>NC_044361.1:28244510-28579818 GCF_007364275.1 Archocentrus centrarchus | reverse complement strand
TGAAGTCTTCTGAAGCTCAGTGCAGAGAGCCCCTGACAATGTTTGGCATCAACCAGCCTTCCATTGAGACCTGCTGAATTTGACACTTGTTCCAAGGAGCAGGTGGATCCTGAACGATGTTGAGGAGCTGATCACCTTGGCTTATATGTTTAAAGAAAGCAAGGTCCAGATTGCTGATGATGAGGAAAGGAAAAGTCATCAAGTTCAATTTCACAGGTCTCAGATACCATCCATCACAAGAAACCAGTGACCAGTACCGCCTGAGAGACACTGACCATCAAAGCAATCAACAAAAGGGTGGAAGCTTGGCTGGTTTGTCAAATCAGGCCTGCCAGGCAAGTTCAGGGGATGGATATACCAGCATAGAATTTGGTTTTCGATAATAGTTCTTGATTTCCACAGTCAAGGGCTTTAAGAGGAGGTTGAGTCCTAAGAAAATGGCTATTCATCTTGAAACCTGAGCACCACCACCGTATAGGAGCCAAACAACAAGCTGCCTATCAGCACCCTAAATGAGGACTGATGATGATCCATACTAACTAGGTAATGTCACACCAAGTCCTGTAGTCCGATGGCCTTGCTGAGTTGTGGCTAAGGTGGGTAAAGTGTTTTGTTGAGGGATTGGCATGGATATCATCATCATTACATCTTGTTATGACAGGACAGAAGATCACTGCTCAAGGATGAAGTTGCTTGAACTGCAGCAGCTGGGAACCTGGATAAGATGGGAGCAAGCAGCAGAGCGCAAGTTCACAGTCCTACTAAAATTCTTAATCCAGGCTCTCTGCAATGTTCAACCAAGCCCATTCAACATGTTCTGCTGGGAAAGGCAAAGATACTAATTTTCCACTGTGCTCCACAGACAGAAACCACTACTGCTGGAGTCACAGCCAAATCCTTAAGGCTGTAGCAGATATCGTCTACAGCAAGGTTACCCAGTTCAAGTACTGAGTGAACAAGACCATCACAAGGCTGTTAAGTTGGCCACTGACGCAGTGGAAGATAAAGTGGCTGGAGGTCAGAGGGGGACATGTGTAGATAAGTTGCACCACCTGAACTATGCCAGGAGCTTGAAGTTCCTATTTAAGCATTATTTCACTGTGCTGAGGTGTTTTAATATTAGTCCTTGAGCTATGTTATACTGTGCTTACTGTCATTCACCTGTCACACTTAGGAAGCAATGCAAGATTCTGCCAAGAAACAACCCACATTCCCTCAGTAAACATATAAACATATTCCCTATTACAATAATGGCTTTTTTTTGATGAAACAATCAGGTAATTTCAATTTTGACAGAATTGTGTACCCTTTTAAAGCATTACAGGCACCTGGGTGACTTAGTGGTTAAAGCTGGCAACCATATACATATGCCACATTGTGGTGCGGGCAGCGCAGGTTTGAGTCCCGGCCTGTCGCAAATTTGCCTGCATGTCTTCCCCCATATCTTTCCCCAATTTCCTGTCTCTCCTCTACTGCAAATAAAGCCACTGTGGCCAAAAAAAAGCATTACAACTGCAATTAAGTATAGCTCCAGTTACATACTATATACTACTGCACTAAGTACATATGCAATAACCCTGATGAAAGGCACTTTTTCCTGGGTTTTCAATTTCTATCCAGAATATCAATTAATAATCCAAATGTACATAAATATACACACACATGCAATTCAGACTTACTGACTGGATGGAGAAAAGTTCTGTGAAGTTGGGTTGAGAATCTCCCAGGAAGGAACTATTTCCATAGGCATGATGAGGAAAACTCTCTGCCCCCTCACCCCCTTTTGGACTGGACAGCAGAATCCCGATCTGGGACGTCCGAACATGATATGGGAAGTTCTTATTGGCTGCTGAAGGTCGCGTGATAACCTAAAAGGCAAACAGATTAGAAAATATGATAGTTCTACACATAAATTTAGTATATATACAGCTTGAATTCAGTGTATGTGCAGCTGTGGCCTCAAGTTTACATACACTCATCATCACAGTATCACATTTAAATTGTACTTGTGTAAAATGTTTGAACTGATGATACTGGAATCTGGAATCTGCAGCTGTCTAGAAATGGCTGCAGATTCCAAGAGACTTTTCCAACTTGTATATTTCTCCTTCTTAGATCTTCACTGATTTCATTGGACTTTCCCATTGTTCTGAGTATTGGTCAATCCAATGATTGCTGTCAAACAAATCCTTTTTATGCTGGCAAAGAGAAACTACCAGTTGTAGTCTATCATGATCAGTAAAGAGAAGTTAACAGACCTTGGCCTTGTCAAGATAAAAGACACTGTAAAACTTTCAGCACCACTTATTAAAAGATTTAAGTGAGTGTATATTTAAGTTTGAGCCTGTATGTATACTTCTGACCCTTTGTGGATTAGAGAAAATCCTAAATAAATTCAAACTTGTGCACCCAATTCTCGTCATTTCAAAGTCATTAAATATGTATACGGTACAATCATTCCACCCAGGAAAAAGAACAGTTCAAAGAACTCATTAAAAGCCATTACCATGACATTCATGCCCATGATGAGCGTATGCAACCTTCAGACCACAACTGTAGTAGCTAAGGGCCAAGTGAGAAGGGGAAAGTGCAAGGAACGCAGTAGGTAGGCCTATGAATGGAAATTTGTGTGAGCAGAGCGCATTAATAAAGAATAATGTGTCGAAGGTGAGAAAAAGGTAGATAATGATGTGCGTAAGAGACAACCAGCATAAGGCAGTTAAGAGTCAAACGATGCATGACTGACTGTGGAAATAGTGACTTAAATAATATGAACTCATCTGCATGTGAGTGTGTGTGAGTGATACGAACAAGAAAGACGATATGAGCATAGAGGTGGATGCCGAGCTGAATGCCGTTGACGATCTTCTCCCGAGCCCAACGAGGAATCCCAAAGTTGGCAATCAGTGCCATAACAGGCACTGCAAAAAACCTGAAGAAGAAAAGTGAACACATTTATATTAATAATGAGAAAGCACATTAAACGAAAAGATGAGAATATGGTCTGATGGTGAGAGGGAAAAAGCAGTGAGAGGAGAAGATGATGTAAAGCGTATAGAGAGATAAAGATGGAAAGAGGAGAGGTGTAGATAATGAGGTGGGAGATTGTGGTTGCAATGAGGGAGAAATACATAGATAATATTAGTCTTTGTAATCTACTCTTCATTTCAAGCCTCTGCTGTTATACATAAGTGGGCGACGGCTAGAGAAACTAAGAAGTGTATATGTAAGATTTCTTTTCTCAGGGTTGTGTAGAAGTATGTAGCTGTTCCAGAATAAAGCACTGAATATCTGGCACATATAAAGAACCATAAATTATTCTAATAGAAGGCATAGAAGGCAACTGAAAGAAAAAAAAAAACACATAGTATTGTCAAACAATCATGCAGTCAGAAACAATGATCCAGTGCAACAATGTGAGGTAACAGAATTTGGGCACACGCTACCGCAGAGAAGTTGTGTAAACACCTTTTTATTCCCAGACAGCTAAAGCATGTGCTACCTCATGCACTTTTTCCACAGAGCAGCATAAATTATTCAAATTGAAAGTCTTCAAGCTGAGAAATATGTATTTTTTTCTAGTTGTGCAATCTTCAGCACAGGTTCGATCAAGACCCCGATACCATCTCTTGTGCTATTATGCGCAGGATGGGGAAAGCAGTGTGGGTCTCACCATAGTGTGTATGTGGTGAAAAAAGGGACATAGAAGGGCTGCTTCTCAGGGTAGTGCTTCAGGGAGACCAGCACGGCGTAGCAAAACCACACGTACGCGACCAGCTGCAGGCCCATGAGTCCATATCCTGCGGGGCTGTCGTAGGCGTACAGCACTTCACCTGGATCAAAGAACTGGAAGGAGAATATAATGCCAAAATTAACAGACACGTTAAAACAAGTAAAATTTTTATACAAAGGAGGGAATAAGTGTCTGTTGGCTTTGCTTTATACGGTAGCCGGTGCCCTAATTACCAAGATGGATTGCTCATGGTTCAGCAGATTCACTGTGATGGCCGAGCCAAAGCTCTGCTTGTAGCTTTCAGTGTGAGTATTTGACACTGACGCTTCTACTTCACAACTAGGTCAATGGCATGTGTGTGCACAACTTTGTATGCGTGTATTTGGTGCATGTGCGCGAATCTGCTGACACTAGATTGCATTTCACAGTTCAGTGACACGATAGCATGGACCATACAGGGTTACTCATACTGCATAATGCATAGATCTGACTGTTTGGTGTGGAGCTTCTTGAGCTCTCCCCAGTGCACCAGAGTGCAACAAACAAAGCAGAATCAAGCAGAAAAGCAGTATTTTAATTCTGTATTACAATGTCTAAAAGGATTGTGTAAATGTGAGAATGTGTAAAAAAAAGATCAGAACATGTAGATTTAATTTTTGAATCTGTAGGGACATCTGTGGTTGTGCATGAATTTTGTGAACAGATTTTCCACAAACGTTTGCAGTTACACATCTATCTGTCAGACGGCTCTCAACTGAATGAGTAAATCTCACTTTTACAGCTTTAAAAATCTGACAAATAAAACTTTGAAGTACAAACACTTTTGTCCCTCATTTAATAGCCAGCAGGAATGATTCAAACCTCTGAATTCGTTTGAGAAAATTGTTATTACTCATACATTTCATTTGGAAATAGTTTCACAAAATACTTTCACACATTCAGATATGGTAATACATAGCTATAATGCACATCCCTGTTTTGATTCCAGAGGGCCTGACAGATTCTTGACTGCAACCCAAGAAACAGTGAACAAGTCTCCCTTTCAGTTGCAATTGTAACCTAGTTAAGCTTATTTTTAGCAGTAGCTCCCTGGAGTTTTGAGCTCTTTAATAGCAGGGACCATGTACGAGGGCAGGCAGCAGAGAAATTATACTGCCTGTATTGTGAGAGTTATCTGTGAGCTTCAGCGTTGAATATTGCACGGATACTTCCACTGCCCTGTTCCAAATCACCACGCTATCCTCAAAGACCGTAATCCACTGCCTGCAGAATTACCATATTTACATGTAACTGTGCTGCAGGCTTCAAAGTATGCAGAGATGTATGCAAAACTAACATTCCTGGGTCTGTTATTAATTCATAAGCTCATACGCTAAACATCTACACTGGAACATAAAGAGGCGTAATAATTAATGAGTGTCAGCAGATTAGTACGTCTAGCTTTCCTGTCACGGAAGCCCTTAAGAGCCTTGATCTGAGCTTTAGTAAAGCAGCATAAGGAACCATATATGTCTAAAAGTTGTGTTTTCAGTTGGGAGCTGCCTGGTCGTTCCTGTCAAGATAGAATATTTGTAAGTCATCAAGAAATTTCAACATTTTGTTTTTACAATCAACTTGATGCATTTTCATAATTAGCAATGTATCAATGTAATGAGTAACTTGACAGGAAAAGCCATTACAACCCACGCTGATCTATGGGCCCCAACTCTTCTATGAATATTTATGAGATTATTAAAAAAGCCAAAGAAAGCAATAACCCAAGTGTAGATGCTGTGTCGAGCTTCAGCAAGTCAGAAATCTTGCACCCAGTCATCCCGGGGGTAATTCAGACGCTGTTTTCATGTCACACCTGAAGGGGAAGGGGACTTGGAAGGCTTTGTATTTCAACTGAAGGCTTTTGGTTAACACTGTTAGATGGCTGCCACTAAATGATATTTTCAGTTTTAATTATTCTTTCAATGAATCCCCCATTTAATCCATTAATCTTGTTTCAATTAATTGATCTACAAAGAAAACTCATTTAATTCTGTGCACTGAACGCTTCAAAACCAAAGCAGTCTAATTTTTGATATTGTGAAGCTAGTTTAAAAAAAAATAAAGAAAAGCCAAGTCCACACATTTGACAAGGTGAAACCAGAAAATGCTTGGCATTACATCATTATCATCAAAATTATTCATTCATTTTGACTGTGAGCTATTGCTGAAATAACACATGAATCAATGATTGATTAACTGACAACAATTCTCTATCCGTCCATCCATTTTCTTTTCCACTTGCTCCAATTCAGGGTCACTGGAAGCCCGAAGCCTATTCCAGACATCATAGAGCAAGATACAAGGTACACCCTTGACAGGGGCCAGTTTATCGCAGGGCTTGACCACAATATTAATAATTAATATTTAAGATGATTTTTATTATTGTCATGCATATTACGGCTCCACAGAGGTGAGGATTTGCTGCCCTGGATGTGCTGATGTTTACCAGGTTTAACATTGTGTTTACCATCTTAGTTAAATGTGCCAGTCTGCTGAAGTAAATTGGCAATAAAAACAAAAATACAGCTGAGGCTACTGAATGTGTTTTGCAGGTATTTTCTTATCATCCAAGGTATTAGACAAATTAAAACAATAAGAGCATCTGAGTTATGCCAATCCACTGCATGGCTTCCAAACTTGCCAACAATCCACACTTTTGCTGCCAAGCTACTTCCCTCCACACCTACTCACATCATCACAAGCCTGTCAACCTTGCATAGTGGAAGAAGTCAGCATGATCATTTTCGAACACAGTAAATGGCTCTAAAAATATGCTATACTGCTGCCATGGGTAGAAATATATGTATAGATAAAATCAATAGTAAAAATAAACAGCCCCGGTGATAAGTATAGTGCAGTGTTGGTGATGTATTGTGTAAACAGTACCTCTGCCTCATAGATGAAGAGAATGACATAGGTGATTGTGTAAACCGTCATGTAGATGCTCAGTTTCACAGATCCACTGTGACTGATCCTCGCCCTGTGATAAGCAAGGATAAACCACGGGGTCAGAGGTTGCACACAAGTTGGAAGAAGATAAGAAGCAAATACAATTTGAGATACACAAAAGGAAGGAAGGGATACAACACACACACAAAATCCTGCTTCTTTATACTCAAGCAGACAACTTAATCAAAAAACAGCAATTCAGAAGTACACAGCACAAAAAACTTGTGCATTAAACTGTCTGCTATTTATATATTTAAAACAGCTGCAGGCTCATGGATGGAGCAAAAACAGAAATTAATGCTTCTCTATTTGTAGCTGTCAACAAATAAACATTTCAGCGTTAAGCCTTCATCAGCATTTCAAAGATCCTTTTTGCACGGCTAATTCATCATCACACTCACCAAAAAAAATAAAAAAGAAGTCAAAGTTGTTGAGTAGTTATCTGCAAATTGTCAACTAGTTACACACTGCTGCACATAAATAGCTATGCTTTATGCTTAGCAGTGGAGCAGTTCTATGTTTATTCACTGGGGTTTTAAGAGAGTTTAATATGTCTAGAAATCTTCTGAACCCAGTGCAGGATCTAATCCTGGAGTCAAAAAAGACAGCTTAAAAATGTTGCAATCTCAGTTTTTGCTATGAGTTCAGTATGAAAAAAAAAGAACCAAGAGATTTAATATGGGCCAATCCAAAGCAATACCAATCTTCAAACTCTGACATGTATAGACGATGACTCACCAGAAAAACTCAAGACCTTAAAGAAATGCATTTTAAACATGAATGATTTGAGAAAAAAAAAAAAAGACTGTGTAACTGCATGGCTTTTTCTTCTCACATAAAGCTGACTCAGAAACAGATGTCAAGAAAAGCTGACATGTTTTTCCCATTTGATAACTGGGAGTTTGAAACCAGAATTTGAAAACAGGCAAGACCAATGACAGCTGGATGAGTAGGGCATCTGTCCAGTCAGGTGTAAGATGGATGAACGCTGACATTCCAGTGAAGAAAAGCACTCTTAAATAATCCATTGTACTGTCTAACTGCCTGTCCCAAGCAAATGTCTGCTAACCCTTGCCAGAAACCAGTGAGCGAACCAAAAATCTGTCAGCCTCCTCTGTGGGCCAAAGCTAATGCTTCAACACACATAAAACATGAAAACATCAGAAAGTTCACACCATAACATCATTTATCTCTGACATCCCTTCAGGTGCTCACCCACATTATCAGAAACAGCATCCGAACTGACTTTTTGACTCCTGTCACCCAGCATCATCATGTCATGAGTAACTGCTTGACAGTGAGTGACATTCTCGGCATAAAAGCACCCACAAAATGTGACAGGCTTGTATAAACAGACACACGCACACATACACACTACAGCAGTGTAGTGAAATAATAGATGTACACACAGAAAAAAGTGCCCACCTGGTGACAGTGAAACCTTTGCCCAACAATATGAGCATCAGAAGGAACACCAAGAAACTGACGGAGAACAGTAATTTCCCTGGAGATGGACACAGTGTTGGAGGGAGAGACAGAAAATGAGAAAGAGAAGACAGAAGGGGTAATTAGGTTGTAGCTTCCGAATCTGAGATATCAGAGGGGAACGATAAAAATCAGGTCACCACACACATTTTGCACACGCACGGTCACATACAATCATGCCTGATCCAGCCTATGCACGCTGAACCAGCTATTACATTTCTTCAGCTGCATGCGCATCCATCAGCATCATATCATTCATTCTGTTCGGGCAGTGACTGATTTTCCAGTGCAGAGTTAGTGTCAGTCATTGCGTCAGTGATCGATGCAAGAGAGGAACTCACCAAGTATTTTCAGGCTGCCATTGCCAACTCCATCTCTAGCATACAGGCCCCAGTAGACACAATGGAACAGCAGGCTGAGCACTGCCAAGTGGAAAGGATACAGGGAGGAGAGAAACAGGAAAAAAATACCAGAAGGAACAAAAGAGGGAAAAGGCAAGAGGAAAAGAGATGGGTGAGCAGGCGTTACAGAAGAGGAGAAAAGCCATAAAAGGAAGAGATGTGTTAAGAAAAGACACAGAACAGAGGTGACAGGGAGATGATAATGAGGAGAAAGGGGAGAGAAATGGGGAGAAGGGAAGCAAGACAGAAAAGAAGAAGGAATTTATAAAAGTAGCAAAAGCCTTGAGAGAAGTGGGAGGGAAAGGGTGAAAGCAAATTCAGGGGTGGCAGGAGAATCGAGAAGGGATTTAGAGAGGGGACAAGCAGGCAAGAAAGAAGAAAGTGAGATAAGGGGGAGAAGAAAAGAGAAGTAGATAGGATGAGGAGAGCAGGGAGGGGGTTCATCAGTAACAGCATGCTCGACTAAACACTGTAGCACAGGACCACTGTTTGCTATAGGTCCTATTCAGAGGCTAATAAGTGCGATAGTATCTCTGCTCTTGAAGTGGGGATTAACGTGTGAGATGCTGCAACCATGCAAGAGGCTCACTGTCATCTTGAGTGTGTGTGTTCTGTCAATGTGCCTGCAATAACGTGCGTGTCTGTTCAGGACAGAAGCTCTCACCTTCCACACCTGCTGCCGTCATAAACATTTTGTAGGTTGTGTGAAGAAGCTGTCTTCCCTTCAGATTGTCTGCAGGTTTAAAAAAACAAACAAACAAGAAAGATATAAAGGTGACAGAGGTGTGTGTGTTGGGAAAGAGATAAAAAGGATGAGGATACACTGACAGATGGCGAAGGAGAGCGAGAGAAGTACAGAGAATGGGAGGCAGGAGAAAAAAGAACAAAGGAACAGGCCAGATAAATGGGTGGGAGCAACCATTAGTATGCATCCATCTCGCGATGCCCATCTCCAGATGACGCCTTATACATCTTCTCTATTCGCTCCACATAATCCAAGAGGAAATATTCTTAATGCGTATTTAAGCAGCCTATTTTACTACCAAAACACTCCGGCAAACAGCAGTGGCCTGAGGGGAAATTTATAGGCAGAGGAAGGGTCATAAACGATCACACTCTTTTAGCTGTCCTGTATTACAGCAGACTTGGCCAGCCAAGCCGTGCTGGATCCTCCTGGAATTTTTTGCAGGTACTCGAATGAGCTTTTTTTAAAGAGACATGTTTCCCAAAAAATGAGACTGTTTTACCAACTTCAAGGTTTTATAACCCTTTAAAACTTTTGCAAACACTATTTTGTTTTTGTTAAGCTTTTTTTCCCCTACTCTGTGCAAGTGCACATTTCTCAAGCCTTCTGCTCCTGTTTTACGACAGAGCCATGTTGTTAAGTGTAGAATGTGGTTATAAGCAAAGACCTAAAAAAATACCTCTCCTCAATGACAACACATGTTGCTCCAAAATCTGTATGCATGGTTCAATATTATTGCATGCATATATGTAAGTTACCCTGCATGCATATATGTAAGTTACCCATCCCATGTGTACTTTTGCATCCTCGTGCATCACATTTTGAACTGTGTGCTTTTAACAAGCCCCCCTCTCCTATGTACTCCAGAGGACAAAGCATCCATGAGTCCTAAAAAGATTTTCAATTTTTGATTATTCAGACTACAAAATGGTTTTCCACTTCTCCTCAGTCAGTCTTTACTGAGCAGAACACAGAGAAGCACGGGCATTTCAGAAGTGTTCCTGAGCTCATGCAGTGATTTCTACTACAGGCTCGTGTAGGGCTGGACAATTAAATTCCAAAATGAATCAAAACCGACATTCAGAGCCTCTAATCAACGTAGTCTTGTCCACGTCAGTTATTTCTTCTTCTTTTTTTTGTTTTAAATTCTGTTAATACTCCCTCCAGTATGTACTGTACCTTTTAAAACAGTACCTGGACTGTAGTCACATGACTCCTCCTCATCCAGTCTGCAACATGGAAAACTCAAACAACGAGCTGATCAATATGTGCCATTGCCAGAAGGTTTGTTGTGTCTCAAGAACATGGAGGAGATCCCAGGAGACAGTCCGTTAATCTAGCAGAGCTGGATTAGGCCGTGGAAGGTCCTTAACCAATCAGCAGGATTGGTGCTCTTTTGTGCAAGGATGAACAGGGTGAGCACTGCCAGAGCCCAACAAAATGACCTCCAGCAGACCACTGGTGTGAATGTCTCTGACCAAACAATCAGAGCCCGATTGATATTTGCCATACAATACCAGAATTGGCAGGTCCACTACTAGCACTTTTTGCTTTTCACAAATGACAGCAGGTTCACCCTGAGCACATTTGACAGATGTGCTAGGGTCTGGAGAAGCTGCAGAGAACATTATGCTGTAACATCATTCAACATGACTGGTTTGGTGGTAGATCAATGATGGTCTGAGGAGGCATATACACGGAGGGTCGCACAGACCTCTACAGACCAAGCAAAAGTACCCTGATTGCCATTAGATATCAAGATGAAATCCTTGGACACATGGTCAAACCTACAGTGGTGCAGTGGGTCCTGGGTTCCTCCTGGTGCACAGCAGTGCCTGGACTCATGAGGCAAGAGTACGCAGGCAGTTCCTGGAGGATGAAGGTATTAATACCATTAATTGCCCCCTACATTTGCCTGACCAAAATCCAATAGAACACTTCTGGGACATTATGTTTCAGTCTATCCGATGCTGCCAGGTTGCACCTCAGACTTTCCAGGAGCTCAGTGATGCCCTGGTCCAGATCCAGAGGAGATCCCCCAGGACCCCATCCATTAGTCTCATTAGGAGCATTTTGGCAAAATAGACTAGCCTGCCACATTATTGTTTCACTTGGATTTTCAGGCAGTCTTTGAATTCAGCCCTCTGTAGGTAGATTTTTTTTTCCCCATGAAATGATGTGGTATCCTTTCATTCCTAACAAATTACCCAGTCCATATCAGTACAGATATCCAGCATGACTTTTTTTCCCCATTGAGAGATGATATTTTCAAAGTGTTCCTTTAATTTTTTTGAGAAGTATATATCTGTGTGTCCATACAGCCATCCTCTTCCGCTTATCCTGTTAAGGGATGGAGCCTATCTCATAGGGCGAGAGGCAGAATACTCCCTGTACAGGTCGCCAGCCTGTCGCAGGACTAATACAGAAAGACAGACAACCATTCACACATATGGGCAATTTAGAGTAACCAATTAACCTAACACCAGTAACTGCATGTCTTTGGACTGTGGGAGGAAATCGGAGTACCCGGAGGAAACCACTGTGCCCACTGGTTCTTCGGCTGCCTCATGCAAAATAGAGAGCACTGCCTTATTTGAAAGGAAGGGGCTGCTTTGGGGAAATTGACACACACACACACACACACGCACGCACGCACGCAAGCACGCAAGCACACCAACCATCGGGCGGCACAGTGTGTGTGTGTGTGTATAAAATCAATGTAATCAAGGTAAAATATTCAATTAATCAGGAGTTTGATTTGAGGTCATATCACCCAGCCCTAGACTCATTTCTTGTTTTAACGGGCCCAAAGATAATTAGTTTTTGGCCTTTTTCTGAAGGTCTTAATTATATAAACCATAGATGATTAAAATCCTGAACTCTCTTCAGCTTTATGTTGGAGTTATGTTGCCTCTCTTTTATGTTAACAGCTGTGCAAATAGATAGTTACATTCAAAAGTATTTGCACAATGACACAATTTTTCCTGTGTATTTTATAGATTTCATTCTGAAAATGAGGGACTACATATAAAATGCAGCTTTTGTTAAAGCTGAAAGTCTGCCCTTTAATCACTTTTTGATTATTTGATTTAAAATCCTCTGAAGATGTTCAGAAACAAGTAAATCTCAGTCCTCCACAATAAAGCTGGGATACACGTGGTGAAAAACAGTTTGTTTACATTCTTCGAGAAATCTGACCCAAGCACTACTGTATAAACTGTATATTTTACTTGCACATTGTAAAGCACTTTGTGATTTTATCTGTGAAAGGTGCTATATAAATAAAGTTTTACTTACTTACTTAAACTCACCTAGGGAACAGGATGACCACACAAGAGTTAAGAAATTGGAGGGCAGATAACAAAAACATCTCACAACTCAATTTAGTAGCTTTCTGGGCTTACACATGAAGTCCATAAAACAGAAAAATTGAAATTTGACTCTCAGTGTAAATGGATTAAGAATTGAAGATTGTGCGATTTAATTTTCCACTCTTAATCTGAAGACTGCCTCATTGGGTCCCAAGATCATTATTTTTATGCTTTATTTTAATGGGCTAGAAAGGAGAAAATACAGAATAAATGCAATATGGGTGATTCTACCCCCTCGCCAGTTATAAAAAGGAAGATATGTATATAGCAGCACAGAAAAACCCTACATGAACAAAGCAAGGCATTTTGCTTGGAGCTGTTGTTCTCAGTTGCCTCGGGGTTATTTCAGCATTGACCTTTACGTGACAAACTCGCTTCAGTAACCTTAAGGATGCAACTACCTTTTCCACTCAACCATTCACCTTTACATGAAAACCAAGCCCCGCTCTCACCATCTCCTCATTCCTGCTTCACTGTTGCTCGAGTTCAGTCTCTACCCAAAGAGAAAATGGCATATGCTCCACCTTTACTTATCTGAAAAAACACGAGAACTTACTCCTATCCCATCAAGAAACCATGTAGATTTTATAATAGATCTGACAAAAAAAAAGGCATTTCAGTGGGCTTTGAAATATGAAAACATTAAAAGAGAGGCATAAAAGTAAGCCAAAAAGACAGTACTTACAGGCAAAGTAGCAGGAGAGGAGGAACACCATGGAGAAGATGATAAGGAATGTGATGTCTGTCTCCAAGATTCCTATAAAAGAAGGAAGAAAAAGACAAGAAGATGTGTGAAGGGAATAGAACAATTGGTCTCTGGAGCTTGAAAAAAGGCGACTGGACTTCTTTTTGTTTCTTGAAGATGTTTCACCTCTCATCCGAAAGGCTTCTTCAGTTCTCAACCAAATGGTGGAGAGACCCAGGTATTTAAACCCCTGTGGGCGTAGTCCAGGGGACCCCTGTGGGCGTAGTCCAGGGGACTACGCCCACAGGGGTTTAAATACCTGGGTCTCTCCACCATTTGGTTGAGAACTGAAGAAGCCTTTCGGATGAGAGGTGAAACGTCTTCAAGAAACAAAAAGAAGTCCAGTCGCCTTTTTTCAAGCTCCAGAGACTACTATGACCTGGATAACTGAGAATCTACACAGACAATAGAACAATTGATGAGGAAAAAAGATAAAGAAAGAAGTATGGAAAAGGAAAAGGCAAGATATACAGTGGGTTTAGAAGCAAAGTATAAAGGAGTAAATGAGGTACACAAAATGTTAAGAAAAACTGAAGAAGGAGACAAATCAATAATAAAGGATCATAAATATAATAAGGAAGGTACTTAATATGGATATTGGATTAGATGAGAAAAAGTGAGAGGGAGTTACAGTAGAAGAGTGAGAGATAGGGGGAAACACTGGAGATGTAGGAATAATTAATTTAGAGGATACGGTGGCCCTCTTTCCTTCCTTTCATCCCTTCCTCTCAGTTTATCCATCATCATTAATTCATTCAGCCATCCCTTCATTATTGTCATTTGTGTAATTTGTTCAGTTGAGTGTGCTTTATTGGCCGTGCTAAGTGGTATAGGCTTGTGCCATCAGCAGTTCATTCCATAATCTCTCTCTCTGTCCGTCTAATCACTCTTACCAAACTCATCTGCAGAGAAGTGCTGTGTCCAGAAAGACTTGCCATTGGTCAGTGTCATCTCATACTCCAGCTGCAGGCCATCTCCCTGCAAGACATAAGAGAGGAGCAGAAGTGGAGCGTGCACTGTTAGCAGATTTGTTTGTATATATTTATTAATGCTCTGTGTTTATTTATGATCTTTAAAACATCGTTTTTGGATATTTTGCTTTTACAAATAGTCACTTGAGCCTGGCTCCGAAAAGAAAATTAACCCCCACAGACCACATTACTGTACAGCAGAAGTAAACATGTTTACAGCTAGTTACAAAAATTGGTTTTTGGTCTCCATTTTTACCCTGTGGACAACTGGATTTAAGGGGGGGGTCTTTTAGAAATCACCCATTTAAATGTTATTAGGCCTTAAAATGTTATGTTATCGGCCACTTTGAGTGACAGGTGATCACTGACTAAGCCATTAACCAGCTGCTAGGCATCCAGTTGCCTAATTTGATCCTTTACTGTTTTGGTGTTCTTGGGCCCTTGTGGAGCATTTTTAATGCACTTATCTGACAGATAATGTAGCTTTGTGTGCACCTAACTGTACTAAGAATCTGCCCAAGAAGTTTGAGCTCCACCTTTGGTGAGTTATATTGTTTATTTGTATGTTACTTAGCAATTATTAGCATGTACCTGTGTCTGTGGGATGCATCCCATTATATATATATATATATATATATATATATATATATATATATATATATATATATATATATATATATATGAAAATGTTCATAAAAACAAACATTCACACACTGACACTCAGCTGAATATGGCTATTTTAACAAAGTTAACAAAGCAAAAGTGGCTAAAGCTAAAGCTAAGTCAGCAGCCTTGGTGTGTGCAAGGAATCAAAATTAAAGAGATGAGTAAATATGAGGGAAGGGTTAATGTCCTGGCGAAGTTATAAACATACCTGAAAATTATTTTTTTATATAAATCTGCTGTAGCTACTTTTGTTTGGTAAGGTAAAATATGTCAGATAAAGGTAGGTGTACAACAACTCATTTTCAGTTAATTATTTGCACATCTTTCCAGTAGCAAAATGCTCTATTTTCATCTGATTAAGTGAAAGAAGTTCCTGTAACCTTCTTTTATCATGAAAATTATAGTTTGTTTTTTTAGTTGGTATATGCTGTCAGTTAAAGCTCTTAGAAAGAAAACTGGAATCCTGCAAAAATTGCCAGGTCACACTCAGAGGAAATTGGAACTGAATGAGAAAATTGCATTTGGTGCATCTCTGGTAATTGACTTTGATGAAATAGGTGCAGCATAGCTGATTTCAACAAAACCCACACTTCTTCAAACCTTTCCTGGTACAAGAAGGCAAAAACATCAAAATCTTCAGGGAGGCACAGTGTGTTGATTTAAGTGCTGAGTGTAATTGTGTCATGTAGTCTTTTTTTTTGAGCTGGGCTCGAACCACCTCAGGATCCCCTGGTGTGTGGAAAAAGTTGGTTGAGAAAGAAAAGGGAATCTAGGCTGTTCTACCGACACTGTGCTGCAAATTCAGAGATGGCCCAGATTAACAGGAAGGATGGATGGAGCATATCCATAGCAACAGCTTTCTCTCACTTACAGTAATTCTCTGAGTATTCTTAGTTTTAATTATTAATACTGTGATTTTAATTATTTGTTAGGCTCAGTATCGTTATGTGTTGATATAACTGTTCAACACTGCAAAGAGAGAATATTTGTTTTATTTAAGTTAGGAGAAACACTATAAAGAAAAGCACCATACCCATGTGGCAAACCAGTACTGGATTAATGTGAATGTTTATTTGTCAGTTCTTGACACAAAAAAAGCGTCAAATTGAAATGAATTTGGGAGGTGAGAAAAAAGAGGGATGGGGAGCAAGAACAAGAGAAAGGGCACAAAGATGGGTTGACAATCAGAGCACAGAGAGCTCATTTCACAGACGCAAGTTCAAAGCCGATGGAGTTCGCGCTTGTTGCTTGAGCGAGGAAACAGAGAGGGAGGGGGAGAGAAAAGACTTTGATTTCATTTGGCAGCCTGAGACTCCATCTCACTCCCTCTATCAAAAAGGGCGAGAAGCGTAGAGCGTGCACTGCCACAAAATCAATACAGACACAAAGAGCCAGGAGACAGAGATAAGGAGAGTGATAGATGTGGAAAGAGAAAGTTTAAAACACAGGTAGAGAGAAAGGGAGACTGAAGAAACAGAAGAAAATGCAAAGAGGGAGAGAAAGAGATGGATGCATGGGAAAGAGGAGAGATGAGGGAAGAAGTGGCACTTCACAGCAGGAATTCTCTCCACAGGACAGACAAGGATTCACAGATGAGTTTAGGGTTGCTGGTTGGTTTCTGGTGTAGACGGCACCCACTTTTGACATACTGCACTGATGTATCACACAGTGAAGGTGTTCTCACCCAACATCAATACAGTCTGTTACAACCTGTGATCCCTTAAGCTGCAGATAACAACATTTTAAAAGGATTTCTGAGTCTTTTGAGAGTGTGTGCCTCTGGAACATAAATGTTTGGGTAAATGTTTGAGTTCAACAAACCTGTTTCTCCAAAAATTCAGTTAGCACAGTCAATTTTACGTGTGAATTAAAAGACATATCCCTTTCAAAAATGTCTCCAAGGTTCTTCAAAGTAGCACTGGGGGCCAAGGTAATGTCATCCAGAAAAGGGTTTTAGAAATACAGTAACTTCAGTTTAGTCTGAAATAGAAAACATCAATTTATTCAAGTCTTTTTTTTCCTTGAGACATGATTGTAGTTTACTTGCCATCTTGATTTATAGATAAATATAGGACTGAATATTATCTGCAGAGCAGTTTAAAAGTATGCAATGTTTTCTAATAATTTTGCCTAAGCAAGGCAAGTATACTGTGAAACGCATTGGTCCTAGAATGAATCCCTGTGGAACTCCATGACTAGCTTTTGTGGATTAGGAAGACCTATTATTTACATGAACAAAACATAATTTATCATCAGATATTTATGACTCAAACCATCACAGCTCTTTAGTCTGTGCAGAGAAATGCTGGTAATAGATGCTGCACTGAGATCTTCACTAAGCTCTCTGGTTCAATAATGATCTCTAAATTCTGACAGAAACTCTTTAAATAAACTTTCTTTGCAAATGATAGTTGATCTACAACAAAACTTTCAAGAAATAAAGGGAAGGTATGCTAAGACCCCTTATCCTGGTAATTGTGACGTTAGTTAATGGAAAGACTTCTTTGAACCTTCTGGTAATTCTGGGGTCTAACAGATAAACAGTTCAGATCAGGAGTTTTTAAACCCCTTTTCTTGATCTGTGACATCTGTGGGGAGGAAATCCTGACTTGTAGTCCCTGTTTACCTCTGATAAACCCAACCCATTATAGCAATATTATAGCATCTACTTGAGCAATCCCCTGACAACAGTCAGCTTAGCTCTGATGACTATGTTTATTTAAGCATCATTTGCTTCTCTAAAGCCACAGAGGGCATTAAACATATGTTTCCACAAGCTTGTAGCACTTAAGTAGGACCAGTAAATTCAACTGGTTATTAAAAATAGGTGAAATCGGTGCCTGGATGGCTTAGTGGTGAAGCCGGCGACCACATACATATGCCACGTTGCGGTGCAGTCGGCGCGGGTTTGAGTCGTGGCCTGTCGCCAATTTGCCCGCGTGTCTTCCCCTGTATCTTTCCCCCATTTCCTGTCTCTCTCCACTACCCATAAAAAGCTGCTGTGGCCAAAAATGCAAAAAAAATAGGTGAAATCTACCATAATACTGAAACATCAGCCATTCTTCTAGGAAGGCCTGCCACAAAACATTATAACCTGGCTGCAGCGGGGATTTGCTCCCAGCCGGGGACCTGAAGTATCAGTGAGGCCAGGAATGGATGTTGAGAGATAAGGCCCGACTCGCAGTTGGTGCTACAACTCAAACTGAAATTGTTAGATGGTCAGAGAAATGCTTCAACAACAAACTCAGATAGCCAGATTAACAGATTAAGAGTTCCTTTTAATAGATCCAAGAGGCAGAGCCCAGACCATGAAAAGCACGTTCAGGTCAAAAGTACACTCCTCCTGTCTCAGTGTGGGACAAAATATCAGCACAGCAATATACTGTATCATATAGTACTTTTTTCCAAGACAATATTCCTCGATTATAGCCTCTTCATTGTGAGGCTATGTGGTGATAAACGAAATATGTTATGGTGTTGGCATCCCCTTGCACTTTCAGGAATTGTAATGATCGTGAACTGACATTTCATCAACAAAACATATGAATAATTGAACAAAAAAATAGTTACCACATTATAATGAAGGTAATTGTTATCTCCAGCTCTAACAGATGATATATACATTGGATACTGTAAAAATATTTTACTTGAATGACAGTTTTAACTATTGCGCTTTGTGTTCACACCATAACCATTACAATCTACAAATCACAAAGTCTTTTGACTTTTTTTATATGGGTAAATGTGTCTCCCATAAGACTTATAACATTGTCAGACAATCCTGTTACTGTTTTCTTTTTCTTTTTATTACACTGAACAAGTGCAATGTTTCATGTCCAAACTGGCTGCCCGTCTAGAAGAGGAGAATCTGGACAAAATACAGTAGCTGTAATTTGTCGCTCGGCCAAGCTGACAGCTGCAAAATTTTGGCCATTTCTTTAACCCCTGCCTATTCACAGCCAGCCTAATTTCAGCTCTTTTTGGTTCCCTGCTGAGGTAATTTTGTTTCATTAGCACTAGTTCTGCTTGGAATAATAAAGCAAAAGTTGATTACAGCAATTCAAAGCTTTCTAGGTCTTCACTTGTTTTTGAAAGTACACAACACTTAATGTGCTGACAACAGTTGCTGGTACAATGGCGAGTAATTATTCTGGATTTCCTCTGTTTTCTCTTCATTTTTTATTGATGGTACCTAATTAGTTCTGCATGACAAGTTTTAATATGCCAACTTATCAAAACAGTCTCAAAAAAGGCAGAAACAGTGACATTTATGTCATTTGGCTGTTCAAAACTTTTTTTTATACTAATATTAAGGTGTGATAACAATTTTTTTGTTTTTCTTGAGTTTTTGATGCTATGAATTATGTGAAATTCTGTTTGTCCATTAATATCGCTGTTTCAAATCCATATGCATAGATATCACTAGCTGTCTCTGCTCCTCATTTGGGATGAATTGAATTTTATTTATAAATGCCCCCCCCTTCCCATGGAATAATAATTATTTGTAGCCTTAAGGTTTCCTGTTATAATCAAGTGAAATTGCTTGAAAATGTTAAGAAACGATCAGCCTCACATGCTACCATTTTATACATGTGAGGGAACTGAGTACAGACATCCTCTTGTTTTAAGGACTTATGAGCTGATTTGGATTTAGACCCACTTCTGCAGGTAAAGACTGAGATGGAAAGTACACGAAAGAAAAAAAGAGCCGGCTGAGAGAGAAACAAGAACAAAGTGGGAAATAGGGAGTAGCAGATAAAAGTGAGGGTGCCAGGAAAAATGCATTAAATGAGCGAGAGGCAAAAAAGAAATGAGACCAGTGAGATGGCAAGATGGAGAGAAGAAACACAATTAGGGACAGGCCGACAGAGAGGAACAGGAGATGCAGGGGTAAATAGATATGAAATGGCATGGAGCGCATCACAGCTTGGCGACAGAGAGTTGAAAGAGAGACATAGCTAAAGATTGTGAGCGACAGAGGTAGGAAAGATGAAGAGGTGTGAAAGCAAAACGGAAGCGAGAACGCAAGCAGTGAGAGATGAGGGGTGGAAATTGGCTGCGGGACGTAGCATGCATATTTCCCCAGGAGTGGAGGCGAGCCTTTATTCTCGAGTCCAACAGCATTAGGCAGCGTGTCTTTCAGCGGATGCTGGCGTGACACTAAACCATACTCTCCAGGAAGCATCCATTCTAATCATATCCCTCTTCAGCCAGGGCTCTCAAGTGGCAGCAGCCCCCCCCCCCCCCCCCCCCCCCCCCCCGAAAAAAAATACAAACAAATAAAAAATACAAGGCCAGGAGTGCTCACACACAATTACACACAGAATCAGAGCATGACACACTCACATACAGGAGAGTGTGTTACTATACAGTGGTGCACAGACACTTTACACTTTCCCTTAACCACACTCATTAAAAAAAAAAAAAAAAATCCCGCACACCAAAAACAACAAAAACACACCTATCCCTGGGATTTGTTTTTGACTAAAGGCCTCGGCAGAGGAGGATATATCATCACTGAGCTATCATTATCCAGGCTCATGATTTCTGCACCGAGTGCCCCAGCCTAGTCTCATATCAACAAACAACATACCACAGCTACCACTTTGGCCATTTTCTTCTGGTACACCATTACCACAACACCAATCCCATTATAAAACAACATAATGCGTAAATGTCCCCAAAGCAAGCCAGTCAGTAGACTACAGTGGAGCCCTCACAAGGCATGTTTAACTCAGCTGAAGCAGAGGAATGCATGCTAGCAGTCTGTGTGCTTTGATGCAGAAAGTGTTGTGGTATGAAGGGAGAGATAAGGCACTTCAGAGTGTCAGGAGGCAATCCAGAGACAGATGCACAGATAAAGGATCAGTTGTAACATCTGAGGAGATGAGTTCAGGGGTGTGTGTGTGTGTGGCTGGATTTACTCTGTCTTCTCTTCATTTTACCCAGAAATCTGTAATGTAACATGCAACATAATCCTTA
Organism: Archocentrus centrarchus; assembly: GCF_007364275.1. Lineage (NCBI taxonomy): Eukaryota > Metazoa > Chordata > Actinopteri > Cichliformes > Cichlidae > Archocentrus > Archocentrus centrarchus. The sequence goes on along the minus strand of NC_044361.1, from coordinate 28,558,734 downwards.
TCACAAGACCAATTTCAAAATGTTTGTATCTGTCTAACTGGGTTAGGCTTCTGAATAACTACTCTAAATCACAGGGTTATAATTCTTTGCATTTTTTTTTTTTTTTGCCTATTTAGATCATTTTACTTCCACTATTTAAAGTATAGCCTGGTGCAAAATGCCCAAATGGTAAAGCATACACTGGGACAGAAATTATGCTCACGTTGATCTAAAATTTATTGGAGGCAGCACAAAAAAAGTACCCCTAAAATATCCAATATTTCACAGAGCTTCCCTCAAGGTATGCTGGATATATTTTTGCCTAAGCTTTTCTATTTTAATATCTGATTCAGCTGTTTGCACCAGAAATGTATTTGAGTTTTCTGCCTGAATGCAAAGAAAAAAAAAACAAAAAAACTTTAAAACTGCATTTCAATCAATTTATTGATATCTAAGACTAGAATAAAACTCCGTGCTTCCTCAGTCTCACGCTAAAGGACAGACTAGACAATGACGTGGAAGATGATGGCAGCAATGACGTCCGTTTCTCTTAGAATACAAACATAATCACACAGTGTGGGTTTGCTTCTGAGCGCTCTCAGTGTCTTTGTATGAAAAAGGTGGTGCGTCACCGTGGCATTGTTTGGTGCTCTTGAAAAGAAAATCTGGGCAGTAGGGTCAGGGAAGACTGCAGAGGGTCAAAGGTCAGCGCTTACCCCGCACTTGCTGAGAGCGATATACCACCATCGCTCCCTCACCGAGCGGAAACTGCGGCCGCCCTTACAGCGCAGAACCTCATCGTTTCCATCCCCTTCCACCTGGGAGGGAAGAAATCTATGTATTATCATCCAGGAAGGCAGCACATTTTACCCCACAGACACACTGAGCTGTCATAGTAGATTTTGGAGCCTGAAATATCAAGCTACAAACATATTTCACACCCCAGTATAGCCTGAAATGTGGCAACAAGATCCAGTAACCACAAAAACAACAGAGCCATGCTGGCAGTCACACATTCTAAAGTAATAAACATGTTGTGTTGCTTGTTTTAAAAAAAAAAAAAAGGGTTAAAGTGAAGAAAGATCTTTGGGAACCTTTCTGATTGAGATGAATCATTACCACAGGAAAAATGTAAATAAGTAAAATGTTATGCAAACACATTTGCTCGCCTTTAGCTTTCACTCCCTCTCTGTTTACCATTTTGCTCTTTTACATTACAGAAGAGTATATAACAGGAAAGATAAAAATACGCTCAACTGTCTGATGATAAAAGGAGACAATGCTGTACTCTGTAAAAGACACACATACTGTACCAGACAGCAAGGTCAGTGGTCAACATCAAATACAGAAAAGCACCCCTGCACTGGATTCTTTAAGATTTACTTTTTTTCCCTCAGGGACAAGATGCTGTAGAGTGGAACTGTCTTTTACTTCTATATGTGGCACTGGCAGGGAAGATCTGACAAGTTTTTCATGGGTGCAGCCCACATACTCAACTCTGCTGCTCAACCCACAAATTCATTTTCCTTACAAATATGGAATCATTTAAGGGGAAATAAACAGGCGTTCCAGCACTACAAGATTTATTGGCAAGAGATAACTGACTAAACACAAATGTCTAGTCCAGTGGCAGTGTGCTTTACACCACTGCAACTGAAGCTTTGCATTGTGCTTGGTGATGTAAGGCTTGGATGCAGCTGCTCAGCCATGGAAACCCATTCCATAAAGCTCTTTACACGCTGTTCTTGAGCTAATCTGAAGGCCACATGAAGTTTGGAGGTGTGTAATGATTGACTCTTTAAAAAGTTGGTGACCTCTGTGCACTATGCACCTCGGCATCTGCTGTCCCCACTCTGTGATTTTAGGTGGCCTGCCACTTCATAGCTGAGTTGCTGTCATTCCCAATCGCTTTCACTTTGTTGTAATGCCACTGATATTTGACTCTGGGATATTTAGCACAGAGGAAATGTCATGACTGGACTTGCTGCACAGGTGGCATTTTATCACGGTACCACGCTGGAGCTCATTGAGCTCCTGAGAGCGACCCATTCTTTCACAAATGTTTGCAGAAGCAGTCTGGATGCCTAGGTGCTTGGCTATGGCCATGGAAATGACTGAAACACCTGAATTCAATGATTTGGATGGATGAGTGAATACCTTTGGCAATATAGTGTATATGTGCATTTGCGTATGTTTTACATGTTTCTCAGCTGCAGCCAGGTTAGATGTGTGATGCTTACCACACAGCCTGACCAGGTGTAGAGCGTGGTGAGGTTGATGACCTGGTTGTTTTCAGGCCTCAGCACGGCTTCCTTCTGGTAGCAGTTCTGACATCAGCAGACAGAAAAATCAAAACAAGTTTTTAAAACATTTCAAAAAGTGCTTTTCATTAAATTTCAGTACAAGATGTACCTATAGTTGTGTTCATCTGTGGTTTATACCAGAGAGATATTTCCCAGAATGCTGGATTCATGGTGAGTTTAGGGAAAATCTGATTGAAAATGTGTTTCCGGTCTGTTTGAAAGCTGATGTTTTTTGACTCTTCTGTGGTGGATTTTTTTTTTTTTTGGACGGGGGGGGTTTGACTGCTTGACATTAGCGCTAAAAGGTGAGTGAAGTATAAAGGCCAAAGCATTTGATTTAGAGAATCTGACTGAAAGCTGAGAAATGATGTGTTGTTTGTAAGTGCACTGAAAATACCTCAACATGATGTCAAATCTGTGTGTCGCAGGATGTCAGGGAGAAGAAGAATACACCACCAACCAAATTACTTCAGTACACGAGCCAAGAAATTCACTATATTTAGGTCAGTTTTTTCTTGCTGTTCTAAACCATTTTAACATGGATTTTTCCAATATGCTGCAAAACACCTGATAACTGTTATAACCATTCCCATCTCTGAAATTTGCCCTAGTTTAAGTAACATGAGAAACTTCAACATGAGATGCTGCATTTTCACACATACTGATGGGCTGGTTGAGCATAGCTTCTATAGCACACAGATGTAAAATTATATACTGAAAGGTGGTAGAACAAAGGCCAAGAAGAGCTCCACACTGACCGTTGACTTCTGATCATCAAAGTAACAAATTCAACATTTGCCCTACAGAAGAGCACTTCCCTCTTATCACACACCTAAACTGACAAGTTATAGCAGCACTGAGGAGGATGACTGTGCAGAACCTGCAGTTTAGCATCAAGACTGTGTGTTTTGTGTGTTGCAAGACCTGAAAGTGACTAGGAAAAGTTCTGAGGCTTCATTATGTGCAGGAATGAAGAATTTATGATTCTGAATGTAATTCTGGTTTTCATTTTCACAGAGAATCAGAGCACCACTGGCATCATACTGTTCTGACCAGATCCTTTCCATCCCCCTTACACACAAACCCATGCATCTCCTCATTACTGGGTTCTCTGTGACATGTCAGCTGTATCCTCTCTCTGGAAATGTCAGGTGTGTGTTGCATGTAGCAATTTTATATATTATATATATATATATATACATATATATATTAAAAAAATATAAAATACGCATGTGGCTTTTTAGTACATGTGGCATTTGAAAATAGATAAGATGCAGTCTTAATATGTGCACATACATGTGTTTTCTATTGTTTTGCCTTTTCTCTCCAGCACACTGGATAAACATCAACAATACAGTAATGAAGTGCTGACTTCAAGGGTATTTGATTCACAGTCATACTGTGCAATCAGTGCAAGGGATTTATACAGTTTTTAAAGATAATGCCCCATTTTTGATCAGTTTCCCAGTATAAAGACAGGGTTATTTTGTTCACCAAAACCGATGTAAATATGATCAAATAAAGCTCATGAGTATCCACTATAATCTAATGTGATAGGGAAAAGACCAGAACAATAATAATAATTAAAAAAAACTTCTTGAACTGGCCTTTAATGTTGTGTTATTAGTTTCAGAAAGTAGACATTTATGTGAAGGCAGCTTATCATGTCATTTCAGTACAGACAGAGCTCCCGAGCATCGTGCTTTGTGCTCACAACTTTGGACTGTACCATACTTGATCATTGTAAGTATCATCAATAATACACAACCGCCTGATAGTAGAAAAAGACTCCTTTTTTCCAGAATGTCAGCTTTTAAATACAACTTTTCTTTATTTTGTGCAGAGTGAGAAATGTGTGATCCTACGGTTTAAATGTGAAAATTAGCACCAGCGGTGACATGTGAATAAGTAAATGGAGCAGAATTTCTCTTTGATAATAGCTTGTCAAAAGAAATGATGCTGAGGGTGTCAGTGTCTCACCTTCTCGGGCCTCTTGTACACAGCTGGCCACTGAGAACTGTCATCAAAGTAGAGCAATATGTTCTGACAGCAACGAGACTGCAAAGAGGAGACAGAGACAAGAGAGAGAGAGGGAGAGAGAAGGAGACTGAGAAAGATATTGCATTGGTTTGTGGATATCAGAGACGAGGCAGTGAGACGATATGAGATTTATATGACAAAATTGTTCCCAAAGTCTGCGGGCAAAAACAGTAAAGCAACGCATGTGAAAGAAACGATGGAGTGGATGAACGAAACAGACTGACAGAAGTAAAAAAGAGGGAAAAGGCGGAGGAGGGGATTAAAAAAGGAAGAAAAAAAAAGACCAATATAGCAGAGGAAGAAGGCGCGAAGGAAAAGAGCAGTGGCATCAGTTTTTATAATGTGAGAAGAAAAAGAGAATTAGTTGAGAGGAAAACACCAAAAAACTAAAAATAAACAAACAAAACAAAAACAAACCAAATGGTTAAGACAGGGCAGGCAATAGATGGAAAAGAAATGCATGATACACATTACACTTAACATCATACCTTTGGATAGCGGAACCAGAAATCCAGCCGCCCAAACTCGGTAAGAAAGCAGAAGCGTGTAAGGAAAACCCAATCCTGTGGTCAAGATAGAAAAGAAAGATGGTAAAAGGTAAAATAAATAAACAATTACCCTGTTTGGATCGATCAAGGTAAAATGAAAATTTTTATAAGCATGCTACTATTTATTTTCTGAGCCTGCACAGCAGTGGGTGGCTGTAGCTCAGGAGGTCACCTACTAATCAGAAAGTTGGCGGTTCGATTCCTGGCGGCTCTGGGCTGCATGCCAAAGTATCCTTGGGCAAGATACTGAACCCCAAGTTGCTCTCCACAAGCATTGGTGTGTGAATGTTAGAAAATAAAAGCGTTTAGTTACACACGGAAGTGCTTGTGTGAATGGGTGACTGTAAACGTGTTGTATAAGCGCTTTGAGTGCTGAGATAGAGTAGAAAAGCGCTATGTAAGAACTAGTCCATTTACCATTCTCTGAGCACTTGCTACAGTCAACATCATAGATTATATTAAGGTTTTGACCACTAACCATGTAATGTTAACTTGTCTGCCATTTTGGACTTGTGACACTGTAGGGTCAAGTTAAAAAAGACCCCAGTCTCACACACAGACCTAGAGACCAGTCCACGACCATCTGGCAACCATCAGTTGTGAGGAAAATAAATGTATATTCCCCAATTGGTTGGCGAAAACATCCTTGTGATTGCTTTGGTCACTAGCAGATTGCCACAGTCACCCGTAGTTTGCATGGAGGATGCCGTCTGTCTCCAAACACCTGCCAACTACTCTCCAAGTGGTAGTGAAACTGCGATAAGTGCGACAAAAACTAGAAATGGAGACTGTTTGCCTTCAAAGTAAAACTAATGACTAATGTTAAAGTCCCACCTTAGCACACTACCTTAATATGTGGTCTCTGGTCAATATGCAACTAAGCTCACAATGACAATGCTACCATCCTCATGGTTATCTTGTTTGTTTTTTTTATTTGATGTCATTACAGTATCTTTGTATGCTAGCAATCAGCTAACTGGGACTAAATGCTGGGGCTGATATTTTGAAAGTATTTGGTCACAGTCCAAAGACATGCAGTTACTGGGGTCATACCAACTGTCAAGCATGGTGGTGGAGGGGGTGTCGATTTGGGCTTGTTTTACAGCCACAGGATCTGGGCACCTTGAGACAACCATGAACTCCTCGGTATACCAAAGTATTCTGTAGTGAAATGTGAAGCCATCTGTCTAAAAGCTAAAGCTTGGCTAAAACTGGATCACGAAACAGGACAATGATCTCAAGCACAGCAGCAAATCTTCTGCAGAACTGTTGAAAAAGAAAATTATCAAGGTGCAGCGGTTTAGACAAAATCCAGACCTCAACTGGATTGAAGCACTACAGTGTGACCTTAGAAAGATGTGCACAAATGAATGCAAACCTCAATGAACTGAAGCAACATTGGCCAAAATTCCTCGACAAGGATTTGAGAGACTGATGAAGTCATACAGAAAGCAATTACTTCAGCTTACTGCTTCCAAAGGAGGTTCTACAAGTTACCCTGACTCTGTGAATTCTGTCATCCATCAGAAGACTAAATATGATCAAAGCCACAGCTAATGTCAGTCTGTGTGAAACCAGCCTGTGTTGACTGTCTTTGATGAAAATGTAGATGATGACAGAAGTTAATTAACCTCAACTCATCAAATAGTTGAGGCATTTTACACAAAATCATAAGCACCATCCCTTCTGGTGTCTTTAGGTAAAGCTGGGGGCTCTATTAGACATTGTGTAGCACAGGTGAAGTTAAAAAACAAGCAAAAAACTTTTAGTTGCTTATTCTCTGGGTAATGATATTGCTTCCAAAATGTATTTAAAAGCTTATCCAGTAGCTACTTAGATATATCAGTAAACTGACCAACTAACAGCTAGACATCAACTTCCTTGAAAGCCACAGCACCAGCTCGGCTAAAGAACAGAGAAACTGTGGGGAAGGAAGCATATGGAAGTGAAAGATATAAAAGGCAGGGAAGCCGGAGGGAAGAGACGAAAGAAAATAAGAGATGGTGAGAGGACATAAATGGACCTATAAAGACAAGTAAGAGCAAACACCGGGAACGAGAATTATAACAGCAGGGAATAGTTTAGGAGCATTAAAAAAAAGTAGAGAAGCAGTAAAAAACCAAGAACTTGATGGAATAAGAACAAAAAGAAACGTATAAATGAGAGAGGTAATGCCAACAGCATAAACTTCTAGAAAGGGTAAACAGAAAGGGGCATTAGGGGGCTTCTGAGCACATTAATAAGAAAGAGAGGTGGAGAGGAAGGAGAAAAGTATTCCTTCTTAATATTATTCAGGCATAAGCTTGGCAGCATGAGACCAGATAATAGTGCTGATGGCGTACTTCACTGAGCTTACATAAGGCACTTGCAGCAGTGTGAGGATGGTGTATCAGTCAGTGGTGATCTCTCTCTATACATTGTTCTATACAGCTGTGGGTAGACACACTCTGTAGATATGGATCATAGTGCTGAACACAGCACTAACACCACATCACTTATATGTTGTTTACACACACTTCTCTGTCTGGATGACTGCCCAGTATGGGAAGGCCCTACTGAGGCAGCTGAAATAAATGAACTGCTTCAAACCAGAATGAGACATCAAATCCTTAAGAAGTTGTAGCAGCTAATTTTGTAAAATTAATACAACAAATGGTAGAACACTGGATTTAGATGAGAAATGCTGCAGGTTTGTGGTAAAACCCTCACGGTCACTAGGGTGTCTCCTATGATTAACAATATCTTAAGTGCTTGGCTAGCAAAATGACAGACAATGCCTCTGCAGTTTACAAAAGTAGATGATTAAATTTAGGGTATGGCTGGGCGCTTCTGACAAAGTCAAAGTATTTTTGGCTCACTTCTAGAGCTGGGTGTCATTTTTTTTAAAGGTTTGCACACTGGTGGTATTATATCAATTGTGATACTTATGCAATACAATTTTGCTTCTCTGGTGAATCCAGAATAATATTTTAAATAAATGTTAGAAGACTTTTTTAAAAAAAAATTATCTCTTTATAACCACCAAAATGGGCCTCTGAAAATTTTGAACCTTTTTTATTTATGTGTAGAAAATAACACGACCCCTGGATCAAGACTGGAACTACATCCTTGGGGCGGGTGGGGGGGCACACGTTAGTGTACGCCTAGTGTTTGCCCCAAGCCTGGATAAATTGGTGGTTTGTGTCAGGAAGAGCATCCAGCATAAAATCTGTGCCAAATCAAATATGCAGATGCATCCGCTGTGGTGACCCCTTGGGAAATAAGGGAGCAGCCAAAAGCAGTTTCTTACTTTCTTTTTACAATTTTCATTTTATAAATTAAAATGTTACAAGCATTCATTAAAAAAATAATACTAGTTGCAAGAAAGTAATAAAAAAATGAAAAATAACCAAGCTTATAATTTTGTTTAAATATTAGATAATACAGATTTTTTTCAATGCTTAATGCAACACTTTTTTTTTTGTAACAAGCATTGAGCTGTAAATAACTACAATTATTTATTTGCTACACTAAAACAATTTCCAATTTCTCTTCTGTTGCACTTGTGACCAAAAAAGGCTTTAGTACTCATCCACACGCGATGTCAAATCAAGCAAGGCTGTTATCTTAAGGATTACCACAATTTACATGCTGCAATTTACAAGTAGCAATCAGGTGCTGCTAATCAAGTGCACTTAATTAACTGATCATCAGTAAGTGTGACCACCTCTATAAAAGCAGTTGTTTTGGCAGTTTGCTGGCCTGGAACATTCAGATGTGTGTTAACACAATGTTAAGGAGGGAAGACATCAGCAATTATCTTAAAGAAGCAATTGTTGCTGCCAAGTAGTCTGAGAAGGGTCATGAGGTAATTTCCAAACAATCTGAAGTCCATAATTCTACAGTCAGAAAGATTATTCACCAGTGGAAAACATTCAAGACAGCTGTCAATCTTCCCAGGAGTGGATGTCCCAGTAAATCCAGCCCAAGGTCAGACCATGCAATGCTCAGAGAGACTCCAAAAAACCCAAGAGCTACATTTCATACTCTACAGGCCTCAGTTAGCATGCTACATGCCAAAGTTCATGACAGCACAATTAGAAAAAGACTGAACAAGTATGGCTTATTTGGAAGGGTTGGCAAAAGAAAGCCTCTTCTCTCTAAAATGAATATGGTAGTTAGTTTGCAAAGTCGCATCTGAACAAACCACAAGATGTCAGGAACAATGTCCTTTGGACAGACAAGACCAAAGTGGAGATATCTGGCCATAATGCACAAACTAAACACAGCATATCAGCACCTCACCCAACTGGTGGTGGTGGTGAGGTGATGATCTGGGCTTACTGTGCAGCCACAGGTCCTGGGCACCTTGCAGTCAACCATGAACTCCTCTTATCAAAGTGTTCTATAGTGAAGAGTGAGTCTTTCTGTCCAGCAGCTGAATCTTGGCCACAATTGGATCATGAAACAGGAAAATGATCCCAAACACAACAGCAAATCTACAATAGAATTGCTGAAAAAAATAATCAAAAGGTGTTGCAATATCCCAGACAAAGTCCAGACTTCAACCTGAGTGAAATGCTGTGATGGGGCCTTAAGAGAGCTGTGGATAAATAAATGCTTACAAACCTCAATAAACTGAAGCAACACTGTAAAGAATAGTGAGCCAAAATTCCCCCACAATGATGTGGGAGACTGATGAAGTCATACAGAAAATGGTAACTTTAAGTTATTCCTGTTAACGGTGGTTCTACAAGCTATATATGTTATACATTATATATATGGTAACTTTGCCAGAGGATGTACCACAGAAGAATTTCATGTTTTTGTCCTGGGGATTCTCTGAAGTTCTGACCCAAGGAGAGATCATCATATCCTTCTCTGTTGTTGGTCCTAAGTTATGGAATGACTTGCCTTTGCAGGTTAGAGCGGCCCCTTCACTGTCCACTTTTAAAGTTCGTCTTAAAACCCATCTTTTTTCCTTGGCTTTTAACTCCAGCGGGATCTAGTTTTAAACTGTTTTTTTTTTTTTTTTTTTTTTTAACCTGAAAGAGTTATTAAATTGTTATTTATTTGTGTTTTAATGTACAGCACTTTGTGTCAGCTGTGGTTGTTTTAAAGTGCTTTATAAATAAAGATGGTATGGTATGGTACAAGTTGTGCCAAAGTTTTACATTATGTTGCAGTAAAGTAACAATGTTGAAATACTTTTTTTTTTGTTACCAGAGTTGAAGGTTTTTTTTGATATGGAAAGTCATCACAGTAGAATGTTAAAGTAACAGTACTGGAAACTGCTAGTTAAAGTCTTTTTAATAATCAAATTGGGACATTTGAAAGTTAAATTTGAATTTTCATTTAAAAAAAAAAAAAGCAGCCATACAAGAAATTTGCCATAAAATAAAATATAATCTACAATTTGTTCTGATATCCTATTTTTTTCCTTTTTTTCTTACACACTTACACACAAAAGTCTCCAGCCCACACTGGCTTACAAGGCACTACCTACTAAACTCTGTGTGTATGTTGGAAGAAGTATTTGATAAAGGATTAAAAAGTTTCACTATTTGACTTTTACTTGAAATTTTCAATATTTGTGACAACTATTCATTATTATTTCAAGATACAACTGCACAAAAAGTGATGAATTAAACATTAATCTGTTGTATCAATAGTTTGTACGCGCTCATTTACCCTAAAAATAATTCTTTAAACTGTCAAAGGGAACGCCAGTCTATTTGACCAGCTGCCAGGTGGTGGAAATTATGACAGCACGACACACTGAAAGTCTTGATTGAAAGCAAGAAGTATAGTAAAACCTGTGAGGGCAAAAATAAATAAATTTAAAAAAACACTCTCTTGTGTGGCGCAAACAACTAACCACCAGTGCAGATAACCACCACCTAACTTAAAGAGGAAAAACCAGAACAAAACTGTGAGTTAACAGCAAACGCTACCCATCATATTGCTTCCACTGGTCTGACAACACGTCAGAGGATGCAGAGGCTATTTTGCTCTATTTTGTCCTCAAACATTTTGCCTTGGCTTGGTCTGCCCAAAAAGATCAGCTACACTGGTATAAACAATCTACTAAACTTTAAGGTTGATGATTATTAATGAGGCTATGACAATGGAAAAAGAAGATGCATTCATTTATCATTTTGCAGAACAGTTATGTGAGCTGATAACTGAATTACTCCACTGCAATGTAGCTTCAGATGCAAAAGCACATTTTAACTATGACATAGTTGACAGAAAAGCATATAAGGTATAGTCCCTGATGCGGGGATAACATATTTGGTTGTTTTACAGTACCAGTGCCCATATGAATGGGTTAGTGTGTCTAAACTTTGCACTGGTACTGTATCTCAGTGTTGTGATTCAGTTAATATTTACCATCTTTAAAATCAATTGTGCTCTTCAAATGTTAAAACATACCGATCCAGAGCATGAGTACAATTTCTTGCATACTGTGTATCTCAACCTGTTGCACATTTCGCCCTCTACAAAGAATGCAGTTTGCCTCTTTCTTATTAAAACAGGCCTTGAGGTTAGTTGTTATGAACTCTTGATCTCCAACCAACCAAGAAAACTCCCCATGCACCATTATACTGTAATTACCTCTGCCCTGCGTTTTCCCTACATAAACAAGCACAGTGATTTCTGCGCTGAGAAATAAAGTGCAACCAGAGCAGCGTAGCATGGCCAGCACTGCTGCCTCCATACATCACAGCAAACAAAACCGCAGCCATATTTCAGCTACTGCCATCCAGCTTCAGCCCCTGGAGCCTCTGGGTTATAATTCACAGCAAACTCCAAAAGTCACTGAAGCCCGAGACTCACACCCGCCTCCGTGTGTCGTCCCGGGTGACGCTTAAGGCAGTAACCATGACGACCAGGGCAGGAGAGAAAAACACTGACCCAGAGATGAATCCCTGGAGAGCGGAGAGAGGGGTGGTCCAGTTAGGTTAGTGAGATGGTGGGGTGGGGGGTGATTTAACTCACCACAGGCCAGGTCTGTGAAAGACCCCTTTGTTACAAAAACACACACAGAATAACCCATAAGCATCTGTCACACACTTTACAGCATGCCACGGCTGAACTGAAACATGCCCATCCTAATCAACACAGACCACTTAATGCACACGCAAACCCATCTCCTCCCCCATTAGTGCCATAGCAACTGCAGCATACCTTCATTTGCAGCTGCCATAGAAACATCAAAACAATAAGCAGTTCACTCTTAACACACAACCACTGTTTGTTTTTGTTTTTTCCTTTCAGGTCCTGCTCTTGTACACTTGTCCTTCAACTTCCTACACAACAGTAGGCAGTAGTAAACATGTGGGAACAATGGGGTTCAATGTGCATTTTAACTTTAACTTCCCTGCCACTTCTTTCAGCTTCTCTCACCAAAGAGGCCAGTCAGGAATTTAACTCACTAGCTTCTGGCTCAATTTCAAATAAGTGAACTACTGATTAATCAGCTGACAAAAAAGTAATCTAAAGGACTCAAGATTAAAGCCAATTTAGTGAATTACCAATAATCAAAACTATCCTACTGAAGCTTACTCACCTCAGCTTTTAGTGCAAGTCTATAAACCTGTGAGATTAAAGCAGGATGTCAGCTAATCCATCATTCAGTGACCCAATATCTACTGGTCATACAATACTGTTATTAAACACTTAACAGACTTGAAAGACTGAATTAGATTGCAGTGGGTCAGTGGGTCCACTCTAATATGCAAGTCACCTGGAAGGACTCAGATCCTACTGTCTTGAACTGCAGGTATTGATGGCAGTCCTTGTTCTGCTCTGAAGCCTCGCTGAGCCTTAGTTCTCTACCTGCTGCACGTTCTGGTGAGAGTCACCCTTCAGCTCGCAGCAAATCTCCAGTATGAAACAGGGACTACAGTTACCAGCTGCATTCCTAAAAAGGTGGAGCGGGAGCCTGTATGATTGCAGGACAAGCCAGCTGAGTAACATCAAGGACTGCCACAGCAGCGACATGGCCAGCGAGCAACGAAACAGGAGATGAGAGGGACTAGGGCTAGTTCATCAGCTGCAACTGAGCTTTCAAAATAAGAGAAAGGGAATTGAGCATGGGGCAGCACGGTGGCTAGCACTGTTGCCTCAAAGCAAGAAAGTCCTGGGTTCAAATCCACTTTCTGTGTGGAGTTTCTCGGGGTACTCCGGTTTCCTCCCACAGTCCAAAGACATGCAGTTAGTGGGTTCAGGTTAATTGGCGATTCTAATGCGAATGGTTGTCTGTCTCTCTGTGTTAAGCCTGTGACAGGCTGGTGACCTGCCCAGGGTGTACCCCGCCTCTCGCCCTATGACAGCTGGGATAGGCCCTTAGCCCCTCTGCAACCTTGAAAAGTATAAGTGGAAGAAAATGGATGGAAGGATTGTTATTTTGGATAGATAAAAGGAAAAAAGGCCAAAATGGGCCTCAATATATTTATGGGCAGCTGTAAATAGACCTGGATGGTTCCCGCAAGTCTATGTGTGGGAAACAGATAAAGTCCTCGAGCCAAGCCGAGAAAGAAAACACCCAAGAACATAAAACGTATGTTTTATCAAAAGTCTGTGAACTCCTGAAAGAAGTCTGTTGACATCCAGACATCATATCCATATATGTGTTTGAAAAAGAAATTCGTAAACCAGAGACATTACTATATCACTAGAACAGGCATTTTTCTTCTAAAAAGGCTTTCCTTAAATTTTCTGAACCTGGCTGCAGGGATTTTCTGCTGCAATAGCATTACTGAGGTCAGGCAATAAGGCCCTGGCTTGCAATTGGCAATCCACTTCATCCCGAAAGGTGTTTGATGGGTCTGAGCATTCTGTGCAGACCAGTCAAGTATTTCCTCAACACACTCAGATGGGCCTTTCTATGGACCTGGCTTTGTGTATGTGGCTTTACCCTGCTGAAGTAGAAAAGGCTCTTCCAACAACAGCTGCTCCAGAGTTGGATGCAAAAGAACAAACAGAATTGTTACAGCAGGCTGTTATTCTAATTATTGGAGCAATTTTTGGTTGTTTTTCAGGCTAAAATGCCAAACACTGATTTCAGACTGGTGACTGAGTATCAGTACAGCCTTCAACCTTACCGACCAAGTGGTCAATCAAAAGATATAATGAGCAGGATTATTAAGTGGCAAAAAATAATAATTTGCTGCAGCCCTACAGAGTTAAATATGTAATAAAGTACAACTGCATGATTAACTAAACTATAATTCTCAGTAGCTTGCTGGTAGATCAACTACTTTCACGTTTGCATTGTGATTTTAGTAGTTAATTTGCAATTTGCCATTTTTTGTGTGGTTAACTAATCAAACTAAAATCTAATCTGGGCCCTCAAAGGAAATAATTTTTTACTATACATTAGTGAACCCTTGTTGACCAGCAAGATAATACAAACTCCATTAACAGCAAAAATATTACATCACTTGTAATTTGTGCCCAGATCTGCTAAGATGACTTTGGTTAGGGCAGGTTTAGGTGTCATGGTGATTCCAGGAAGCTGGACCATCAGCTCACCTGTGACTTGCACATATTAAGTTCCAATTATTAAAACATCAGTGAAGTTACCTGACTAACCTCTTAACTATGCTATGTCCAATACCCCCAAGTTTCTAGAAGGCAGGTGACTGACTGCACTAACAGTGGAGTATTTATTTATTTATTTACTCCTAATTTTTTTATAATTTTTTTTTAAAAAGGAAGCTATGTTTTCTAATTAATTTCCCCACCGCTGCAATTCCATACTGGATGCTTTAAATCAAGCAGCTAACAGAGTCTAACTAAGCCACAACAGCATCAACAAGCTTGTATATTATCGGATGGGTGTTAGCACAATTCAACACAAAGGTTAAGCAATTCCACCGACGTTAACAACTAAACTAAGTGCCCACTAGTTATCCCAGCATAGCTCAGGATGTTGTGTGTGTGTGTGTGTGTGTGTGTGTGTGTGTGTGTGTGTGTGTGTGTGTCAGTGAAGTCCAGAAAAGACATTGAGCCCTGGAGAACAGCAACAGTGGATGAGGTGTCTACCTTAATCCCCTTTTAGTCTTCTTATTTCCCCAAGGCCGCTGCATTGTGATGCAGAGTCACTCAACCACCTTCCAGAGTGTGTGTGCATTGTTGCACCTGTAGGTGTGTGTATGTACGCCCATTAATCAAGTGTGATGCCTTGATGCAGTATCTGGTCAATTCAGCCTCTCACAGTCTTATTCATTTTTTTTTCCCTTTCTTCCTCCCTCACAGTTTGTCCTTTCATCTCAGTAGCTTTCTATCTTTTTCTCTTTCTCTCCAAAACCCTGTTTGCTTGCTAAGCCTCATTAACAATTAATTACCAATCAGCTAGTCAAGTCACCCCTGGACCGCTGGGCTTCTCAATGATTCATTAGTCAGGGTTACACAATGTTTCAACGCATTAAACACACTCACGCGCAGGCACACATGCAAACACGCTCAGCTCTGTCCTCTTTGTGTCTTTCGGGGGGGGGGGGGGTTCAATGAGCACAGACTTTCCAGACATGTGAAGACACATACACATTAAAGCGCACATGAAACACCCACTCGCCACACCTACTTACACACATACGGCACCTGCATCTAATCACAATGGCCTCATTAAAAAGAGATAAAGGAAAACTGATTGAGTTGTGGACTAGATAATACTATCCACACAGGGTTCCCAAAACTTACTTCAAAGTCAAACTAAAGGACTTTTAATAGACTCTTAAAAGTCTTGCTGGGTGAATTTCAAGAGTTCAGAACTGGCATGTTTTAAGATAAGACACGGCATTAATTAAAATAAGACATCACATATGAGGCTTTTTATTTCATGATCCTATTAAACCAAGAAATCCTGGCAAAACCCCTCATTTCAGATCTGCTGCTTTTATCAACCCTGACATATGTCAGTGTGTTTTTTTTTTTGTTTGTTTGTTTTTTTGGATGTGAGGTGTTGATTTTAGGATGGAGAAAAGCCCAGTGGGCAGAGGTATGCTGATGAATATGGGTGTTAGATTTTTCATTTAGACACAGAGCTTTCAAGGGCATTTGTTCATTTTCAAAAAGGCAGAAATTTAAAGACTTCTCTTTGTAAAACTGCAAATTTTTTGTTAACTGTGAAAAAACACACATTTAAACCTGCTCATAGCCATTTTTATTCAATAATCTGTATTCAGTAATGATTCCTCAAGCCCTTCCCTGATTTTAATGCCCAAGAGTCAGCAGAAAACTATGGCTAAATGACGAATTGATTGATTTATCAATATCAAAACTGATTTGAAAGTGTGTGCTTTTAAAACTGCATTTATATACTGTACTAAAGTTTTAAACAAGCAACTAAGTTTGAGCCAGCAACTGTTGCTGGATACTATTTCTTCATGCAATATTATAATGACCTTTAATAACAGCATTTTTCTACAAACCCATTTTTTTTTTCTCCAACTAATTCACAACTACTGCAAACACATTTACTTTGATTAACTGCAATTAAATTACCTTTAATAAACTGAAATCAATAACTGTCGGTTCTGTCTGCAAGGCGAACACTGAAAAGAAAACTTCCAGCTGTTTATAAAAACTGCATGCTGGTGCCAAATAACTGGAAACATCAGCAACCATATTCATCAGCATACCTCAGCTTGCTAGGCCTTTCCCCCCCATCCTAAAAAACAACAATGAGCATCCCAGGGAAAGAACACAGACAAGTTTGGGGTCACTTTTTCTGACTGGATTGCAAAATGTGCTCGGATGGTGTCAATAACAGGCATTTCATTCATGGTGAAACAAAATACAAGATTTCTGAGCTTTTAATGTTTCTCAGCTTGAGGCCAAATGTATCGCATTTAATACTTTACACACCAAAGCTAGACCCCGGTACTTTAACTTACTGGGTTTAACAGCAGGTGTGTGCTGTCAAAATGTAACTGAGCAACAGCTCAGTTTAACCTAAGGTCGTATAAGGTCTTTGCTTTATTGCTGATTTTTAATATGGGTCTGCTGCAAACTCAAACAGTTCTATGGATATTAACAGAAGAGACCAGGCTTGAAGCAGAGGGTGGATTTACTGCCTTGCTCAGAGGTCTCCTGCCACTGTGCAAACTTTTTCTCCTTCTCAGAATTTCCCTGCTGGGTTTAAAAATGTCCTTCTTATGCCCTTAAATCGAACAGCACCACCACCCCTCAGTAGGGACATTTTATCAGTGTGTCCACACACCACAAGCCACTTAAGACTAATTGTACTCATTGACCAGCTCCAAAAAAGCTGTTGACCAGTCCGCACCACTGCCTTTGGACAACTAGGCTTGCCTCTCCATATATTTCTCTAGCCATCCAACAGTTTTCAACAGCTCATCCCTCCCAGTGAGGCAAATTTCATTTATCAATTTGCAGCTCTGCACAAACTCAGCCTTCACCTCTGCAGGCATTGACACAGCTACCGCATCAAGGGACTGAAGCTGAGTTTATTCAATGAGTGAGCGTGTGAGCGCAACAGACTGATAGGAGTGGGAAGTCAACATGACTGTGTGCGTGCGAGCGTGTGTTCGGCTCTGAGAGAGAGGCAGGATGTGGAGTGAAGTTAGTGGGTGACCTTGGGGCAGGAATGCACAAGCAAGACTGATGAGGAGTAAACTACACACACACACACACACACACACACACACACACACAATATTAATATGTCAAGCCCAGTGTTACCCGATGTCCATCAAAGTGCTCTGTTTACTTTTATTTTTTTTATTTTTTGGGGGGGGGGGGGGCTTAACTTGTATCAAACCAGCTACAGTGCAACAACAAAAGAGTGCACCACAAGTTTTGAGAAGATCCAGGAAAGAAATGCAAGAAATAAAAGTGCATGCCTTCATTTTTAATTAATTTACTCTCATAATATTTCTTTCTACATATTTTTCTGAAATTGCAATAAAGCTAAAACAACTATTTTTTTTGATACATTAACTCAACAGGAAATCCATTAGCAACAATGTCAATTATTATTTTAACAATTTTTAAGAAAAAAAAAAAAAGAATCCACTGGCCTCAGCCTCTTTTGTGTAAACTGTAATTTTCATTGTTTTGATAAGAAACAAATAATGAACTGAAAAAAAAATTTTTTTTTTTTTCCCCAGCCTACAGTGCTTCATGAAATCATTAAATTTACTTTTTATAAAAACATCTTATTACTGGCCTGGCATAACAATACCAGCAGACTAAAACTACATCCTTTTTCACTGCAGATTACTGGAAAAGTAGATTGCTGGCCTTGCGGTCAGTATCTGGACAGTCTCACACATGCACACAAACAGTTGGAAGTTGCCCAGTGCAACCTATTGCTGGCCACTGTGCAGCTCCACTGGAGCAGGTGCACATTCAGCCTGCGTTCAAGGGCATCTCTCCAGCCGTGATGGATGGATGAGTGCCTCATGTTCAATTTATCTATCCTGATCTCCATCGTCATACTGCAGATTTAAACTGGTGACTTCAATGTCACTGTTTGGCTCATTTTCTTTTAAAGGAAAAACATGAGCACATGTCAGCAAGTCAAAATAATCATTAAAGCTTATTAATACAAAATGTCCAGTGTCTAATAGATTCGTATTCTTTTTTTTTCTTTTTTTTCCTTCTTGTTCTTTTTGGGTAGAGGGAGATAAACCCATACAGTGATCTGAGCAAAATATGTGACCCATGTTTGCTATATTTCTGAACAAACATCTCCCCCCCACACACACACACACTCCTTTTTATTTAACAGACCCCTCCTCCCTCCTGCAGGTCACTGAGTGACTCCACTGAGGCAACAGGAGATTTTAAGAGCTGAGAGTGTGTTGGGGCTGTAACAATTATTTGACATCATTTATAAAGCAAAAACGATAAATGCTTTCTCCTCTAGTGCTGCTAGTTTGTGGTTTACATAACCACAAGCTGAAATTTTCATAGCACATGCACACTTGTGTTCATATGACCAATGAGGTGTGTTTGTTAAACAGTAACTAACAGCTGATTTCACAGTGTCTTCTTTTGTTTCAGGAGATAAATATTTTGCTTTTCGTCAAAACATGTCCAAAACAACCATTAATAACTTCATCTAAGGTGGCTTCTTTTTCTGCTGACAGGCCTACTGCTTAATAAACAACAAAATGGTACTGTACTACTCATTTATGTCAAAGTTGATCCCAACAAACTCGTGGAGATGCGAGCAGAGATTTGGCACAGCAGGTGGTACTCTGCTGAATTACAAACAGCCCAGAGCTACCTGCCCCAGCTGCAGAGTCAACATTTGAACTCGCGGATCTCGTCAGGACAGCGACGATCCCGATGCTGATCTGCCTGACAGGAGCCTCAAACCCCTGAACAGGCTGTACTGAGCCCAGTTTCAACAAACCACCGCTGCGCGCCACAAGCCATATGACGCACACCTGTGACAGGTCCTCCGATCATAAACAGAAAAGCCGCTGCTAATTTACATTTAAGCATGGCAACAAAACCCCGCACGTTAACATGAATGTGATTTAAAGAAGAGTAATCACTTAGAAGGCTTTATTACTAGCTCTGGAACTGGTGTGATGGCGCTTTAGGGGCAATAATAATACAGAAGACTATCATATTATGGATAAAATATACGCCACGCTTGATACGGACGTAGATGGCGCGGGGTTTTAGGGCAGAATAGAGGTGAATGTGTTCTGTAAGCTGACAAACAGTCGTGCACATATGCGAGGCAACTTGATCCGTTAATTGGTCGTTGCCCCCTCGTCTAACAAACAGTCCACCACAGAGACACCTGCGAGCGGATTCGCAGTCAAGTCGGTTTCGCTCCTGTCAGACTGTGGTGGGGTCATTGTCGCAAAGCAACAAATTAAATGTAGAGAAAAAAAACAAATGCTCACCTCTTTTGTGTTGACGACGCCTCTGACGTATTTACCGAGGACTGAATCCACGCAGAGGACACTGGACAGCACGGCCAGGCACAGGAGTCTCTCCCCGACCCTCACCTCCATCTTCCTCTCTCCTCAGCTGCCGCTCGTCTGCTCTCCGAGCTCCCAGAAGCCCGTCTCCGCGCGAGAGCGCGCGCTGAGAGAGAGGAATACGCGCGTTCGTGCTGGTTGCCTCAACGCATGTGGCCCCCTCCGGCAGGTGAAGCTGGATGGCTGACGATGGTACGTTGGTTGTTTCGGGGGGAGGGTGACGGCTGCCGAGCGCGCGCACGGTTCCGCTCGTGCTTTAACAATGCGACATGTCCACACATTAAAAATGCCATCGCTGATTGCAATCATCTTTCCATTAGAGGTCACGCACTTCTAATGAAGTTGCACTGAGACTGATGGTGCTTGGCCTCCTGTCCCAAAATATGATATCAGTAACCAGCAGTATCAGCAGCAACGTGACTTAATGGTCTGAGTTACTGCTGAATTTCCTTGGAAAATTATCCATGCCAAAACCGGACCGGGAGAACTCAGATTATTTAGGTGTAGGCAATTTTTAAGGATCTAAAATACTGTTAAAAATATAACTACTACATCCAAACTTCACACAAGTATCACTTTGTTAAAGCTCCAGTTGTAGATGGTCAAATGGAGTAAATTTACATGCTATTGTGCTGTTTGATTCATACAATCACCTTTATGATCATGTCATTCTGTAAAATAATTATAGCAATCAGAAAAAGTTCTGCAGTTTGAGAGCCTGCAGGTCTTTGCCTCTGCAATGTGGAGAGAAGTGGCATCAAATGAAAACACTCATGCAAATGACAAGTGCCTCAAAACTACTTAAGAGTACTTTTTCCATTTTCCACCTCTGTGTGGAGAATACCAGAGCTGTCTGTGCTGCAGACTTTTGGTTTTAGATGATACTGTGTTTAACTAAAGGTCACCCTTTTTATTGACTTTTCCCAGAGTCTAAGCTGAATCAAAATGTTAGAATAAGTAATTTAATCAATTTTGATGTCCACAAATACAATTCTGAATCCTAATTCTATTCTTTTTAAAAATCCATCAAAACAGATTGAATTATAATCAGTATGTCGTACTCTCTGTGACTTTTAGTTAACCTTTAGTGTGATCATTGTTAAGCAAAGGTTAATTGAAAAGTTTGGAAACAACAACCACAACAACAACAACAACAACAACAACAACAACAACATGGCTCATGGGAGAATAATTTTATTTGAATAAAAATCAAGAAAGGCAGAAACTAGTCTATGCCTAGCACAGCAGACACATCACCCTAACGTGAAACCTGCAAGGAAATGCAGTCAAAAATCATTCTGCAACCAATCTGATTAACAAATTTAAGTAAAATATCTACATAAATCAAGCTTTAATATACATTCTTTTTTTTATTCACAGGTTTGCACTTATGGTGTTTTTAACGACAGCAACAAAACAAGTAAACTTAAAAACATCTCACCTTTCCAGTTTCCGGCTTGCCATGTGTACAAGCTTGTTTTTTTTTTTAAAAGGCTAATCATATTCTACATCAGAACTGATGCAGTGCAATTTGCATATGGAGTGCAGGCAGACTATGACACTGACTAGCACCTGCATTTTCAATGAGAACAGTGAACATTAAGGAGTAAAGTCAGTACATCTGTTACAAGACTCTGGCTTCAGTCTTTGGTTCAGCTTGAAACTTTATCCACAAATGAAGGACATGTCACATTTCTGCAAGTGCTTGAGGTCAGTTTAACACACTGAGGCATTTGTAAAGTAAGCAAGCTTCAAAGAACTTACATATGGGCTGGTATATCATCTGTGAAGTATAAGCTTGAGGTGAGTCAAACATATTGCACCAAAAAAACCCAAAAACAAAACAAAACAGTATCACATATGCGACAGAGGAAGCAGGGAAGAAAAAAAAAATAATGTTTTGCTGGTAATTACACAAGTTTGCTGAAATGTTGCCCCAATGGCTAAAGATAGCAAGCTCATGTTTGTAACAGTATTGCACTTTGCATTTCACTGAAATCAGCCTGGAGCAAAGAAAATCTCTAGTGAAAAGAGTCAAACTGTAGAGGTATACCGCACAACTAGAGACTGAACATAAAAAAAAAAAAACAAAAATAATAATATAAACAGTATTAAACTTAACTACTACAGCAGCTGCTCATTAACAAATGAATCATCAACACATGAGACAGCATCAAACAGGAGCTAAAAAAACAATACTGAATGATATATTTCAGCTAACAGTTGCAGGCAATATTAACACATCAGAAGAATCAACAAAAGAAACAAAAATGAGAATCAGGAAGTCTATGGCTGCAAAATAATCTGAGCAGAATAGCAAATAGACTTCCGGGTCCATCACCTGCACTCAGGTTAGCCTGATGTATGAGGGTCATCAAGAGTATGAGGCATACAAAGGCCTAAGAAAATTTCCATCCATCCATTCACTTCCGCTTATCCTGTTCAGGGTGGCAGGGGGCTGGAGCCTATTTCAGCTGTCATAAGGCGAGAGGCAGGGTACACCCTGTACAGGTCGCCAGCCTGTTGCAGGGCCAACACAGAAAGACATTCACACCTATGGGTAATTTAGAGTGGCCAATTAACCTAACCCCATTGGTGCGGTGGTTAGCACTGCTGCCTCACAATTAGAATACCATCTGGAAGGCCTGGGTTCGATTCCACATTGGGCCAGGCCTCTCTCTGTGTGGAGTTTGCATGTTCTCCCCGTGTCTTTTCCTCCAGGTACTCCAGTTTCCTCCCACAGTCCAAAGACATGCAGTTACCGGGGGTAGGTTAATTGGCCTAAGAAAATTTGACTATTTTAAAACGAGGAGGAAAAGAAGAAGAAGAAAAAAAAAAAAAAAACTAGTTAACTCAAATTCCTTACAATACAAAACTGCTAATGACCCGTCAGCTTTGCTGTTCATCCTATGCAGTGTTGTCTTCAGCTCTGATGAGGTATAATCCTGCAGCTTTGCTGTTCATCCTATGCAGTGTTGTCTTCAGCTCTGATGAGGTTGTGTACAGTCTATCAAACAAAACCTGTTGTCTCATAGAGGCTCGACTACATTAAAGAGATGTCTCTCAACAACAGCTAATTAATACATGGATAGTCTTGAGTGTGAAGTGCCATTCCTGTCTGGTATGAACACATAACACAAACAGCTCGTGTTTCCCTACATGTAACAGACAAAACTGTGATTATGTGAAAATATCCAGTCTCCCCTTCAGCCACAGACAGAGGCACAAAGCAATGCAAAGGGGGGGAAAAAAAAAAAATACATGTACAAGCTTTCCTTAAATTAAACTTGTACTGAGCGACAGTGCAACTACTGCAAAAGTGCACAGTGAGCATAAACAGCAGCTAGTAAAGCAAGTACAGTCCAGCATCTCAGAGAGAGCAAATGTATAACTTTCTTCCTCTTCACGGGCCTTGTTCTCTCCATCAATCGGACTAAAAATATTGCAGTAAGTACTTGAAGCTGACAACTGAGTATGGTATAATCCTGTAGCATGACTTTGCTGCTGAAAATTCCACTCTTCAACAGGGGGAGGATTTTGCTCTCGAAGCATCAGCTAAATCCAATTCATCACACAGCATCCCTCTCTACAGACCTGGCAACCCCAGCCCTCTTACCAGGCAAGGGCAGCACAGTGCCAGAATTGTTGGCATCTATATTTAGTTGGACGTGATAGAGAGACTGACCCTACGAAGGACATTTTTGCGTACTTCAAAGTGCTTTGACAGCCACATGCACAAGGAAGTGTCCCCTGGATATCGAAAATAAAGAAAAGCCCAAGCCTGACAGTGGAGAGAACAAAAAAAACAAAAAAAAAAAAAACAAATAAAAAATAAATTAAAAAAAAAATATGAACCACCAGCCACATTTAGTTGGCCAAAAACAAATTTTAGTGACTTTTACAGAGCACTACTGCAATCTCTTTTCTTGCTCAAGGTCCTGAAGCTTTTCCTAAAAATCTGAGTTGTAATTAAGGGGAAAAAAAAGGGGGTGGATGGGTGGGTAAAAAAAAAAAAAAAAAAAAAAAAAAAAAGAAAGGCTGTTGGGCTGGAAATCCCACAGCCAGTGAGAAATGGCCACAGTCCCAACTGTGGTGAGAAGTAGTGAACAATAGTGCACAGTGAGTGACCAGGACAACTTGAAAGGTGTGGTGAAGTTTAAAATAATATTGATAGCTGAGGACTGGGCTGCTGCTTCCTCTCCTTGTATCAGTGTCTTAAACATGAGAAAAAAAAAAAAGATTGTCACTGAAAAACCTACAGGATGGATTCCAAGTGTATCTTTACTTGTCTTCAAATTAATGCACTGCAGTCTATGTATTAGCATTATTATATCACTACAAAATGCACAAGGCATCCAGACAGGGCACTCTGTCCCTGTGTGATGTTCTACATTTACTCTGATTATTGTGTATTGCTCAGGGTAGAACAGAAGCTTAATTGGAAAGGCCAGGAATGTCAGAGCAGCTGCTACTACACACAAACACACAAAAAAGGAGAGGTAAATATTCAGCACATTGAAAAACATGGAGGGGAGGAAAAAAAAAAAAAAAAAAAAGTACAAGATTGCATTATATAATTCAGAGTACAATCAACAATTAAGCCTGACATAACAGCAATAAAAACCGATATAAATAACAAAACTAACACTATTGCATAGAGTTCATAAAATGATTAAAAACTGCAACAAATATGAGCAAAGAAGTGAGTCAATTCAGCCAGTTTCGAATCTTTCGCACTGTTGTGTTTTAGCTTTGTAATTCTATTCTGGAGAGAGAGTCAACAGAGTTACCATCCACAAAGTGAGCTGTATTGACTGCCAAACTGGCGTAATTGAGAACAAAATGTAGAGTTATTAAGTGTGACTTAGAGTCATTCCCTAAAGGACAAATGGCCATTTTGATGGAGGTGACTCCACACAGAAGTATATATAGTGTGCCTACTACTATCTGATTAGGGCCTCGAATCACTGTCTTGGCCTATATGAATCACAGATTCAGGCTTCGTCCCGTGAATCGTCTGTGCCGCTTTATGTCCGAGCCTTTGCTGCCTAACAGCAACTCTGTTAAGTATGAGTCCCGTGTGTGGGTGAGTGCTGGTCTTTGATCCAAGTAGCTGCTAAATAATTATTGTATTCTAACACATGACCGTCTCTTGTGGGTGTGTTCGTTTTGTCTGCCAGATTTGCGTTGGTGTATAATGGTGCACAGACAAGTGGCAAGAATTGTAAAGCAGAGGAAGTTATATTTCAGTGCTCCTCCTCTGTTCTGTTTTTTTTTTTTTTTGTCTCTCAAACACTGGGTGATATGCTAGACTGCATCTCCCACCCCCTGTCTGTTTTTCAGGATGCTTTGTCTCGCATCTAGGCACTGCCTAAATCTGTCTGACTTTCATTTACTCCTTCTCCCTTCATTCCTCGAGTGAACTGCAGTCTCCTTTTTATCTAACCTTATTTAAGCTCCGATGCCACCAGCGTCAGTGTTATTCTGGGCTGCCACAGCAACTGAGCCCTCCCCATCAGCAATTTTAGCCCCTCTCCCGACAGCTAGCTCCCCTCCCTCAATAGGGCCAACAAAGACAGGACTGGTTTCCCCTGAAGAGGCTGCCACACCCCCATCAGTCCGTTCCAGCTTGCGGTGCTTCCGTGGCTCTGGGGGTGTGTCCTGGGTGAAGACGGCGCGAATTCGCTCCACGCAGACATTGGCAGCCTCTCTCGTCTCCCTTGAGAGTTGGGATAGGCTGAGGAAGCCATGGGGGAGGTCGTCCACCACACACAGAGTGACGGGCTGGTCTATGTTCCTCAAACGCTTTGCAAACATCACAGAGTCATCCAGCATGGGGTCTAGTGCACAAGCCTGAGGGAGGGGACAGAGCGAAAGGGAAGAGTAAGAAATGGTGAGAAGCAAATCTGGATTCCCTTCAGACACGTCATGAATCTCAATTAGCGGATGAAGAAAAGGAAGTCAAGCATCCCAGTCTCTTTTGTCCCTGATTTCTTTACAGTCTTGCTGACTCATTCTAGCCACTTTAAAATCAGCCTCATTTTAACACTCCTCTCAAAAGAAAAGCTGGCTTTAACATAACCAATCTCTCCCATCACACTGTTTCATTCCAGTATCTGTAAACTTTGTACTGTACATCTTTTGGTATGCTGCCACTTAACATTTTAAGTGCCCGGTATAATACAATCAAAAGCTCCAGCCAGTGATGAAACTATTGTCTCCAAGTCTCAACTTCTTGGTCGACAAGAAGTCTTCATAAAGTGCTCGGAAAACCCGACCGTAAATATGTACAAATTAGGGGTGCGGGAAATTTTCGATTCTTAGATGCATCTCGATGCGCAAAGTGGACGATTCAGAATCGATTCACAAATGACAACAATCGATTGTCTAGACGTTAGCTCTAACTGAGAACGTAATGAGCGGAACATAAAGAGCGGAACTCAGAAGAGCGGAGGTGTTGCACCCGGACAGTCTGTGCTGCGCACATAACAAAGACGCAAGATGGAAGAGCGGCAAATCCAGCCGGCACCTTCTGCACTAAAAGCTAGTGTGTGGAAGCACTTCGGCTTCTACGAAGTCGAAGGAAAAACATCCATTGACAAGAGCTACATGATATGCAAGTTGTGTCAAACAAAGCTCAAATATTTTGGAAACACGACAAACATGAGGAACCATGTTATTCAACCTAAGCTGAAGTCAACAGGCATTATTTTTGTATGAGAGCTGCTAGCACATAATTCTACTCTTGTGTGGAAGTTGTGGTTTTGGTACCACATGTTTGTTTGTTGTTTGCACATAATGTTGGTTAAGACTTGGCATTTGCTGAAATCTGTTAATTTACTACAAACATGATGCTACAGGTGCACTTTTTCAATTTGAATTTCTTTGTTCAGTTCTCTGGAATGTGTGGCCTTGTACTTGCCATATTGCTTTCATTTGATTTAATATAAATATAAAATAAAATGGGAGTTTTAAAATGGAAATAAAATTGAAGTTAATACATCATGGATTGCTACTACTAAGATGCATCGATAATCGTTTTATAATCGAATCGCAGTCCTCTGAATCGTAATCGAATCGAATCGTAGAGTGCTTGGAGATTCCCACCCCTAGTACAAATATATGACACATTGTCAACCTCCATCTGCTGAGGAAGGCTGTTTCAGCAGAAAGCACCACAGCAGCTACCATCAGAGTTCTTCTGCCAGTCTACCCTTATAGTGCTCAGCTTATACTTGAAGTTGAATTTCATGCACCTTCTCTTCTCCCTAAAGAATACAGACTACTGCAAGCACACAATGACAAACAGTTCACAAAGACTAGATTTCTGTGAGTGACCTTTGAACTAGTGTAATTAACGGTTTCTGTCCTCTTACCACAATGTGTAGAGGTGGCAGCCCTTTCAGCATGCTGTCAGGGGCCAGCAGAGGTGAGCAGAAAGGATCCTTAACCACTGGAGAACTTGCCACCTTCATCTCTGCCATCCTCTCTGAGCGCAGGGGCTCAAACCCAAGCGGAAATTCCCTGGGGTGCTCCTGCTGAGAGCCCTCCTCTCCAGCAGGAGGTGGTATAGCCACTGAAGACAGGTCAGTGGTCATTGTGGGATCTTCATCCTTGGAGAGGAAGAAACTGACATCTTCTGGCTACATAAAAGATGAGAAAATATTAGGTTAGGTCAAAGGAGAGCCCCATATCAATAAAATAATAAGAAAGGCTGAAACTATTTCACAAGAAAAGCTGGTTATGCAAGTCCCAAAAAGTTGATTCTGTTCACCTGGATGCAGCATTTTCAATGGGGAAAAACATTTCATCACTTATCCAGATGACTTCAGTCTCAGCTGACTGCAGGTTTCCCAAAACTTATAAACAGTACAGTTGCATAATGACCGAAACTAGCACCATTGCCTAGCAATGAGCCATAGTTATATAAGCATGCACACGCACACACACACAGTCTTACTTTGTCCTTGTAAAAATCTTCTAAAAATCTTGGCTGAGTGCCTGAGTCTTGGCTGAGCGATCCCCATTTCAGAAGGAAAAGCATATTTAATATCTTACGTCACCTCAGCTTGCTATTTTGCTCAAGCCAGCCACTAATCCAGCCTGCCTGTGAGAAAATAGGAGGATAATCTGCAACACCTTGCCAGTACCCGCACAACCAAAAACTTTTGATATTCTGTCAGCATTTCATAGCCAAATTTGTTTGCGGGGGATGGGTGACACAATCTCAGATGAGTTCATCAAAGTGACACATGCACATCACTGCAGGGTAGACAGTACCGTTTGATAAAGGGCCAAAATATTTCAATGCCCCAAAAATGTTCGACCTCTTAAAAAAGGATACAACTGTGTGCCAAATCCTTTTAATGCAAGCTGAAAGCAGAGATATCCT
This sequence comes from Archocentrus centrarchus, assembly GCF_007364275.1. Classification (NCBI taxonomy): domain Eukaryota; kingdom Metazoa; phylum Chordata; class Actinopteri; order Cichliformes; family Cichlidae; genus Archocentrus; species Archocentrus centrarchus. Next base: position 28,530,515 of record NC_044361.1, on the reverse strand, counting down.
GATCAAAAACAAGAGGCTAGTGGGACTTCGCTTCACTGAAATGGTGCTACAATCACCATCAAATTACCTATCTTCCAATAACAACAGTTTTAATTCTGGCAATGATTCCCACTAACACTCCAGTGATCTTTTAAGCAAGAGATCTTGGCTGTTTAATACCCTTAGGTTCTTCTGCATAAGAGCATCAGCTGAAAGCAAGCTAATCTCAATGTAAACATGTTCAAGCATGACCTACAGCACGCTCAGAGAGCAGCGGTGCACTGCTGGGAATGCGATTGTTGTGGGATCCCAAGTCCTGGCATGTATGGCTCTTCACTGATAATTTCCGGTTGGAGAAGTCGGAGAGATCCGTGTGGACTGGAGGGTCTGTGTGAGGAGAAGAGATGGACGCCGCTGAAACACTCTTCCTCACTGCATCTAGGAAGCAAGGAGAGAGAAGGAACCATCCATACTGACGAATGAGAAAAACTGAAATAAGAACGCCAATGGGAAAAAAAAAAAACAAAAAAAACCAAAAAAAAAAACCAATGAAATGAAGTTCCAGAAACCACACAATTGGCAGATATAGCATATTAAGAATGAAGAGGGCATCTAGTTCATTTGAACCCAACAGCAGCTGGAGGACGCGTGAAAAATAACTTCAGTGACACACAATCACTTTCACTTATTCTACTGTTTCCACTTATCATATGTCCTCTGGTTGACAGCCAATAGTTAAAAGCCTAGAATGCAAATTGGGCTATATCTGGAAGAAGAGAGGAGAAGTAGGTGGAGGAAATTCAAAAAGTGCTATCATGATGATAGCATCTGCCCACCCTAAACTGTCAAAACACAGCTGTTAGAGTCATCACGGCTCACAAATCGCTACCAATCTCCTATCTGTTTAATAATGAACCATCTCAATGCCATGATGGCCTTTTAATAATGTACACCCACCAATAACACTCATTAGACTGGGCTTGCAGCTGTGGGGGGTGTCGCCAAGGCAAGGGGACACCATGGAAATTACAATTCACCACCAGATTTACGGTGGCTACAATTAACAATTACCGTGAAAGCCCTGCTACTCAAAAGAGCAGAACTGGTAGGAACATGGATACAGGAGTGTTGCAGAAAAAGTTGGGGATAAAACAATAATTGGTTGGTTAGATGCTAAAAAAGGATTCATATCACTGACCTCCATGAGTGGTTTAAATGAACTTGGGGAACACTTACATTAATTGGCTCAAAGAAAAGACTGAAAATGTGGGAAATATACACCCACACACACGAGCAGGGACATATGACCAAGACACAGGCAGACTTTATCTGCCAAGCAAATACATTCAAGCCACTATAACAGTTTCATATACATACCTGTGGCTTCTGGCGGTGCCTCTGCAGCTGTGCTGGTGGAGGCTGAGGCTCTGCTAGAATCCAGCAGAGAGTGGATCCAGTTGGAGGCTCCCTGTCGGAAATCTCGCAGCAGAAGTGCTGTGTCTCTCCTCACCAGGCTCAGCGTGCTCACCTTCTCTACCTGCTTCTCAGTCTGTGGCTCACTGCCTGGAGAAGATGACATAAAGGAAGGAAATAAATGTACAAAATAGATAAAAGTGTTTGTTATTCTTCAGTAAGCACAAATGAGTAACAACAGAGAAGACAGGAAAGCAATAATAGGAGAGGTATAATAGTCAAGTAAACGCTGACAGAGTGGGTTCAATACTGCCATACAACTATTTGTAAAGCCAGCAATACACAATGATGAGAGTAGGAAGGAACATAAAAATGATGAGTGTTTTAGTTCAGTTATTGAAAGGAGACTCAGCATAGGCAATATCTTTGTCACATATTGTTAGCCAATTCCTGCAGTCATTCACAGTCCCCTGCAGTTCTCTTGCCTTGTGAAAAAAAATATTATCAAAAGATATAAGCCTTTCTCCAGGACTTACAAGTGTTAGTGACAATTTATGAAAAACCAGATGTGCCATTAAAGGGTTTATACATTACCTACCTATAACATCAGAAAAGACTGTTGCTGTTTGACATTTATAAAAACTATAAAGACTAAACTGAATCCACAGCACTGGGTTTGGATTTGTATGTTGACAGGTGAACTTTTGAACATTAGACGTCTTATAATTGAAAAAGTCAGTTTCATTTTTTTCCTGATGCCTTTTGAGCTTTTCGCCATTCCCTGTGTCCTTTCACCATTTTTATCTGTCTTTAATATATAAATGACTGTCAGTGCGGGAAGATGTATCACGTTCACTGATGAGTCTGTCATTCTGTCAATGCTCAGTGATGAAAAAGCCAACCATAGACCAGCGGTGGAGGAATTTATTGACTGGATTAACTACAAGGACATGATAATCAACTTTAGGACAAAGTCTTGCTCTATTCTTCCTGCAGATTTCTGTGGCCAGCCTGTTAAAGTTGTTCAGCAGTATAGGCATCTTGGGACAACGACTGAATAGAGGTAATATTTTAACAAAAAATATAGCCAATGTAGCTTTTTAAAAGGTTAATCAGCACTACCTCTGTTTAAAAGCTTAGACGTTTTATGAGAATATTTCATTCTTGCTGTATTGAGCCCATCTTAATTATTTTTATTTGCTGGTTTGGGTTACATACCTTTACAAAAACAGAGAGTGTTCATAAAAAACTATTAGGTTATGCATCAAAGTTGCAGGCACATATCTGAACGAGCTCTCCCAAATGTACAAAGTCAAAGCCAGAAAAAGGCTCAGTCAGTTCGAGCTGACCGTAGTCACCCTTTATTCAGCGAGTTCAGGTTTCTCCCATCTGGCTGCGGATATGATCTGCCAAGATGTAGGACTAACAGATTTAAGAACTCATTTGTCCCTGCTGGTGTTGGTCTCCCGAATGATGTAATCGCAACTTCAGACAAAAATCAGTAACACACACACCCCTACCTGCGTAGGCACTGAGACACCTAGAGAGCACACTGAGAGGCAGCAGGGGATCCATGAGCGTTAGCAGACGGGAAGGCGATGCGTAGGCCGTCAGCAGGGTAGCAGGATAGGCTGCCACGATGCCATCTGGCATTCGCACACCAAAGGCAGCGGCACGCATCGATGTTGTCACACATAAGTTGCCTCCTGCACTGTCACCAGCCAGACACACCTTCTCTCCAGTCCATCCTGGGAAAGAAAAAAAAAATAAATTATAGGAGGTGTGGAATAAGGAGGGAAAGGAAAAAATAATAATTCACAGGGAAAACATTGAAAAATAAAACATGAAGGAGACAAAGAAAGAAAAAGCAATATCTTTTTCTAAAACTAACAATTACTGAGATGCAAAAAAAAGCAGTGTAACAAACACTCTTTTCTGTTCACCACTCAGGTAATAATAGACAGCTCTTTTGAACTAGTGTCTGACTGCCTGCTTCATAGCTTTGATATTGAGGACTTGTACTATAGCAGTAACATATTGCACTGCAATGTCTGTTAATTTGAAACAGCGTGCTTCAGTGGACAAGTGTACCCCAAACCGACCAGATGGCTTCTTTTTTCTGTCGGAATTCTGAGCGTCACAACTGGTGTGACGGCGCTCAGCAGCAAGTAAAGTGCAAGAAGCATACAGCACGATCACTTTCAAAGTGATAAATGAAACCTCTCAGGAGGTACAAAAAAAATTGGTGAACGCAGTAGAGGATTTACAGAAGCACTCCACAGAAACCTTCACTCTGAAATAGGTGGGTGTTATCCCTTCACTGTGCCTGCTCAGTAATTCTAATAACATTCTTCTTTTTCATCTACCTAAGGGACATACTATTACAACTGCACACAAAAAATTTGGACAAAAGCAAACTCCAGTTTTAGCACAAAATTATTTTTTGAATGTTTTTTTCTTTACCAGAAATCAAAAATTGAAATCTCCTTTTTAATAATTTATTTAATGATTCAGACCCATAATCAGTAGCTTGTAGAAGATCCCTGGCAGCAATTACAGCTTTGAGTCTTCTTCAGTACGTTTCCATAAGCTTCTACAAGCTACCTAGACTCGGACAATTTATCCCTTCTTTGCAGATTCTCTCAAGTTTCAACAGACTGGATAGCAAGCAAATGAACTACTATCTTAAGGCCTCTCAACTGATGTTCTCTCGGCTTTAGGAGACGCCTCAATCCTTGAGTGGCCCAATGCTTTTCCATGCTTTAAATCATTGTTGTAGCAATAGGTAAACCAGCTTGTTTTCTAGCGGTTTTTTGTCAAATCACACTGAAGGCCTATGTTACCAGAAAGTTAACACATGGAACAATCCTGGTAGTTAATTTCTTTCATTTCACAGTTTAATTAAATCTTTAGCTCAATAAAGTGAACAAAATATGAGGGAGTCTGAGTACTTTGTGAATCTGTTATATACTATTCCCATGATTTTAATGATTAAACAGAAAATGTGCAGGGGAGATACAGATTCAGTACAAGTATAAACAATGCTGTATGATGTGTGTACCTAATAGGTGGTGGTTCCTCAGAGCCCAGCAGTAGGCATAGAAACACTCCTCTAGGGCCCGCGGGAAGGGGGCCTCAGGGGCCAGAGAGTAGTCCACTGACAAGATGGGGACACCAAGGTCCTGGGACCAACTCTTCAGATAGGGCTGAACGAGGAAGAAAAAGACAAGGATATAGAGAGGTGACTTTATGAAAGAAAAAAAAAAGTGTTTTTTTATGTTGGTAAATTTATGAGAACCAACAGCCGCCACAATAAAATGAACAAGTGAACACAGAGGCAGGGAGAGAAATAAAAAGAGCAAAATTATGTTTTTTTTTTCTGATGTCATCTGTCTGCTTTCTGGCTTACTAGTCTAGACAAAGAGAATGAGCACTGCCCTCACAGTCAAATCCATTTCCCTTCTTCTTGCACTGCAATAACAATGGTGCCCACATGTCCTATTTTGCAAAGTATAAAGAAAGAAGACAAAGAAGAAGGTGGCATGGAAATACAGAGACAATCTACAAATACAGACTCTGTGTCAGAATTTTTATACTGTTACAGTCAGGTTAGGTGTTTACTCTACTTAGGCAGTGACCTTGAAAGGTGAGAAAGGCATCAAAAGTTGTGATACAGTATTCTTCCCCCAAAGCACCCCTGCCCCCCTTTCCTCCTTTGTCTTTATCAAATCCCAACACCTTTAACTTTGCTATGACAGAGCTGCTGGTGAAAGCATCAGATCTCCATTCACAATGGCAGGAAGAGCACAGTGTGTACATGTTCATGTGCCATCTCACCCCTCATTGATTTAGTATGAAAAAAGAAAACAAAGTAGCAGCTCCAGCAGTCAGGTGTGGTGTCTTAAAGCTCTGCCTGTCACAGTAAATCTCAGAGTGAGCGCACAGATAAGTCGGCGTGCATGCAGTCTGAGCACTGTGCAGGCAAGGCAATGCGGGTTTGTTCAAATCAGTAAAGGTACTCCTAAGGTGTATGCGTCTTCTAAGTGAGAACAGCAGCCTACAATGAGTGTCAACATGAGTCAATGGGCAGTTCTGTTAGTCAGACAGTTCAGCATAAAAGAAGCTAAGCATTCATCAAAAAAAACAAACAAACAAAAAAGCCCCAGTATGTGCATGTGTTTTTATTGGGTGGGAATCAGGCTAGATAAATTTACATGACTCAGGAAACTCTCCTCACACCCACAGACACACAATTTTGCAGGGTCCCAAATCTGTCCTCTAAGCAGGAATTAACAAGAGCTGCTGTCCTACTCATTTTTAGACGGGAATAGCAGTTAATCTGCAAAGTACCTCTACATTTGACGAGTGTGGGTTTGTGCCCAAGTTGCTAAATACAGAGTTTAAGTACATTTATTCCTGTGATATCAACATCATTGTGCAATGAGACCACCACAGGCTTCTGCAACTAAGGTTGAACTCTTTATCTCACCCACAGGATGGGAGACACAGGATCAGAAGGAGGGTAAATGAGCAGAGAGAGATAAGGGGAAATGCTGGTCTTTCTAAACTTTGTTTTTTTATTCTTTATTTCTTGGTCTCAGAAGAGGGATAAAGAAAGCAAAAGGCAACCAGAACAAAATAGGGAGGAGGCAAGAATGTGATGCCCAAATACAACTAAAAGGAGATGCACAATAAAAGTGCACAAAGTGAACAAAAAGGATTTTGTGATATCAGAAAGATTGAGAAGGAGGATGTAATAAAAAAAAAAAAGGCGAGCCCTGAAAAAAGGAGAAGGATAGTCTGACAAGTCTTCCATTAGTGCCCTGGGTAATCTTTCTCTGCGGGGTTGTACAGTTCTCTGTTAATTCAACATGACAGCCCCCCCACACCCCTTCTCTGATTGCTCCCTCTCATCCTCTGGTTGCTATGCAGCTGAAGATCAAGGATGCCAGTGTCCTTTGCAATTTCACAGAGCCACGTCTTAAAGCAGCTATAAGTAGCTTGATGCCACATAATGACCACACGAAGCCACAGATGACCACACAAACACGGAACAAACAGGGAGCAGGGGTACAAACTATACTAAAAATCATATACTGTCCTAAAAAAAAAAAAAAAAAAAAAAAGACTCTCTTTAAGTGTTTCACACACTCGTAATATCTAAGTCAACACCAAAGCTAGTGTCTGTGTGCTTCTTTTTGTACCACAGTGATCTAGAAATTAAATCTAGGACACGGGTTCCTCCTCTGTGAGAACAAAGAGGAGTGAGGATGAATTAAATGACAGAAAATAATGACAGACAAGGGCCAGCTTTGCATGCACCTTACCAGTAAGTAAACCACAGAGTGAAATCAGAGAGTTTGTCAAGTTTTCAGGGGATAATTATAAAAATAATTAATCTAGAGGCCCATTGCATGTCACACTACTGACAGAGGAAGAGACAGACTGGTAACCCCTCTTCTCCTCTGCTGTCAACTAGTGTCTGCCTCATCAACACTTTAATTAGTTGGGTTTTCATAACAATTAGTCTGAGAAAACATGACTAAAGGGATTAGGAGGTGAAATTAGCTGGATGACTGCTTTGGTGATAGCGGCACAAATCCTGGAAAAGCAACGTGTTAGAGGTGTACTGTTGTTAGTGCTTTGACATGTAGGTGCCACCTTTTCTTGCATTGTGCTCATAAGTTTTACAAACAGGTCAATATGGTCATATACATATCTCAGTTAAATACTAGACATAAAACAGTCTAGTGAGTCTAGTTGGTTTTATCATGCAAGGCAGAAGTAATTATAATGAATTTCTATTCAAAGTAAAACACTTCTGAAACTGAAACAGATCCAGTAAGAATACCGTCTAACCTCATGAGACTTGGAGGTCTGTGCCACAAAGCCTCCGCCATGGAAGTGGATCAGGAGGAATGGAGAAGAGGGGAGGCGTTTGGTCTTGAGCCCGAGGGAAAGAGAGATAGCACCCCCCTCAGAGCGGGAGAGAGACAGCAGCGTTTCACTATCCTGGAGAGAGTGAGAAAAGGATATTAGGAACAAGAAGAACTCGGACAAATAATCAAGATCTTTTTAGTATTTACAATATTCATGATCATGCTGATGGTTCCACACAAGGTCTTATTGCTGATAAATTTTCTTTCTAGTGTTAGCAACACAGCTCCATTGAGAAGGGGATTAACCAGTTATTCTGCAGCAGCTTGCTGCCTGCTGGAACACACGCACTAATTCCCCATTCATTAACAGAAACAAGGAGCAAGGGGAGATGTGGGTAAGAGAGTGTTTGAACTGAGGCAGACTTGTATTTTGTGGCATAAAAAGGACACCGTTTGTTGGAGCATGATCAACGCCTGAATTTGCGTGTGTGGTTAAGTGCCAAGCTACAAAGAAAGGAAGAGAGCAGCTCTTATGGAGAAGAAGTCTAAGAGAAAAAGGAGGCACAGAAGAAAAAAAATGAAACTTAAAAAAAGTAAAAGAAAATAATATTAACACATTGAACAGAAAAAGTTAATGATTAAGCTGATGATTTCAAGCTGTTGCACCACATATGCCAATAAATATTGTTGAATTGTTTACTGAAAGCTTTTTTTAATGTCTGGTACATGTAAAATGTTTTTAAAAAAAAACATGGGGGGGAAAACTGTCATCTTCTATTTCAGTATATTTTTCTGACCACCAGAGCTGGTCACTTGAATATGCATCACACGCACAGATAACACCAAAAAAGTCATGTAAATGCTGCAAGTGTCATCTGGTTGACGCAAACAAACTGTGGAGAGGTTCTAGCACCCAGCACTGCCCTTCTATTTATCTTCTTGCCTTGTGTATGTTGTTACTGGCTGTCAGAGATTGACAGAGGATTGGTGCAGCTTCTGCAGTGATGCACATACTGCACTGGGCTGTTGTAATGAAGAGAGCTGAGTGCAAAGGTAAAGCTTGCTACATAGCCTACAGCTATAAGCTGTGGGTAATTACAGAAAGAATAGGATTGTGGTGGGGTGTCTGAGCGCACATTATTTTAGTAATCGTGTATTGCTCTCAGCCACTGACCTGGGGCTGTTAGGTTGGACACTGAATTAGTATTAACATTAATTAGTATTAACGTCTACCATCAGAATACGTTTTCTACAGCATGACATTTTGCATCAAAACACAGGACAAACTACAGAGAATGCAGATATCTTCATTGTAGCCACAACATGCTCCTTTAAAGGCTTACAGACACATGCTCACTCATTCACTAACACACACACAAACATGCACAAAAACACATACACATGAATATACGCCAACTCTATCTCAATACTGTCAGAACTTTTTGTTTTTTGCCTTCTACTAATGTGAGAAATCCTTCCAAGAAGACAGAGTAAAGGCTATTTTATTTGTGCCTTAGTTCAGATTGTATGCATACCTTATTTTATTTGACATTACTATACTATAGAAAATGATTTCTTTAAAAAATATAATTTGTGTTGTATGCAGTTAAACTGTTAAAAACATGGGTTTCTGTTTTAGAAATTACAATAAGCAGTTCATTTTGAAAGACTTGTCTTTTTGAATATTTATTGTGGCTCATTAATTAGACATAAGTATTTATTATCCAACTAATCAATGGAAAATTGATACAATGCTTTACTGGTCTTGAAATAAATATGATCAAGTAAACCCCAAGCCCCTCTTTAGACTCAGCCCTGCTTGCTGCAGGTATCACTGTGACAGAATAGGCAGCTTGCTGAAAGCTGCCTAACATCATATCAAACAAAGTTAAGATCATCTGCACACATACACTTATATTTTAACTTCTACAGCCTTTCAATAGATTTTTTTTTTAATGTAATCGAGTTATTCAAGTTGATGAATTGTTGCAGTCCTAGGGGAGACGTTCAAGCTATTCAAGAGGGGCTCAAAGTGGAGAAACTAGTTTTCAACATTAAAAAAGCAAACTGAAGGCAGTTCAGGGATCAGTCTAGGATGCCTCCTGGGTCAACTGCTGGATTGGGAAAATTTCAGTGGCCCTCCCAAAAGAGCTAAAGCCAGTGGCTGGAGAGGGTGGAGTCTGAGCACCTCTTCTACAACTGCTCCCAGTAGAAAATGGATGGATGAATGGCCATCAGTGCTTTACTGCCTTTGCCTATGATGAATTACTCTTTCATGCTGTATTAATGTGTGTGTTTTTTTGTTTGTTTGTTTTTTTATTCTACAAACAGCAGTAGAAACACACCAGCCAGCCATGGTCATTATGAGATACAGTTTAGATTTCATGCTTTTGATCTCTCTTGGTTGACTAAAATATGTTTGTCCTACAGCAGACACTGCAGCTAGGATTATGCACTTGAATTGAGAGGGGTAAGAAAGCAGAACTCAGTTGGCTGCAATCTACAATTTACTGACATCTAGCAGTGAAAATTTTACACACTGTAACTTTAACCTCTACCATGGAGACTTAGGTGAATTATTTGCAACACAAACAGTTTAAATTTGTAGCTGCACTTTCATTAGGTTTCTTTCATCACTCATATCAAAAGTTTGAAGATATTATGTCTTAGCCTACCATGCAGGCATGAAAAACACATTAACATCTTAAACGTATTACAAGCCCATATCTGGCTGTCAACCAGAATTAACAGTTAAACTCAACACAACAACTACATAAAGATAAGTGTATAGCAGATACAAGAGTTCATCTAGCTTTGCAGATAATCTGCATTTATAAAGATTGGATTGAAATTTCAAGTAGTGCCAATATAGTATGAACTGAATAATGATTCCAGTACCTGTCCTTCACGCAGGTCATAAGAAATTAGTCTCATCTGAACAGGAGCAATGCCGATGTGTGCTGATGGTGGAGCTATAGTTACTGATGCTCTGTGGTTGGCCACCGAGGGAAGGTCAAAGGACACAGGAGGCACAGAAAGGGCTCGGTTTACCTTAACTTGAGTGGATGTCATACTGGCGAGCCCCTGTAGTGAAAGACAGAGGGGGAAAAAAATAAAACGGGCGTTTAGAGAAAAAAAAATTCAGACAAAGACAGAAAGGAAAAGAGTGCAAGTTTCAGAGTGAGTCAGGCCACTGGAGAGAAAGAGAAACTGAATGAATAAATCATGAACCCCATTGAATAAATTGAATTCCATTCTATTATTACTAACAGCCTGTAGGTGAAATGCATAATGATAGAAAGGTACCATTACCAGAGGAAAGCAAAATATTCCTGGTACTGCTCTAAAATTAAAAACAGAGCACTGAGCATATCTTGGTCCAAGGGTTAGCAAAGGTAACACTACTGGATTACAGATGTCTAAGAGTGTGTGTGTGTGTGTCTCTGAGTATCTGTGTGTTAATATATAAGAAGCATTAACAGTCTACTCACCGACAGGACCTCAGTCTCAGTGATGTTCCAGAATGTCTTCCAGAAATGAACATCCAGGTTCTGGGTGATGCGGTCAAATTCTGTCCCTCTCAACTCAGGGTCAATGGCATACTTTCCTGAGGTAAAGAAAGAGCTGGCTGCTACACCTGGAGAAAGTAGGGAGAAGCAATTAAGGAGAAGGGGAGGAGACACCAGAGACAAAGTAACAGAAGAAAAGAAATTAAAGTATGGTGAAAAGAAAAGGAGGAATGTGTATTTGTAATGATGGGCTAAAATGAAACAAAAAGTAACTAGCAAGGACAAAAGATTAAAATAAGGGATATGAGAGGAAAGATTTCACACAAACAGCAGGAACAAGTGGAGGAGGGAATGAACATTAAAGTTGCATCTGGACAAAAAAAAAAAAAAAAAGAAATTCAAGAGTGAAATTGGCTTTTACATTGTCAAAACACTAGAGCAGTTTTTACCAGAGGCATTTTTAAGTCTTCTGTACTAGTCCCATGTTAAGCCACAAGGACTCCATTATATTAATCAATCTAGACTGCTTTGAAAGCTTTGTTTACTGCCCATAATCATGGGTCAAGGATGGGCAATCATGAAAAGATGCTTGCACTTTTATCATGATGTTATACAGGCACAGGAAAGCTAATGTAGCTCACAGTGCTAAGTGCAGAACCATTTGGGAGAATAGGAGCTTTAGGATGAAAGAAGCTTTTTCATATAGTTATATAGGCCACTGCAGAGGAACATAATAAAAAGGGGTGATGTTCCAGTACACTCACCATATGGTGCAATACCTCCTGCTTCCACTGTGGTGCAGCAGAGAGCACAAGAAACCATGAGAAAAGGATAATGCTTTTCTGAATGTTAAATATTCATCTGTCTGTGTATGGACGTGCACAATACATGTGTATATGACAGTGCATGTTCTTCTCTTGCTGCCTCTGTACATAACTGTGTGCATGTTCAAAACATTCTGAAATATAAAAGAAGCACAGCAGTAAGCCCTCAAGATTCCAAGGGATGAAAGAGCATCTACAATCCAAACACACAACATCAAAAGGTACACAGTCAGGGGCCAGGGAGTAATGTAGAAGAGGTGTGGGGATGGATGAGTACGATCTATGAATGAAAACGATCTGGCTGGATGATGAGAGGGTGCAGCCGCAGACAAGTTGATGCTGACCTATTCCTGACTGATGCCGCTTGTAGTTTTCTCCAAAGGCCACAAGGCCGATGGCGATGGTCTGAAGAAAGGGGCGAATGGCTGGAGTGAACTAGAGGGAGAGATGTGCAAAAACAGAGAAAAAAAAAAACTTTAAATTCCAATCCACTGTCCACATACTTGATTAGACCACAAATTTAGCTACAAGCACTAAAATAAAAGAGAGAGGGAGAGAGAGAGAGAGTGAAACATGGTTGATGGGATATCAGAATATCAGAATTATTAGACATTAGAAATTCATAGAGGATAGTTGCAATGCATATTTCATTTTTTCCACTTTAGTTTTCTTTTGACCTCTGTCCTCTGAGGGTTCAGCCTCCCTTCAATTCAAAGGGGACTGCTCTAAAGATGACCATTTTGTCATTCAGTACTTCTCAAAGCTTTAAACAGCTCTTTTTAGGGTCAAGTCCTAAAAGCAGGGCATCAGGTAACAGGCTAGTAACTTTAATCATTAACAGGTTCTCTTTTTTTCAAAACTGAAGAATACTTTACAAATTACTAGAAAAACCTTTGAGGAGCTTTACCCTACAAGCTCTATTCTAAACTCTGCAGAATGTAATATGAAAAATTAACAGATCATTTTTACCAGAACTGAAGCTATGAGTACAGTGAGTTGTTTGTCTGTACTGTTAGAACTGTTTTGCAGAAAATTATATGTCAGGGATCCTCAAATCCAGGCCTCGAGGTCCCTGATCCAACACACCTGATTCAAACGGCTGAATTACCTCCTCAGTATGCAGTCAAGTTCTCCAGAGTCCTGTTAATGACATATATTTGACTCAGGTGTTTTGGATCAGGGACACATCTAAAACCTGCAGGACACCGGACCTCGAGGCCTGGATTTGAGGATCCCTGTTATATATTTTTATTTCTTACCTATGGACACCTATATCAGTTAACTTTATGTGAATTTATTCTTCCCGTGTCCTAATTTTTCTTCACATAAAATTGAATTTTTGACAATCAAGCGTGAAGTAGTGCCACGTCTTACACTCCCCATTCCACACTTCCTATTTCTCATCCTTCTCACATCACATGACTACTCAACAAAGCTCATCTCACCTGAAAGCCCAGGCAACGGCCATAGAAGCAACCCTTATGCATGGATGCGTATTCACGGACAAAACTCTCGCTGAGGCCGCTTTCATCCTGGAAAAACAGATCGCCGTGGCTGTTGTCATGCAGCATCCGCTGAGCCAGGTACAGCAGGGCACGCAGCTGGCACAGAGCACTGCAGTACGCCTCCATTTCCCCGGCATTGTGCGTTGCTCGGAAGAAGATGCTGCGGCGGTTGGCTGTGATGTAGCGGCCCTTGTGGATGATGTGGAGAAGGCAGCAACGCACAACCTGGAAAATAGTATGTGACAATAAAATACCTACAATTAGAAAACATGCCACATAAAACAAATCCTAATTTTCAAATCAGAATACCCAAAAAAAAAAAAAAAAAAAAAAAACATTATTAAATACAATTAGAAGCATTTGGGAAGATTATATCACTGGGTAATAAAGGGGCACAATCTTTGCAGAATTATATTTATTCTTGAAATGCATAGATACATAGCAATGTGCCTTATTTAAAAAAAGCTATTCGCTAGTCTCCGTTTGTGCACTCATTAAACAAGCACACCCAGAAGATTTGTCTAAGTTGTGATTAAGATTAGTGTGGTAAGCCTAAAGGAAAAAAAAACGTGTGAAAATATGCCTAAATGAGAACATGTAAAAAACTTCCTGCTTCACTGGGTGTTACAGATTAGCCAGAGTGGTACTGCTGGAATGAGAAGGATTATAAATGTGGAAACAGAGAAGCTAGAAACAGAACAGGATTCATTTGCTGCTCTGCTAGACTCATTCTGTTGTGGTGGGCCACAGCAACTGAAGGTCATGATGTTTCATCAATAACTGTACAAGATAAAGTACAGTGGATACAGTAGTGGCAGATATTCTGCAGCTGGAGGAATTTATCTTGCCCACTTTGTAACATAAAATCAATCTGTAAAACAAATGGACTGACCTTGAAACAAAGTGATATCCAGGCAAAGAGGTGCTGTGAATAGTTTCTCGCAGTGTGGAGAGAATATTGATATGAATGTATTGCAGTACAGGGGTGTTTTATTCTCTAAGCTGAACTGAGATGAAATGAGAACACACATCCAAGACTTCATTCATACACAGAAACAGACCTTAAAATATGTAAAAGCCTACCTTGACCAGGGAGCGATAGCCATTAGCAGGTATATGTGGGTCAAAGTCAAAGTGATGGTAAACATTAGCAAAGCCAGAAATAACAGGTTCCAGACTGCGAGCGTGCTCCTGAATCTGCTTCATGGCCTCCACCAGCCGCCGTGCCGCATCACCCTGCGACCCCTTGGCTCCTCCTGAGAAGAAAGCTGCATTTTCTTCACACACGCTGTACAGGGCTGCAAACACTGCCTTGGTATCCATCACTAGAAGCAGCAAAACAAAAGGAGAAGGCAGAGGATGAAACAAAGAAAGCATCTGTTTTATTGCATGCAAGAATAACATTCTTTGAACATGACTATGTATTCTACTGGGGAAAGTCTCTTTTCACTTGCAGGCATGTATAACTGATAATATAAGGGGGTAATCTCAATATTTTGCAATTATCTAGTTACTAATAACGCCATTCACCTAATACCAGATTTATTGCCATTTACTGTAGTTGTAAAAACCTGACTGTAAGCTGGCATCTGCTCCAACTAGCATAAAAAGAAGCATCCCGATCACCATTCTGCACCACACCCACAGCTGTAATCAGCATGTAGAAACTGTATCAAGTGGGATATTACTGGATATATCCTATAAAATGTTCTTAGTCCTATTAACTGAGCCCCTACATCCTGATGTATGGAATCTCATGGACTGAAACGTGTTAAGCAAGGCTTGAAATTAAATGATGTAAACCCAAGCTAAGCAGCGAAAATCCACCGAGATCTGGCATCATGCTGCTGGGAAACAAACACAGATTAGTCATACACTGACAAAAACACATAAACAAACTCACATAAGAATCGCAAAGGGAGGTATACAGCTGACAACCCAAAGCTGACTGTGTTTATCAAGTGTGCTCATATCTCTAGCCAAATGTAAAATAACAAAGATCGAACACTATGTCCCTGTTGGGTGGTGCTCTCCTACTGAGTCACTTGAGACTGGAGTTTCCATAACATCTCTGGGAACTAGCTGGTACTTACTGTGTAAGATGTCTTGAGAGACAGAGGAAAGAAAAAAAAGGGGCACTGGATACACAGAATGCAGGAAAAAAAAAAAAAAAAAAAAAAAAAAAAAGCACTAAGGCAGCATTGTTTCCCCAATAGATGAGAAAGTGTGAAGTTATGGGAAAAACAGACACAGAAGGCTTTTTTTTTTTTTTTTTAATTAGACTGACACTGACCAATTAAATTACAGGACTGATTTTGGCTATTATGGCAATATGTAGATAGCAATCAGTTCAGAAAAACGCTATGCTGTGGTAAATTATGATCATTTAAGTGATTCAAAATTACATGGCTCCACTCTAAGAATAAGCCTTGATCCTTTAACTTTTGATATTAAAATTTCAACTGTGAAAAAGCAATTAAAAAAAATATGAACAAATAATTAAGTAAAAACAATCATCAAAGGGAAATCGCTGGTTAGGAAGCAGAAGTTGCCTATGCATGCTGAAAAGTGAACAGATAAAGAAAAATATTGTTTCAAGGGTCAAAGAAATAATGGAGGCCTAATCGCACAATTATTCTGTTATTCCCTGCCATTCAGGAAGAGTAATAGGAGAGGCAATTTCAGATTGCTGGGAGGAATCGCATCCCCCTGACATCTGCAAAGAGACATTTATCAGACACACACACACACACACACACACACACACACACACACACACACACAAAGACGCACAGAGGATGAAAAATATCTTCAACTGTCCGTCTGCTCATTTTCCTGGCTGCATCTGCCTCTCACTCTGCTTATCTTCAAATTTGTTCACATCTTACAAGAGAGCCTCTGAAGACAATTTTTTTAATATACTAAATGATAATTTGTAACTGTTGAAAATTTGGGACTGAGTGACTTAATCATATCAAGCAGATTTGCTCTGAATGTTTTGAAGTTGGGAAAAAAAAAAGCCTCATTTGAATACACCCATCTCCAAACCCAAATATTACAGCTTTTTTTTTTTTTCCCCAAACCAGAAACCAGTCAGTCATTCTTTGCTGTCCTATTATGTCATCTACCTACTCACTAGTATCCCTTTTGCTTGTTTTTGTCAAAAGCAGAAAACTTCTATTTATCTACAAACACAAAACCCTGTGAATTTATGTGAGCAATGTTACTTTCTTGCTTATGGTGAAAGTCATTAAATGTAGGATGTATTCATTGGCCCTGGGGGAATACAGACAGACCAAAACAAATCTATGGAACCAAATCAGTGGACTACACAGGCAGCACTGCAGTGGAAAAAAGTGGTTTCTTTTTTATGACTCCATCTTAATAAAGTTCTGTCTATTCATCTAAAGCTTAATGAAGCAGCTTCGGGCCATATTTCCAACCAGTTCAGCCATGTGAAAGGAATACTTTATCTGATCTAATATCATCCCATGATTTCAAGGGAAACTGAAACATTGTGCTACTGAAACTCACTGAGCCAAGAGTATCATTTATATGGCTGACTATCCTTAAACATCAAGACTTTTTAGCTTTGAGCACTGGCAAGACTTGTCCACTGGTTCTGTCTCTCATTCAAGCTAAATTTGTCTCTAAATGACAGCTTCTCAGTTGGACATATTTACAAAAAAGCCAGGTGTATGTGTATTTGGTGGATGTTTTACAGAGTTTTAAGGACAGCCGAGGCAAAGCACCAGTCACAAACCACATGCCACTTACCCTGATACCTTACACAAACATTACTCAAATTCCTCATAAAGCTCAATGAAGTAAGCCTATACTAAGACTCAAAACAACTCAACAGCTACCTACAAATCTAACCATATGAGAATGCAATTTTTGGATTGTTGCTGTATTTCAGGCTTTGACCAAGAGCCAGTGAATTATGCATAGACTGCACATGTTCAGAACCTGACAACACAGGAAGCAGTAATATAATGTACAATGAAACGCATGACGTCAGAATAAAACAGCAAGAGACACACACAAAGAACATCTATAAATATACTTTCATCTCTCTCTGCATAAACACATTCACAGCAATGTGACCTACAGCGATACAGTGAGTGGTGCTAGTCAAGTAATCACCCAAATGCCATGCTAATGCAGTCGAACCAGTTTGGGCACATACCCAATATTAAAATTGCATTGCCTAATTAGAGCCGGCGGTGCAACTCTCTCATCTGAGCATGCCAATAAGCCTGATGTTGACGGGTCCTGAACTTTATGAACCCTTGGATAAAAATAAGCTGCTCTGAAACTTGTTTAATGAAAATTAGGCCAGGAGACATTACACTCCTATCTAACTGCAGGGACAAAAATCATATGCAAATAAAATGCAAATTAACAGTTAGGCAAACCAGTACTATCTTATTACAAGTTCAAACATACAATGGACCAATAAAGACTTCACCTTTGTTTGACAAATGATAATGCCTAGAACAGAGGGGGGGTGGAGACAAAAAATTCTTACACTCAAGCCAGCATAGCTGTTATTAGAAACTATTTTGGAATAGGATCGCACACCTGTCACATGCTGGCATTCAAATCCATGAGTTGGCATAATCATTAGCACATAATACCACAATTAGTCAGTACTCCTGTGTAGAACCACATGCATCTTCATCTGGATCTCAGCTACATACCTGTAAAGTTTTGCGACTGCATCTTGCAAAGTTGCGCCAAAGTTGTGTATTGTTAAAATTTCTATAACTGGCAGAAAATCCTGGGATCTTACCAGGATTTTTCCACGATGAAACACATACGCGTGCAAACACACACACACACACACACACACACACACACACACACACACACACACACACACACACACACACACACACACAGATACCATTACCATACATGGTATCACAGATGGTAAATGTACCATCAGACAAAAAAAAACCCATGACTCACCTACTGTCCTTATCACCTCTGCCTTGTATGCATTCACAAATGTTCTAGGCTACCTCTAGCTATGTCAATAATGAAAAGGTTTCAACATCCCTTGTTTTCCCGTATTTTTCTGAAACAAGTGGCCACTGAAAGCCCAATGCAACAATTAAGAGGTACCTGGTCTCTCCACATTAAAGATGGATGAGAGTCTGCATTAATAAGTTATGTACAACACCAGCAACATTCAGACACATAATGTTCCCTGTGGGGCCCAAAGACAGTGTAAATTGAACATCCATTAAAAAAAAAAACCTCCAGACCACTATTCACATACAACTGACAGGATGAATGACTGACATAAAGAAGAACTGTAACGCTTAAAGGGGAAAAAAAAAAAAAAGTTTTTACCAGCATCTGAGTTCAAGTCTCTGTCCATGTCTGTGTCCTCTCTTCCACAATGAGAGCATGAAAGGAAAAAAAGGAAAGAATGAGAGAGAAAGAAAAAAGTGGCAGGGGTTGCCTAGAGGAAAGAGAAAGTGATTTCCAGCAATGTTGTCCCTCTCTTTGGCTGTCGCACGCTCGTCTTTACGATTTATCTTTTTACCTCTTTGCCTCTGTATGACAGACGTCGTGATCAGAAGCAATATGCTTCCCTTCGTTCTCTGTTGATTTTAACCATGCCTCTTTTAAAAGCAGGGAGTGTAGGGACAACTCTGGCCCAGTTAACTTTCTCCCTGTGACTTAAGGCTATTTTGCTATTGGCAGATCAGCTTGCAACCCTCTGTGACCTTCAACTTAATTGGCAAACCACAATCATAAGATTATGATATGACAGCAATATTTCAACTGTTTAAAGTTTTGATTTTATTCAATTTTAACAGTAAAAGAATCAGCAGTGAAATTAACAATAAGTTTATTTATTGATCAAACTGTACTTAAAGTTTACTTGTTACCAGTGCCTGAATCTGTACTTTAATTTAATTTAATATTTAATTTCTCTGGCCAACTACTGGAACTAATAGTTATATTTTTTAGTAACAGCTGCATAAAAACTCCAGAGAATATCCTCACAAATTGTTAAATTATCAAAACACTGAGATTAACTACACCTCCCACCACTTACATTAACCCAGGGGTCATCAACTACATTTCTCAGTAGATACTGTGAGGGCCACATGCTCTCGTAAAATAAAATAAAATAAAATTCATATTGTATCCAAAGTAATATATAATCATTTGATATACCGTATTTTCCGGAGTATAAGTCGCACTTTTTTTCATAGTTTGGCTGGGGGTGCGACCTATACTCCGGAGCGACGTATATGTGACATTTATAACACATGAACCAAAATACTCCAGCCACTTGACATCTCCGTGAACTGCAGCTTTAAGGCAGTCTTGCGTAACCTGTGGGCGCAGTGGATGATGGATGGAGAGCACAGCTTAACGGCAACTGGGAGAATGCGCCACCCAACTTTCCTGGAAGTCATTGGATGGATCAAGAAAACATGGGCTTCAGTGACAACCAAACCATCCTGTTGGGATTCAGAAAGGCTGGAATAATTGGAACTGCAGCTGACGACGAGTCTGACTAACGCGACACAGAAGAGGAAGCGGCGCTTCGTCTACGGAGTGTACGGAATTGTTTAGAAGTGACACCGAGGATGAAGAATTCAATGGATTGATGGTTTGGTTAACTTGTTAGTATGTTCTTTATGCTATGGTTATCTGAATAACTTAATGTTACGTTAACATACTGTAGCGATTCTCTTAGTTAGAGAGCGTGTTGATGTTGTGGGATTTCGGACTGTTCGGGAGGTTCGTGAAGGCAGCATGGAGAGAGAGAAAAAGACCGAGAGCTTGCCTGTGTGTGTGTTGCTGTTCCGCTGTTGTAGTTATGGTTGGCGTGGCTGTGGCCTACAGCAGCTGTTTTTCTGTTAATAAAGACGACCTTTGTTGTGAATATCGCCGACTTTGGAAGTGTGTTTACAACGTTACAATACCGAACACGTGTTCGTTGTGCGTCATGTAGCTGAATGTGCTACGTTAGCATAACGTAGGCGTAACCGTGTTCGTCCTGTTCTTTAATCCATTATTATTTTAAATTGCCGTTCAAGATGGAATTTGTGCTCTGGGGCTCGGATTCTATCACCCCCCCCCCCCCCCCCCCAAAAAAAGTGCGACTTATAGTCCAGTGCGACCTATATATGTTTTTTTCTTCTTTATTATGCATTTTTTGGCTGGTGCGACCTATACTCCGGAGCGACGTATAGTCCGAAAAATACGGTATTAATTTTCCTTTCAAATTTATGTTACTTATAATGATGTAAGTCTTGCACTTGTACGCAGCTGTGCTCATTATAAATATAATGAGCACGGGAAGCGATATAAAGTTAAATGATAGCAATGAGTTTATCTATGGACCATCTACTTTTCAGAAGGCGTTTTTGTTGATTTTTTTTTTTTTTTTTTTAATGAATGTAGGAACATTCAGAGTTCAGATGCAAAACCCTCTAAATCTACCCAGACACTTCTTTTAAAAGAGCATTTTTAATCTGAATCTTATGGTGAAGTTCAGTAATATAATTTTACAGGCAGTAAGGTGCCTTTTTTTCAAAAATGTAAATATGGTAATTTACCTACTTTTTAACAAATAATATTTTGTTTTGTGGCAAAACCAGCTAAATCGTCAGTCCATTCTGTGCACGGTCTGAATGAAGGCAAAAGGCACAAATATTAGACTGTGATAAAAAGATTCACACAGCACAACCGCAATGGCACAAAATGGCAGTGCATTTATTTTAATACTAACAGAAAAGTAGGTACTAGGCTGTGGGGTTCATGAAAACAGAGACACACAGATGGTGGCTGTAACCAACACCACCCACATGTGGGTACACGCAGAGCCATCGAGCCACCTACACGCCCGGCTTGCACCGTCGTTCGGTCCCCCCGCTCTTCATATTTTTTACCCCCTCAATAGGATAATCTTGATTTCAGTAATATTTGGGGGGGGGTGTAAAACTCTGGTGGGCCGGATGTTGACATTCACTGCATTAGCCTAAGCCATAAAGCATTCCACTTAAACTGCCAATAATACTCGAGTGCTATG
Source organism: Archocentrus centrarchus (assembly GCF_007364275.1). Classification (NCBI taxonomy): domain Eukaryota; kingdom Metazoa; phylum Chordata; class Actinopteri; order Cichliformes; family Cichlidae; genus Archocentrus; species Archocentrus centrarchus. Next base: position 28,509,341 of record NC_044361.1, on the reverse strand, counting down.
TTTTTCTATTCCCCATGTTAAGAGTTTTGAGTATTTATGGTGCCTTTGAAACATTCGTGTTAATTTAAGCAACAGGAACATGCAGTATGTGTGAACTCTTGAGAAATACTAATGTTCAGAGATGAATGCAGGACATGAACAGCACGTGAAAATCCAAAAACAGATGGTGAAAACATAATTTGGAGGATATTATTTTTCCTGGGGAAAATATGACCTCAGTGAGAACTTTCTGACTGATATCACAGATGAGAGTTTCATAACTCAATGAATAGAGGCATGAACCTTCACCTACTTATAGAAATACTGAGATGAACAAACTCAGGCACACTGAGACACACACCCGGTGAAAAACAATGCTTTGTTTTCATTCGCTGTTACTGTTGTGATCAACAGCACCAAGGCGGCTATGTTTTCAATCCTAGTGTTTATTTTCACAGGGTAGCACAGTAGTGCAGTGTTTAGCACTGTTGCCTCACAGCAAGGTGTCCTGGGTTTGAATCTACTCTGTTTCTCTGTGTAGACTGCATTTCTCTCACAGTTCAAAGATATTCTTGTAAATGGTGCTTCTAAATTAGCCATAGGTGAAAAGATGAGTACGAATGCGCCACCAGTCATCACACGGACTGGCAACCTGTCCAAGTTGCATCCTGCTTCTTCTGTCTTTTTCTGATGAACATTAGTAAGAAATAGATTTTTAGACACAACCTTATTCCTTTTTTTTTTTTCTCCCCCCCCTGTTGGCTGCCAATTTAAAATGATTTTATTGTTCCTTGTGTGACCAGGGTAGGGTAAGTGAATCCAGATTATGAAAAGATACCCTAGGTATGTTGAACACACTTCGTAGCACAGGGCTCTGTTCATTTTCTTAACCACAAGAAAATGAACAGATGGATGATTATTTTTAGGTAAATTTTCATGAAGTCATAATAACATTTTACAATAAGAAACAGATTTAAATAATAAAATTAATGCATTGAATTCCATTTGGATTTATTTTGTGTGGTGGCTGGCTCACTGCCCCATGGGAATGCTTATCATTGTTTGTAACATCTGTATTTTTCCAAATGTCAAATGACTGCGGTGAGCAGGCATATTATCTATAAAAGAAAGCTTGTCTGCAAAACTAGAAGCAAATGAAACACTTATGTAGTTGAAAAACATTAAAAAGGGTAAAAAGTTATAATACTTCTGTGCGAAGGGAAAGTACACTTAAGAGCTTTCCTTTTGTCTTGACTATAAATTCCCATTACTTGAAATTCCTTCCACTCACAAAATTTAAGAGGAGTTGCTGTAATGAAGCATCTTCTTAATGCCAGTTTGACTTACTGTGCTGATCTTGTCTAAGCCTTCTCTAACTCTTTGGTGTTTGCTTCCCCCTTTATCAAGCCTAAACAGACCCATTCTGTAGAAAGGTGGGTAATTATAAACCCAAGCACATGAAAACACAGCGGCTGTTACAAATGGAACCCTCCATCACTGCATGACCTCTGCAAGAAGAAAGTCTCAGCACATAAGAAACTGAGAAATTAACCAGCGTGTCCCTCTGATAGATTTTCATTCCATATGATGTGACATTTCCAGAAATGTGACAATTTAAGTCTATAAGAAGAATGCTTTAAAAAAAAAAATCTCTGAGAAGACCACAGGTAAAAAGGAAGAGCTCACAGGGGGGGCCCAGCAGTGTCATGTGTAGGAAATTCTGACCTTTCTACCAGACAGAGAACCTTCACACGCACACAAGGCCAAACTCAACAGGAAACTCACAACAATGAGCCTCCACACCCTCTACATAAATGCGTTCACTTCAGTTGTACAATGGGAAAAGAAAATTGAGTCTGCTAATAAGATCTGATGAAAACTGAGGCTGTTAGGTACCTTACATAACAAATAAGATTAGGGAAAACTCTTCCTATCCAATTATAAGGACCTACACACATAATCTAATTTATTTGTACAGCAAAGACAAAGATAACATGCAGAATGGGGTCAGAAATATGCCCTTTGAAAGTGGTGTGCTGGACTGTTCTTAATACAATGGGACAGAGGCCTAGTTACTAGAAGAACAGAGCAAAACCGAGAGTGTGTTTAGTAATAACAGCACATCCACAGTGCCTGCGAGCAGCATACTGTTAAAGACTGCCAACACCTTTCAGAGGATGCCAGTTAGTCACCATGTGTCATCCCGCTCTTACGTCACACCGGTTGAACTAGTGGCAGCGCCACTTATCAGTCCGCCTTAACCGATTAATGCACAGTGCAATACAACTATCATCACCGCCTTTGTATACAAGTCTTACACTCTCGGCTTTAATCTGGTTAATCTAGTCTCCTCCTCTAGTGGTTTGTGTTTGGCGTACCTGTTGAGGTGGGTCCGGTCGGTGTCAGCGGTCAAAGCTGTGGTCACGAAAAGTGACAAGTGAATGTAAATACAAGCACGTGCCACATACAGTACACGTACCACTAGTCAAAGTCTATGACACAGATAACCTGACTGCTAACGTTACAATTACTTATAAAAGGTGCAGATGCGGCCGCTACCTGCGGGGGATGCTCTAACTAGAAACATGCCAGCGACAGCGGTTCAGAGGTTGACTGGGTATTTCATTCACCATTACCTCGGACATATTAACCCAGCATCTACCTTTTTCTGTCATACAAGAATCACGAGTCTTTTACTGCTAAAACAGACCCCCCGGCAGCTACATGAGGACGGCTAACTTAACTGCTAACGGACGCTAGCAGTTAGACACGGGGGGGGGGGGGGGGGGGGGGTTATAAACGGGATAACCGACACAGGGGGCGTAGTAGGCAGACCGCAAAAACAACTCACCCACTGGACCTTCTTTGTGCTTAGACGAGCGTCTTCCATTCACACCTTTTTCCAATCTGTTGTTCCCACTCCCCTTCTTGCTAGACGCCATATTCGCTCACTGTTTACGGACCGCCTCTCACATCTCCCGTAACATATCCACCTGGGAAAAGCCGAGACCCCGCCCACACGTAAAATGTAAGCCTATGAATGACCTGCCTGCGTTCCAGTAGCCAATCACGGCACTCAAAATTTCACAAGTGCCCGCCCTACTGTCTTTATTGTGCAACTTCGTAAAAGAAACAAAGCCTGATCCTGTTCTACAGACAGAGAACTGTACTACTCAAACAATTTACAAAGATTTACTGGATTAAAAAAAAACAAAACATCATTTTATTATTCCAGCATTTAACAGAAATAGCAAAAAGCGCATAATTGTCGCATATGGTTGAGTCAATGAATATTAAAGAAGCCGATAAAGCAACCGTCCTCAGCAAATTTTCTGAGTATTCCAGTCTGACCAGCAATTTTTTTTTTTTACAATCTGTGCGCCAAAGTAGAAAATTAAAAAAACAAACAAAAAAAAAAACTGAGTAGACAAAACACACACTAAAATGACTGAAATGTACAAACATAATAGAACAACTGAATAAAATTAAGTTTCTGATTTGAAGAGTTGGATTTATAGTTGTTATGTCAGTTTTTCTAAAATCCTGACTGCAACACAGTGGATATAATGTTACGAATGTTTTGACAAATGCAATTTAAATCTTAAATGAAATTTGGTTAAGCATAATGTTAAAAAAAAAAAAAAAGTAATTACGCAAGTGCACAAAGCTCTGAAATCAGAGCATGTTGTAAGAAGCCTGATATTCACATATAACACTGTTAATCTTCTTTTCTTCACTTTGCTTTATGGTTTCTCCAGCTGGATTTCTTCCTCTTCTTCCTTAATATTGCCCACATCCTGGTACGGGCCCTGTGTTTGGGAGCGCTCAATCTGATCGTATGTTGCACAACAATCATCCAGATTTAGCCCCTGGTGTTTGAGAAAAGGAAAAAGGAAACCATGCAATGCTTAATATCAGTGAAACATAAACACATTAAATTGACAAATGGAATGAGACATGGTGTTCATTTCTTAGTTCCTGTTTTCAGACAAGTCATTTGCATTAGCATTTCTTTTACATGTCATGCCTTGCTTAAGTGAAAGCAATTGTGACTCAAGTAATGGTCACCTGATATATATTTTCCTCTTCCTTCTTTGCGTTCTTCTTTTCCAGATCATTAAGCTCCTTGGACTGCAGGGGAAATCGAAGTTAATAAATCAGTCAAATGTTGCAATTTCCCATTGTAGACAGGAAAAGGGGGAAAAAATCCATTTCAAAATGACATGGTTCTATATGGTAGAAACAGCTGATCATTTTTAAATGTATGAATGATAAGGCAATGCTGCTTATCATTGTATAATAATGCAACCGTCTGACCTTGAACAGAAGAATGGAAGAAGGCAGCAGCACACACAGTAACAGTAAGAATCCTTCAGCGATCAGGATCTTGTTTTTGGTGGTTTCACTGAGGTTTATGGTCTTCTTCAGTGGCTCTAGGCATGTAAGAAAGGGGTCAGAGGTCAAACAAACATTTTTTTCTGCTGAGAGTGTGAACATGTGAAGGAATCCTTAGTGTAAAAATCCAGGCTAGCAAAATAATAACTTAATAGGGTTTTTAGGAGATTTATCATGAGACTGGTAGTTTGTTATGTAACTGTTACATTTAGCATAAAGAATGCAGTCTAGCATACAATTGGTACTATTGTTAGGTCAGGCTAACAGTGCAGGTTATCACACATAAATCCCCCAGACTGGCAGTTTTATGTTTTCAGATCTGCCATGTGTTTTTAATAAGATTAGTGTGCAAAGTGGCCTTTCAGTGTGACCAATGCTGTCCCTAATTTGATCTAATTTTGGTGCTATTTAAAGTGAATGAATAGTGTAGCACACTGTAACGAGAGCATCTTGGAGTCGCAAAGAATAAATAAGCTATATATCTATGAAACTAAGGTTTACAGGATTTATGGCTTATGAAGTGCCCCCCCCCCCAAAAAAAACAAAACAAAACAAAAAAACAAAAACAAAAAAAACACACACACACACACTCACCATAGACGCGCAGGTAGGTTCCATGTGTAACATCACTGCCATTATTCAGCATACAGCTGTAAAAGGCAGTTTGGTCCAGCTGTACTTGAGTGAACTTTAGTTGGCCACAAAAAACGCCATTAGAGCTTGTTACTGAGCCTGTTCCATTTAGAAAACTCAGAGTATAGTTGGATGTTTGCTTGACCCAAGTGTATGTCACTGACTTTGATTTCCAGCAGCATTGCAGTAAAGCATTTCCCAAGACCGGCACACTCATTGAGGGTCTGTCTGCTTCTAAAGTCAGCTCACTCAAAGCAAAGCCCACTGTTGAAGAAGCTGCAAAATGAAGAAATGTTGTGTTTTAGGATTTGTTATTGAGTTTTGAGATTATTTCATGATGGCAACATGTATTGTCATAACACAACTGATATTCAAAACTGATAAAATACTAAAATATGCTTTAAAAATGCAAATTGATCTGTAAATACACAGAACAAATAACCAGAACTATTGGAGCAAAAATGCCGCGTGATGGCACAGACATCTGTTTTGACAGGAAATGCAGTTCACTGAAGCAGAACTCAAAAGAGTTAAACAAAAATGAATACATGCACATACATATATACTGAACTGGCATGTAGAAACGATGAACCTTGCCAAAACAAAACTAAGACTACTGTAATATGTAATGTATAGGTGATGTCAATAATTACCCCCAAATTACCTCCCAAATAAAACATATTCACATACTTGGATGTCTTAAAAATATAGTATGACTCACCCACCAAGCCGGAGAAGACTAATATTACAACTATACCCATTTTTTAACAATTCAATCTAAGAACAAAAACTACTAAGATAATTCTAGAAAAGGTGTACACAGCGATGATCTGGTCTTCCCTTGTGTAATGCTACACTGGTGTCTTGTTTTTCACTGTCAGGATTTATGCTTGAATGAATATGCACCACCCCACATTTGCTTACATGCTGCATTTGAACATATATATATAAAAAAGAACTCCATTTAAAAAAAGTTAAGTATCTGTGTAAAATATGGGGTGGTGCATGAAATGATTTGCAAATCATTTCAACACTGTTCTTGACTGAAAATAGGAACTATCAAAAGCAGAACTAGAACAGTTGAGACAAAGGCACATTATTAGTGTATTGGTTTACCTCTTTTCTCTGTAAGCGTTAACTTAGGAGACAAATGATTCTAGTTTTTAAGTATTTTCCCAATCTTCATAGTTCAGAGACCCCTTTGTCACCTTTTTTCTTTTCGGTGTGCCTAGTGTTTCCACTGCAGGACAGGTGCCGGCTCTTTTTTAGTAGGGAGCGATTCCTGATGTAATACTTGCTGAAATAAATAATGCCTTTTCTCTTTCATTTAGATCAGAATCAGCTTTAGTGACCAAGTATGTGTATAGATACCTGGAATTGGGCTCTGTTTTCTTTTTTTTCTCTCCATTTGTTTCAATGTACTTACTGTAACAGAATGGACAAACAGACAATACCAACATGCAGAGCATATTTTCAGATTCATATGTGCATTGGTGCAATAGACCCCCAGCGACCCTGAATTTGCTAAGTGGAAGAAAATAGACACACACAGCATGCAGTATGCTTTTGATTCTGTAGCAGGTATAGTGGATGTTTAGTACAGACACTATGCAAGTGATCTAAGTGATCATCAGTGTGATGGCCTGTGGAAGGAAAAATTGCACAGATGTCTGGTTGTTTTGGCATACATGGCTTTGTAGTGCCTACCAGAGGGGAGGAGTTGGAAGAGGCTGTGTCTCTGGCAGTGTTTCTCAAACTGTGGGGCGCAGGGTCATGACAGGAACGACCTCGGAGAAAAGTTAATGCGGAACAAACGTTGAACATTCTCGCGGGGGAACAAGGAAATTACATTAGCAGAAGTTAGCAGGTATGTTAGCACAGCGACTCAGTTGCATAGAGCTGCCCCCCTGGGGGTGTGAAAAGATCCGGCAAAGAGGGGGTATCATAGGAAAGGTTTGAGAACTACTGGTCCAGGGTGTGAGGGGTCTGCAGTGATGTTGCCTACTCGTTTCCTGATTCTGGATTTGTATAAGTCCTGAATGGAGGGTCAGTCGACATTGGTGGGGAGTTTATGGATCTTGTTTTTTTTTTGTTTGCATGGTGTAGTTTTATCTTAAATTGGTGTATGCAGTGTCATGAACTGTGTTCCTGAGCTCATACAGTGCCTTTCACTACAGAATTATGTGCTTTCAAGCACCCGAAGATGCATTTACTATTTTTCAGCCTCGTCCTGTGTGAAGAATATTTAAAAACTGCAAGTCCTTTGCAATTTAACATTAAGTAACATATAACTATTTGCACATACAGTCATTATCTTTTCTGTTGATAGGCCTTTTGGGGATTCTCTTTTTATACCCAATTACTTCACTGACTGGTTGCCAATTAATATAATCATCTTCAATATGAATTTTTTTTCAATTAAATATAGGGTTTAAAGTATTTGGATTTACACAACATTCTGAAATTCTATATTTCATATGTGACTTTTACTATATACTGTACTAATACCTAAACCATTAGCTCATAAATCATCTTAAAAATATGATTTTATTCTAACTATAAAATACCAAAACAGAAAATATTTCCCCAGTTTATTTAAAAAAACAAGAATTAAAAAACAGAACGTACCACAAATTTCCTTAGGTATACATCATTAAAGATCTTCTCACACAATAAAAATCAAACCCAAATACACAGTATAGTTCTTGCATATACATTGTTTATAGATAAGATGGCAAATGCCAGTATGGCAAGGAGCAGTGTCTTTATTTATATATACTGGGCACTGGTTGGCTGAGTTGGTAGAGGGCACAAATGTTCACTGTGTGATGGAGATGGACACAAAATGGTGCATTGCAGCCAAAGTTAAATCTACATACAGAAACAGCCCTCAAACCTTAAACCACCAAATCAGAATGCTGGCATGATTTTTCTCTGCTTATCTGTCATGTCTCTCATTGTGTGAGGACTCAGCTCAAGAAAACAGCAATGATTGTGTTTAACCAAAGAGCCCTTTATGAAGCAAACAACTTGATCGTTGGAACAAGGCACCACTCTATAAATACATTTTCTATACATTTTGTATATAGACTACATGAGGAAAAACATTTGAAGAGAGAGCAAGAAATGCCTGTAGTAGCCGTTGAGCCAGTAAAGAGTGAAGGAATCAGTCGATGCTGGTGGTATGTGGACTCCAACTGTTGACCACTAATATTTAAAAAAAAAAAAAAATGTTTAAACGCTCTGGTTGAGATGATCTCTTTGAATCCTTCCCCCAGTTAAGCTTAGTAGCCGCAGTACAGAACTTGCTGGCACTAAAATATTTCATCATTCACAGACATTAAACTGTAAAGACAAGTTACAGGCAAGTCCCGTCTCTCTCAGCACTGTGGAAAATGCATAGTACATAATTACAAAAGCCTCTTTGGAAAAGACTCCCTCCACAACTTAAGTGACTCAAATGAAATACAAAACAAAACAAAAAAACTTAGGATAAAACTGTGCAGTAGGAACAAGTGATTATGTAATTACAAGGTGTGAGCATGTTATCAAGAAGCGTGTGCAGCTAAAAAGCTAAACACACAGGGGAGCTAATTTATTCTTTGTCTACATCTTTTTTTGCCTTCAAACTACATTTATGTACAATTCCAAAGAGGAAGACATGGAGAGAGAGAGAGAGAGAGAGAGAGAGAGAGACTGCATTATTCTTCAAACACATGTTAGGATCATATAGTTTTTGAAAACGATGAAGACTTAAGCAAGTAAAAATAAGCAAAACCTAGTGAGGTTCAGTAGGTTTTAAAGGTAGCATTTGTTGTTGTGGCAACAACAATGAGAATGCATATTAGGAAGTGATCATGATTACAGTGCTGGTAAGAGTGATGTTGGAATGAGACTACAGTTTTCCTTCCTCCAGACAAGACATTAAGGGAGACTGAGCAACTCATGTTTCGACGTGGCCCCGGAAAATCATGCGACTTCCGAGGCCGCCATTTGTATTTGTCTGTTGTGTGGGTTAGGCTCAGTGTGTTTTACATTGTGTCTGAAAGTTTCCTGAATGTCTGCAAGAATGACCACCACAGGTGCTCGATTTTTGCTACACCATCAACTGCAGCAATAACAGCAAGACTTCCGCTGATCCCAGGATGGGTCAGAAGTACAGATTTAATTGATTTTCTACCAACAAAGAGGTGAGCATCAATGCTGTGAGTAACTGAGTCATGTAACTGAGTCATGTTGAACAGTGACAGATTTGAGTCCTTTCATAAAGTTTTACAGCCTCCTTCATATTAAATAGTTATTGATACTCCACACCCGGCACTATGAGGTAAACCGTGATCATCGCCTGCACATTACGCCAGCCAGAGCGTTTGAGGGGACTCCAGGGTAAAAACGTAAAATACTGCAAAATATTTATTTTTCAACACATTCCTTTTTTATTTTTAACTCATGATTTATTTAAGTGTTGATATGATTAAAATGTTAAAATAAAGTGTGTACAGAAACGTTTTTATACATAACAGCAGTAGAAACACACCGGCTGCCATGTATGCTATGGGGTACAGGGGGTTATAATTATATCATTGTACAAGTATAATACTGATCCTCATAATTCACTTCTGCTTTCTGTTGTAAATATATACAGTTTGTTATAAATATATATGCATTTTTAGTACAAGTGTCAATGGACGTCTTCAGCTTTCAGATCATTTTTAAAACCATTTTTTCTTTTTTAATTTTCCCCGACGCTTCTCTTCATTCTTTTTAATTCTTTATATCTGATAAAAGGAAAAAATATGACCCGAACGGATCGTTTACGTTGAGAGTGGGAGCTCTGGTGTGTGTAGATGTGCGCTAAATATAAACACTGGCGTTTGACAGCGCTGAACAGACAAACAAATATGGCGGACACTAGTTTCGGGGCGCTTTTGGTCCAGTCTCCCTTAATCTCTTGTCCCTGCTCCAGACCTTCAACATTTCTTTTGTGTCCTGTCTGGCTACAGTCTTGCTGCTGTGTCAGGATCAGTCCCATGTCCTCAGCTTAGCACCAGTGGCGTGTGTGGTTGGCCTCCAATTCTCTACAGTACAACTTTTTCCTTTAACTGTTAAACTTCCAGGTCCTACAGATTCAGTTTGGGATTGGTCATAAGACTTGAACAGTCTATCATTCTTCATCTTGGTATTTACTTTTATATTCACTTAAAAACAATGGAGAGAAAACATTTGCTTTTAATAGCCCTTCGTTTTTGGGGAGAGGAAAACCAGCTGCTGATTGCAGGCTGCATTACTGAGCCACCATTCCTGCATCAGCATTTTGTGTCACGCTACTACACAGATGATGCACATCACTAATAAAACTACATTACAAATGAGGATCTAGCGGTGTGTCGTTATGCCTTTGGTCCTGTTGCACAGCCACAGTTACGCCACAGATCGGAAATCATTACAATAATCAACTGCTCAATAAAATATGAAGGCAGCTCAAATTTTCAATCTACCAGAGATGAATCGATTTTTTTTTTTTTTTTTTTTTAAAACCAGTGACCTGAATCCAACCTCATAATACAACTCAAGTGTATAACTCCAACTCAAGTGTTCTGGATGAGGAGTTGGGAACCCTCTCTGGGAGGGATGCTGACACTGCAGAAATAATGAGCATGTCTGTAGTAGTACTGAGCTCTTTGTGTTTGAAATGTGTGTGCGCGCATGCTTTTTTTTTTTTTTTTTTTTTTTTTTTTTAATACAGCGGGTGCAAATCCTCATCTCCTCATGACCATCAAATTAAAGCCACCTAAAAATAACAACAACCTTGAAACCAATTTCCACTTCCTTCACCTTAACTCCACTCTGATCTGCATTACACATCCCAGTTTCACTTTTGTCTGTCTTGTCCAACAGTCGCACGTCACTCTTTGTTTTGGAGCCGGGATTGTATCAGCTTCACTCAGATGAAGAAACCAGGACTCAAAGGAATAAATAAAGGCAGTACATATAAACAAATCTCCATTATTAACAGCACGATTACCTACACTGCCACTATTTATGTTTTTATGTGACCTAATTACAGTAAGAATACTCCAAAATAATGCATCCTTAATTAAAAACTTTGTAACACACATACATAAACTTTCTTGCATGCATTGTTTCAGTGAGGGCTGCCAACATAACCATACAGAATATGAAGTTAAAGTAGCAAATTTAGTAAAAACAGTGTGTGTTTAACTTGTTTTGATCAGAAAAAAGTGCATCTCTGTTTTACTTTGGCATAGACTAGAAATAACACTATATATCAGCAGTACTATTTCAATACACCTTCTAATGCTACATTGGCCATTTAAGGCTTTCTCCTTTACTGTACATCAGAATTTGGCATTACTGTAAATTAATTTCCATCATGCATGCTTCTGGTTTGTGTGTGTGTTACAGCAGATTCAAATCACTACATTTTGTTAGCCAGCATCTCGCCAACAGCAAAATACTGCTTCATTTCTTTTGGCATTTCTCAGCAATAGCATTCTCCCACTCAAAAGTAGGATTTTTTTTTTTTTTTTTTGTATAGCCCTCTGTCCAGCATACACACAAAATGACACACATACACATGCACACCTCCCATGTTCCATCACTGAACCACTGCACTGTGCACAAAGCCCTCCTCTATTGTGCCAATTGGTTAAAAAAAAAAAAAAAGCTGCGCGGCTGCAAACAGCTGTGACACACACACACACACACACACACACACACACACACACACACACACACACACACACACACACACACACACACACGCGCGCGAGGGGGGGGAAAAAAAAAAAGAAATGCAGCAATGGTCCGGTTGTAGACGTATGAGGGCACAGGAATTTCCAGGAAAGCCTTTGAAAACTCACTCAGTCCAAACCAGCACCAGTCAAAACCTGCACAGGAGAAAAGATAAATAAAAAAATAAATATGCAAAAACACATAAACTTAATAATTAGCTGGGGAAGCACAGTCTCCTTTGCCTTTTTTTTGTGGGGGGGGAAATCCTCTTTTTGTTCCTCATACTTTTGTAGTTTCCATTTGATTTTGGTAAAATCTCTCCAGGCACCTTCTATGTCAGACTTTACAGTCACAAAAATGAAAACGCAGTTCAGGAGGAGCTGATGAAGATGCCGCTGCTGTCATTAGTCACCTTCAACTGCTGCCATTAGCCCACATGTTACTTGAGACTGTTTAACAGTAACACAGCACGTATTTGTCAGGGTTTAAAAAAAGCTATCCATTTCCTGTTTGTGTGTGTGGGGGATTTTTTTTTTTTTTTTTTTAGCATTTACTTTTGAAGTATTGTTTTATATTACATGAATTTACACAGAATCTTATGTTACTTTTTATTTTATTTCACTATGTACCTCTTCCCCAAGCGGGTCTTGTGTTCTACACCATGCATTCTGTACATGAAGCACTTTTGCCTGCATAAAACATCTACAGTGAATTTAAGCGATTTTCTGTTGTGAGCTATATGTGAGAAGTACTTAGGACACTATCCAGATCTGATTCTTTCAACACTGTTCATACAAGATTGGAAATGGCGCTGTGCCCTTGATCATGATAACAATTAACCATCTAGTTTAGTGTTTCTCACCTAACAGCCAGCAGGTGGCATGATGGTGTCTCACTGGAAGTTGCCCCCTTCCAGTGAGAACTTGGAAAGGACCTCCTGCAGCTTGTGGTGCTCCTCTTCTACAGTCTGCAACACACAAAATCAATATCACCTTAGGAACTGAGAACACACAAACACACACACACACACACACACACACACACACACAATTCAACCTTCTCCTCTTCACATCCTCTCTTCGTCTCCCTCACTGCTTCTCTGACACATCCCATTGCAAGCGCTGGACATAATAGCCATTTTTAGAGAAGCCCAATTTCACAAGGCAATTTTCAGCAAAGCAATAACAGCAGCAGTTAAATGGTTTTCTATTCTCTGGTTTCTCTTTTGTGCCATTTGGCCCCATTTGTCCACAGCTCACTCCTTACCCCACTGAAATCTTGATGCCCGACTCAGAGTCTCTTTCTAGTCAGTTCCAATCTTTTGTTATAGCTGACATTTCTATCTGCACCTGTCATACATCCTGCTCCCTGCTTACAGTTTTCTCTCAGTATTCCCTTCCATCTCCCCTTCTGCTCACCTGTAGTCTCTTTAGTTGTTCCTCCAGGCTGTGCAGCCTTCTGCGCACTTCCTCCATCCTCTCCTGGGACAACACCAGGGGTGCACTGAGGCTCTTCTCATGGTCTCCTTTCAGGTTTGGACCTTCTTTGTCCTTGCTGGTGCTGTTCGTCTCCTCAGCTACTTCATCTGTGGTCTCATTTTCATCTGCAGACGGACAGTCTTAATTTAGAAGTGTCAACAGCCAATTGTATTTAAGTTATAATAAATTCTGGTCATTAACAATTACCACTAGAAAATTGGTTGAAATACAATTTCATTGTAACTGTGCTTCAAATAGAGTAACACACACATAAAAAAAAAAAACCCTACTATATGTGAAAGGGGAACAGGAAATTCTCCCCGGTACATGAGTCGCTTTCCTGCTTTCAGAATGGACATGACATTTAACACTCTTGATTAAAGTGTACAATATTTCCTATTTAAAAACAATTTGAAGGGAATTAAATCAAAAATGGATAATTAAAAAAGTATGGGGAAAACAGACTGTGTTTTTTGTGGGTGAACAACAAGCACAAGAACGCTACAAAAAAATTTTAAAATTAAGTGTTAACTATGAATTCATTACAAGGAGATGGCTAATTTCACTTAGCATTACGGCTGGAAACAGCTAGCCTTACTGCATCTGGTAATAGGAATATGGCTCAGGAAAGTCACTACTCAAGTATAAGAAATATTCTGGCTTTTTCTCATTTCGAGCTTACAGATAAACCCAACAAGACTTTATTAACTTGCTTCGAGTTGTCATGCCAAGCTAAACTGGCTCAACATTCATATTGGGGTTACAGATATGAGAGTGCCATTGAGCTTCTCATCTATGCATCCCTATTAAATGAACCCTTTAAATAAAACAGACAGGCCAACCTGTTGACTGACAGTGTTCCGCATCTTGCCCAGGTCTGTCTGATTGCCCTTCTTCATTTACTTCATCAGGTTGTGAGTCCTCTGATAGACTGATGCTGCCGATCAGCAGCCTTTTCAGTGACTTGACTGACAGAGGAGACAGATTAATTGTTTTTATTAGGACAGGCCAAGTTACTTTGAAATAGAGTAAAGCCAAAAAAAAAAAAAAAAAAAGTTATTTAAAGTTTATTAATACAAGTGCAAGAAGACCCCTATTCACCTTCATCCAATGCGTTGTTGGCCACCTTCTCCTGATCGCTGTTGGTGTGGCCTATCAAATCAAAGCCTTTGTCAGACAGGAAATCAATCAGCCTGTGCCTGGGATCTGTAGACTTTTCATGTGTCAAGTGCTCCTTATCTATAGACAGAGACAAGGCTTAACTTTTGCTTGTGCCTTCATGATTGTGTAACAATGGTAAATTTTTAAGCTTTATTAGGTGTTCTGCTGATAAAACACTACAGTCTCACCACTGGTGCTTTTCAAAGCTCCATTCTCAATAGGGCTCATAGGGGCACTCAGACTATGAGAGAAAAATGAAATATTTTGTAATAAATCACCTTTGGCAGGGAATGACTATCTCTCACTTTTTAAACAGATAACACACAGACTAACACCTACGTGACGGGACTAAAGGGTGGTCCACCAGCTCCAGGAGGCAGCGTCAACTTCATGGGTGCACCAGCCTTCTTCAGGTCATCCACTGCTTTCTTTATCACTTCAGTCCAACTAAAAATACAGAAATACAGATACAATTGATCCTTTGGTTTAAATTCAGAAGGAAACATGATTAATCTGTACAATTCTCCTTGACACTCACGTTTTCATTTCTCCAAAAGACTGAGCCACTAGTTCATAAATCTGCGCGCCACTCTCCCAGGTAAATATAACATAGAACGCCTTTCGATCTGCCACAACAGGTAAAAAAAAAAAAAAATAGCAATTAGAAAGCTGAGTAATATTGATCTCACAATTAAAGGGACTTGTAAACTACTGTACTGCAGTGTCTAGCCAACCTGTTGCCACATCACGGAGGAAGACTGAGTCCAGCTTAATGATAGGGCTCAGCATCTGCTTGCCCTCTTGTACGGCGATGTTACTCTTGCTCTGGCATTTCAGGACCATCTTGTCATCCTGCTTCTGCAGGAGCACCAGCAAGTCCGCAAGCAGCACACACTGCACCTCTGAGGAACAGGGAGCAGAAGGAGTGGGATGGGGCAAAAGGATATACAATGTGTAATTTACTCAGTGTTTGTTTGTTTTTTGATATTCCTCAGTGCATCTAACAGTTCCAAAAATAGCTTTTAAACCGCATATCTTTGTTTTAGCTTCGTAATTAGTGTTTTTGCTTATTCTTGTTTATCGTTGTCCATTCATCATCATTTTTTTTTTTTTTTTTTTTATCCAATTCCTGGACAAGTTGCCATTCTGTCGCAGGGCTAACAGAGAGGGACAACCCTTCATCCTCACATTCTCACCTATGGCCAATTTAGAATCACCAATTAACCTAACGCCGTTCATGTCTTTGGACTGTGGGAGGAAGCCGGACAACCTGGAAAGAACCCATGCAGATGCAGGGAGAACATGCAAACTCCAAACAGAAATACCCCAGACTGGATTCAAACCAAGGGCCTTTTTGCCTTGAAGCAATAGTACTAACCACCGCATGCTGCCAATTTGTTCATCATTAAGGCTGCTTATTCAGTAACTGAAGTAAAATATGATTTTATATTTTTATTTAAAAAATGAGATTCACATGAACAGATAATGGCGGATATCGTCTGGAGCTTGTTGAAAATAAGAATGTTCAAAAATGACTTAGCAAAACTGAAATGTGTGATCTTGTTGCTGTGAAAGAAAAGCCTGTAATACAGCACATATTTACCAACAGCCTTTTCTTTGGTGACTTTCCAAATCAGCGGGCCTACATAATGCATCTTCTTCTGAGTCAAGTCAATGTTCTAGTAAAGACAGAAGGAGAATAATGAGAATATCGTGCAACAAAATCTTAGAAAAAAAAATATTGCAATAGTGTCTGCAAAACACAAACTTAGTTGAAAGAAACTTACCTTATATTCACTATAAAGGTCATTACTGGGTTTTAGTCCTGATGTATCCAATTTACGCTGGTATTCCTTCAGAGTCTGAGAGAGGCAGAAAGATTAGGGGGTCAGACTGCGGTCTGTCTGATAACACAGCACAGAGGTCTCAAAATTAATTTACAAGACTCCAATTGGTGTTGAATTGAGTGTTTCTTACCAACATGTTTTCCATTGCTTTGACCTCCTCATTGACATGGTTGAGGATCTTTCTGCAGCACTCTGCACTCTTCTCAATATCTGCCTTCTCTACTGGGTCCTCTGTGGTGAGAGCAAGATGAGGAAAATACATTTTAACAGCAGAGCCCACACAAAAGCCATAAATCAGAAGTGTACACAAAACACTAAGAATCTTCTACTGGCCCACTTGATGGTAACAACTTTCTCAGTGAGTTGCACAAGTACAAGACCTGTACTGCAAGTACTCAGGAGGGGCTCAGTGTTATGGGTCATGCATCAGTCCCCGCAGAGGTATACTAACTGTACTAATGGCTATTAGCAGCTTTCTCCCTTGTCTTCTGACCTGTGGCATCAAGAGTGCATTTTTGCCCAGAGAACTCCAGCTCACTTTTTTTGGACCATTCTCTGTAAACCCCAGAGACGGTTGCGCAGGAAAATCCCAGTAGATCAGCAGCTTCTGAAATGCTCAGACCAGCCGATCTGGCAACAACTACGCCACATTCAAAGCCACTTAAACCACCTTTCTTCCCCATTCTGATGCCTGGTTTGTTATGCATTAACAAACGGAGCATCACATAGCGGGTGAGAGAGAGATCCTTAGCATCATCATGCTTTTGGATGATGCTTTTGCATGTTCACGTATCACCCCCAAACATCTAACATAATCATTGGTGATGGCGTTACTTCCCTCTACATTTTCAAACATAGATACAGCAAACAGGAGATATTTTTGTATTGCTGAGTAATATGATGATATAGAGTGCTGTGAACAAGTATTTGGCTCAAAAAAACTGCATTTTGTATTTACTTGGGTTTATCTTTGTCTAATAAAAAAGAAATCGAGAAGGGGTAAATACAGCACTATATATCATGAAACAATAGAAATGGGTGTGCTGTCAGGGTCAGGAATAATTACACACCGGTCATCAGTAAAATGTTTTACAATACGGATGTATACTGACACATGAAAGTGGGCAACAAACAGGCCTGGGACATATACAGACACACACCTGTACTCTTTGCAATATTCTCCAGCAGTAGTGGATACTTGGTCAGTCTCTGCATCTCTATAGGAATGATGTCCTTAAGCTGCAGCCTGCGGCACTGGGGCTTACTCTCTGCCTCCTGGGATAAAGACACACATACAGAGTCAAAAATGAGAACACCTCTGTGACTGCAGAGGTACTGCACTGCAGTGGTTTGAGTCATATTTATCTCATAGACTCCAATTTGTTCATGTAAATGGGGAGTCTTCTTCACACACTAAGGTTAATTATGGAGTTCTGCAGGGTTCTGTGCTAGGACCAATTTTATTTACATTATACATGCTTCCCTTAGGCAGTATTATTAGAAAGCACTGCATCAATTTTCATTGTTATGCAGATGATACTCAGCTTTACCTATCAATGAAGCCAGATGACACACATCAATTAGTTAAACTGCAGGAATGTCTTAAAGATATTAAGGCCTGGATGACCTCTAATTTCCTGTGTCTAAATTCAGATAAAACTGAAATTCTTGTTCTCGGCCCCACAAATCTTAGAAACATGGTGTCTAACCAGATACTTACTCTGGATGGCATTACTTTGGCCTCCAGTAACACTGTGAGAAATCTTGGAGTCATTTTTGACCAGGATATGTCCTTCAATGCACATATTAAACAAATATGTAGGACCGCTTTTTTGTATTTGCGCAATATTTCTAAAATTAGAAACATCCTTTCTCAGAGTGATGCTGAAAAGCTAATTCATGCATTTATTACTTCTAGGGTGGACTATTGTAATTCATTATTATCAGGCTGTCCTAAAAGCTCCATGAAAAGCCTTCAGCTGATCCAAAATGCTGCAGCTACAGTACTGACAGGGACTAGAAAGAGAGAGCATATTTCTCCCATATTGGCTTCTCTTCATTGGCTCCCTGTTAAATCTAGAATAGAATTTAAAATTCTTCTCCTCACATACAAGGTCTTGAATAATCAGGCACCATCTTATCTCAAAGACCTCATAGTACCATATCACCCCAATAGAGCACTTCACTCTCAGACTGCTGGCTTACTTGTGGTTCCTAGGATACTTAAGAGTAGAATGGGAGGCAGAGCCTTCAGCTTTCAGGCCCCTCTTCTGTGGAACCAGCTTCCAGCTTGGATTAGGGAGACAGACACCCTCTCTATTTTTAAGATTAGGCTTAAAACTTTCCTTTATGATCAAGCTTATAGTTAGGGCTGGATCAGGTGACCCTGAACCATCCCTTAGTTATGCTGCTATAGGCCTAGTCTGCTGGGGGGTTCACATAATGCACTGTTTCTTCTCATTCACCTTATTTACTTTGTTTATACTCCACTCTGCATTTAATCTTTAATTGATATTAATCTCTGGCTCTCTTCCACAGCATGTCTTTCTCTCCCCTCAGCCCAACCGGTCGCGGCAGATGACTGCCCCTCCCTGAGCCTGGTTCTGCTGGAGGTTTCTTCCTGTTAAAAGGGAGTTTTTCCTTTCCACTGTCGCCAAGTGCTTGCTCATAGGGGGTCGTTTTGACTGTTGGGCTTTGTCTGTATTATTGTAGGGTCTTTACCCACAATACAAAGCGCCTTGAGGCGACAGTTTGTTGTGATTTGGTGCTATATAAATAAAATTGAATTGAATTGAATTTTTACATGACCTTGCATCTGCATGTGTGTTCGATCCTGGGGGGGGGCGGGGGGGGTGTGTGTTTCTATGACAGTTTGTGTGTGTGTGTGTGGTACCTGTATGAAAGCGTTGAAGCGTGGCTCTTTCTTCTGCTTGGTCTTGATCTGGTCCAGTGCATATGACTGGCGACTACAGAACCGTGCTGTCAGTTTCTGGAACCACTCCCCCTCTGTACCACCAAACTAAAACACACACACACACACACACACACACACACACACACACAACAACATTACAGTCAAAGATTGTGTTGTGGTAGCTAGAAGTAAACAAGAAGAACTTGTTGGCACATATTGGCTTTGGTGCTTCTGAGAGTAACACATGCATTGAGAGAAAAGAGAAATGTTCTATGATGAAATGAATTGAAAGACTATGATGACTCACTCTGTTGAGCACTGTGGTGCTGATTGATTTAACTATGAAGTTGTCATCCAAACGCAGTTTCTTAAGGTTCTCATAGAAGTTACCTGAAATTGAGAGTCAGAGACAGGCAATTGATTTTCAGCGCATGCTGAGCAGCTTCTCTTTCGCCAACACTGTCCGAGCAATTGAAGCAGCACTAGAGATTCATCCTGTATCCACACTATTGGCCAGAATAACAAATTTAACATCATGGTTTTTAACAACAGTGCACTCAGTTACGGGCTGTACATGCAGTTAGTGATTGCACTAATGCGTAAGGAAGGATGTTATTTGCATAATGGTGTGCTTACTATTTGAAGTGACTGTGCTATATTCAACTGTCTGGCTCTGGTTACAAATACTTCTTTGCAGGAGCACTTACTGTGCAGTTCAATGATCTCGTCGAGGCTGGGGAAGATGGTGGCCAGCTCAGGGGCGGTCAGGAGCTCCTCTCTCTCCAATGGTTTGGCAAAGATCACCTGAAGGACACTTAGCATTCGCACATGTGCATGCTCGGTTGTAAACAACTCTGAGGGGGGAAGGCAGTAGGAAAAGTATGAGTGATGTTGAAAAGAAATTTAAAAATAGTCTACACTACAAACTCATCTAGCTTCTCATCAAGTGTTTGTCTCCCTCTCTTTCTTACCATTGATGACTTCCTGCCTCTTGGTCTCCTTCTTCTTCAGGCTGGCGAGAGCCTCGGGAGAGGCCAGGTCCTTCCAGTTGGGTGGATCAGACTCCAACTCCTGGAGCCGTGGATCTAACTCCTCCACCTGCGGGCTAAGGGTGGTGGGGGAGTGGCCAGGCTCAGGAACTGAAACGGGCCCCTCTGGGCTAAGGAATGATTGGAGGGAAGTATGATTAGTTTAAAACTAGAACTACAGCTTATATTAAATGCGACCAGTCAGTTATCAAGTTATGTGACACTCTTTCTGGCAGCACAAGTGGGGGTTGTTGCCTGTGGAACAACAGCAGCTGTGAACAGCTGGTCTTTCTAAATGTACATCAGGGACATCTTAACTCTAGATAATGTAAGCATACTACAAAGGTGTGTAGAACATCTGACAGACAAGTTATCTATCAAGTCATGTTATTCTTGTAATTTTACCATATAGCTAACAGAACCTGACATTAATAGCATGTAGTAAATGTTTACTGAGAATAGTATTTTTTTAATAGCTCGTGATAATTCACCAATACAAACAGGTAATGGCTCAAGTAAAACCAGAGTGATTTTTTGGCTTAGACTTTAAGTGATTCAAGAATAGCGAATATTAAAATCTGAATTTACAAAAATCATAATTTCTTACCACTGTATAAAAAGATAATCAGAGAAATATATTTTTGAATGAAGCGGACCTGTGTCAGGTTACCAACAATTCTGCAATGTTTTTGTAAGAAGCTCCCATCTGAGTTATGACAGTACAACTGATTAAAGATTTACATTTGGAAAACAGCAAATAAGCTAAGCTTTAATAAAGGGCACTTAATGTTTAGCAAACGGTCAATATTGACTGACCTCATTCCCCTAAAGAGCCAAGTATTTGATGAGAGTGCTGTTTAAATGCTACTCACTCCCCGATACTCACAGCATAGGTCAGCTGTTAGAAACAAACCCGTCTGACAGGCAACTGAGAGTCGTGACCGATCCAAGTTTACAGGAGAAAACAGAAGACAGATTTTTAATAAATATGCCTCCTTGGTAATCTTAGGATTCTGAATCCTACAGTGATTCTGAATGAGCCGGGCGCATTTAAGCCTTCAAAGTGATTTATTATTTTTAAAGTGCTTCCTGATTATTTCAGGACTGCTGCACCGATCCTGCTTTAACTGTCAGTATTTGACATCCTGTCTGTCCCTGCTGTGCACCTCGCCAGGAAGAGAGGCATTAAGAGAGGGTTTGTCCATCTTACGGATGGAGGTGCTGGGGGGTGAGCGGGGAAGGTGGTGTTGTCATGGTAGAGGGTGGCTGGAGGTCCACATCGCTACGGGAACGAGACTGTTTGGCCCGAGAAGAGCCACGACGTCGAGACGGGTGCCGGTCCACGCGGGCACTTTCACTGCGTGCCACTTTCCTACTGAAGGGGGTGAAGTTGGGAGAGGATGGGGGCAGTTAAGAGACAGAAGAAAAGGAAATGGCAGGTGGAAATGAAAGAAAGCAGTATGAAGGGGGGGGGGGAAAGAAAATGTGTGGATTTAAGAGGAAAAGGGAAGCCGGAGAATAAAATAAAAAAAATAGAGATCCCAAAGACAAAAACAGAAAACAGTGTAGAAGGAAAAAAAACAGCAGATGTACCAGTCATATGCAGGTAGGTAATTATGAAGATAAAGAAAATTAGTTCATTCAATAGAGAATTTACATAAAAAAGAAAAATCACATCCACAGAATATAGAGAAAAAGAAAATGGGTGACAAGTAAATATGCATGATATAACATGCACATGTTTAGACAAAGTTTGTTTCATACACTGTATGAAACTGCCAATCCACAGAGATATGTTAAAGTAGCCAGGCATTGCTTCTACTTAGTGTACTATTTCAGTTAAGCAACTTTAAACTGTCAGCAGTTCTCCAGTTTCACACAATGTGGATACACAACTAAAAATAATCCAGCTGATCTCAACTATCAAGCCAATTTCTTCACAAGCAGGTTAAAAATATTTCACCACATTTGTGTTACATGCTTACAGAGCAGTGTAACGCTCAGCATGAGTGCGTTTTTGTGAATGGTTTGTTCTGTGTTTGTGTGATATGTGATCAACATAAGGCCTGAAGCATGTCCATGACTCTGTCAAGGCGCTGACACCCACCTTGTCTTCCGTCTGTAAAAACACGGGACACCACATCGTTACACACTCGCCTTTTACACAACTATTGTAAGCCACAGTAACAACCATAACATACAAAATGTACACCCCACCATAATATCCTAAACAAATCTTTAAACCGCTGTCAGAGAAGCATGCCAAAAAACAACGCTAAAGCCCCTGGCACAACAT
This sequence comes from Archocentrus centrarchus, assembly GCF_007364275.1. Classification (NCBI taxonomy): domain Eukaryota; kingdom Metazoa; phylum Chordata; class Actinopteri; order Cichliformes; family Cichlidae; genus Archocentrus; species Archocentrus centrarchus. The sequence goes on along the minus strand of NC_044361.1, from coordinate 28,486,854 downwards.
GTAACCCCACGTACTGTGGAGACAAGCAGGACAAAGGACGGGCTCTGACCACGGCAACAGACGTAGACACCTTGGAAAGCACACAGAATGAAAAGCCATAATGAACTAAAAATACAAAACTAGATGTACTGTTTACTTTTGACCATTAATATAACAGTGTAAACATTTGCTATTTTGTCTAAAACCTGGCAGTAGAACAAACTGATAATACTCAAATTTGTTTTTTATAACTTTAGAAAAAAGTGTTTTGACTTAACCAAACCTGTTTACTCTTAGACGCTTATGACTTAGAAAGGGTCACAACTGATGTCATGGCACTATTATGATTACATATGTGTAAGTATGGATGAAGACACCTTTTTATTGCCAAAATGTACCTCAATCCAATTAAAAAAGAAAAAGAAAACAAAAAAGAATTGCACATATGATTGCTATACGCAACAAAAAAACTGCAATGAAGCCTTGTTGTAAACATCAAGAGATGCAAAGGACAAGGACACACAAACAAAACAAAAACAGAAGATACTTGAAGGAAGAGCACATGTGCCATTGAGGAAAAGAAAAAGGAGAAAGGGAATGAGGGACGGGAAGGCAGCGGGCTGGAAGTAAAAGGCTGGATTTGGGTTCACCTGATGAGGGTCCATCTCAAGATTGAAGACTCTGTTAACTAGCGAGCAATGGGCAGCATGACAAAAGCTAGCACACAGCAGGGACAGACTTGCTGGGGGAGTTTTACCACGCTCCCTCAGCTGCAGCAATTCAGACACTTTGTTCCCCACGTTATCCTGTTTGTTTGTCTCCCATAGAGCCTAATTATAATCTGATTACCATCTCTAAGCCTGTATAACGCTTATACTCTCTTAGTGAGTCATTACACTGCAGTTATACCCTCACTCCCTAGATGATACTCTTTATTACTATCTCTGTCCTTCTCACCTTTCTTTCTCCACAGGATCCTCTACGGGAAAGTCATTGGGTGAGATGGGCTCAATGACCAGCCCACTTCCCATCCCACTAGGGGACACATCACCCCCATCTGGCACAGTTGGAGGCTCTAAGCGATTGCTTGAGACACCTAGAAGATTTGAAAATTACATTTAGCATTTATTCTGTTAACTTATAGTACATCAAATCACTCTGAAGCCTGATATAATAGCAATACAATTTTTATGCGTCCATATATCTATATATTTATCTTGTCTTGTGTCACATTTGTATTTTTTGAAAATATTACACTAACAAGTTAAACATGGTAAACAGTACATTAGTATTTAGCTCAAAGCACATGTTTTTATTTTAGAACATATTTTTAAACTGAAAACAATCTCTGTCCAGATAAATGTTTCAGTGCCATTTCAAATAATCTCCTGGAAAAGCATGTCATGACATGACTGGGCATATCTCAGGCATATAGGTAGTAGCAGTGCACAATAGCTGCTATCTTAGACAACGAGGTCAGCAATGAAAAACAAAATTCTGCCTGTCCAGTCTAAAATGTAGTCCTGGAGTTTTATCCAGACCTAACACGTCTTCGTGTTATGGGTCTTAAATTCTGGAGTAGTGTGGATGCCAAGTGTAAAGTTCCACAAAAGTTATAGTTAAAAAAGTCAAACTCTATTAGTGTGGGCATTAATTAGCACAGCCTCCCAGTAGCTTGTCTTGTTCATCAATATCAATACGTTTACCGTCACTGTGTGAGTCGGGGGTGTTGGTGATGGTGGGGTTGAGGTCAGCGGGCTCTACCACAGGTGGCACGGAAGGGGTACCACTGGGCTTTCTGATGGCAGGGTTAGGAACGCCACCGTCATTCAAGTTGGGTTTAGTGCCTGTGCCTCTACGCTCCAGAGGTCCTTTATCCTTTTCTATTAAAGAGGAAGAAGATTATGACAACAAAGTTGAACTATAAATATTACAAATACAGACAAAACATGACCAAAAAGCACCTCAGTCAGTTTAAAAAAGGTTTTGTAAGTTAGACAGACAAGATGAGTATGGCGTGATCAGGGCTTCTGCAGTTAATTAAAGGGTTAGTTTGGCACAAAGGAACATCAACACTGTTTTAATTCAGATGAATGCAAGTCTCTGCAAGACACAAGTGGGCAATCCTCAACTACTAGATTTGGCTGGGTATGGGTTAGGGGCAACACAAGTGATTTCAGCCAATCAGGGCCCTATACGACGAAGCAAGTTCAGCATACCCAGGATATCCCTCTGTTATCTGGATTCATTTACCCTAACATTGACGATCAGGATAAACATACACATGAAGATAATTATCAACTCAGTAAGTTAACCCAGGGTTTCCCCTACGTGTTCGCATGAAAGAGGCGGTGTTGGCAGAATCTAACCAATCCAAAAGGGGATATTCACAGGCCATGTGACTTTTCTTTCCCAGAAAATGATCCCTATGCCACCTACACAAGAGACACTATCAAATGGTGATGAAAATCTACAAAGAACATTAAAATATAACAGTAAAATGCAAGTACAACAGATGAATGCTGCAGAAAAATCATTAATCTGGTGATTTAGCGCACAAGGCGGTAAAAATATAAACATTTTAATTCCAGTTAATAATGTTTTTGCTGGGTGCGCTCTCAGTGCTGCTACTCATTTCTAAGGTGACAGCTGCACATTAGAGCTTTGATACTTTAAACTGGATACGTTTAAACATTTACTGTTCCCCAGCCTAATAAAGGAGACGTGGGAATCAGAGATCAAAATGAAATTAATGTGACAGGTTGAACAGGTATTCTTGGTGTGTGACTCAGCAGCAGATTAGAATCAAGTATAACAACATTTTAGAGTTTTTTTTATTTTTTAAATCACCAAATTAATACACATATTTTCAATGCAACACAGTTTGTCCTTATTCAGTCATTTTAGTAAGGTACGGCTTAACAATTAAATGCAAATTTAAAATGTATTCTCCCAGCAGAGAATCTACAGTGTGCTTAAAACATGCTGTAAATAAAAGACTCAATAAATGTAAATAAACTGACTCTGAACATGACCTGCTCCTGACAGTTTTACTTTTTATTCTCTTAGCTGCAGATCTGATGCTGTTTAAGGGTTTCAGGGAAAATATTAAATATAAAAACTTAATTCAAACACAGTCTTAGTCTACGAACAAATTTGATATGAGCTCTGCAAGTACAGTGTAGGTGTCCTGTTTTAGGATCATATATGCAAAACTGTTTGCTGCCAACAGGAGAAATAAATAAAATCACGGAATAAAGTTGCTTCTAAGACTCTATGATTCTTACTGAATCATAGAGTCAGGAAAACAAAGACTTTAGGTGCTACTGATTTCATACCTGTTGATATCTAATCTGGAACCTAACCCGCTCCTGAGCAGGTTAGGTTCCAATAGAGATTTACCCCGGTAAAAAGTAAGCCACCTTTGTATTACAGAAAACCCAGGGTTAACCCCGAAGTTACCCGCATAAGCCAAAATCCTGCTTCGTAGTATAGGCCCCAGGTCTAACAGTTGAGGAACCTCCATTTAGAATAGGAATACGCACACTTTGTTCATCAAAGACTCCTTACTTGACAAATGGGCAACTTGTGAAGTTTTTGGTGTTTGAAGAATTAGTTCTAGTGTACAGTTTGCAAAACAACCACCCCAAAACACAAAATAAATTAAACAATGCTCCACCCACATCCTCTCCTGGCTTGATTCAGGACATGCAGACATGCTTGTGGATTAATTAGTACCATTCTCATTCTACAAGTTAAAAAGGAGAGGGGGAGGACTCTGAACAGTGAGTACCTTCAACCTCCACTTTAGGTTTGCCTTCAGCTGTAACTGGAAAGAAGGGCAGGATGAAATATTTTCACATCCACAATATTCATCAACTAAGTAAATCTGAAAAGTCAATGTAATACATATTCTAACATAAAAAATTATGACACAGGAAAAAAAAAAAAATAAAAAAAAAACCTGGTACATACCAGCTCCAATCCAGTTTGGGAAAACCGTAAAGCCTTTTGGGGCTTTGGACTGCAGCATTAGCAGAGCAAAGAAGAAATAAGGTGAAATTAAAGTCAGATCAAAGGCTGCAAAAATACAAATCCTACAACACAAATGTTTAAAGAAGGACAGTGCAGGGTAATTAGTGACATGTCTGATTGTCCATCCATCCATTCGCTTCCGCTTATCCTGTTCAGGGTCGCTGTCATAGGGCAAGAGGCAGGGTACACCTTGAACAGGTCGCCAGGCTGTCACAGGACTAACACAGAGAGACAAGACAAACAACCCTTCACACTCACATTCACGCTCTCATTCACACCTATGGGCAATTTAGAGTAGCCACTTAACCTAACCCCAGTAAGTGCATGTCTTTGGAATGTGGGAAGAAACCGGAGTACCCGGAGGAAACCCACGCAAGCACGGGGAGAACATGCAAACTCCACACAGAGAGAGGGAGAAGCCTGGGCCAAGGTGGAATCGAACCCAGGCCTTCCAGATGATTCTAACTGTGAGGCAGCAGTGCTAACCACTGCGCCACCGTGCTGCCCATATCTGATTGTGGATATATTTATTTGGGTTCTACACAATCCTTGGTAGTTTACCTTTGCCAGCTGTCTTCTGAAGAAACCTCCTTTGGACTTCTTACTGTCAGCGGCCCTGTTTTTAACCCCAAGCTGTTTCATGTACAAGGCCACTGCATTAAAGATGGATTGGCTAGTGGAAAAATAGGAGACTTGTGTTAATAATATATAATACTGACTTTGGTAATTATTTGTTAATACTCTTTGTTTTGCAAGAGCCCCCGCTCCTTTAAAATAAATGAACTTGCTTAAATGCTGGGCGAAAACCTTTTTGGTCCCTATAGATGCATACGTCCTCACATTAAAGGCTGCAAAAGGTATTTAAAAATGCTACACCGGTGTGTTTGCACCACCTACAAGCAGTAATGTTGAGAGACTTGCAAAAATTTGATAAACTGCATAAAAGATTAGAAGGGAAGAGGGAGTAGGAGAGCTGCAGATGTCCAGAGGAGGCGCACAAGCGGAGGAGCTCAAAAGACTGGGTAGAAGAAAAAAATATCACACATGAAGACTGAGTTAAGGAGAAATGAGAAGAGTTGAGAAAGGGAGGAGACTCTGGGGATGCGCATAGAACAAAAGTGGACAGCATTACAAGACACTGCACAGTTTCTCAGAGCATGCTGCTTGAATACAAGAAGTACAAGAAAGAATTTCAACTGAAGAGGACTAGGAGTTATAGGAGAATAGCCTACAGACACTAAGACAAGCACGACAGGCTCATTTTTGTCAAATACGAGAATATAGGCACTGTAAGCACTAATATATGCATTATGAGAAAATATGAACATTTAGAAATAGAATTTGCAAGTAAAACAAAAGGTTACATTTCCAAATCAGGACACTTTCTCTAAAGCAAATCTACTGCAAAACACATTTTCGTGCATTTTGGCACACTGAAGCAGTATGCAAAAATCTTTCGGCTTGACCACACCCAGGCTTGCAGAGGTCAAACATGCTTCCTGTGCACAAGCACTCAAACTGAAGGAAAAAAAACAAAACAAAAAAACAAATAAAACATTACAACTACATTAATATGATGGTAACTCACCATTTTTCATCGTCTGAGACAACTGTTGATCTGAAAGAAAAGGAGCAAGTGTCAGTGATGTCACTATTGTGGAGAAAGACAAAGAGGAAAAAAAAAACAGTGTTACTCCTGATGCAGCATCCAACTCACCTCTTCCTTTTAAGTAACATTTTTTCTCTCTCTTGCTCGACTAATTATGAACTCTGTTTTGGGCCTGTGGAACCTGAAGTGACTAAGCTTTTCTGGATCCAACTCAAAGGTAATTATTGTGCTGTTGTGCTCAGGCCTGAAGCTATTGATCATATTCTAAAATTCTCCCAAAAAAAAAAAAGAAAGGAAAAAACAACAAAAAAAAAAAGCTCAAAAGAACAAAAGATGCATCAAAAGCTGCTCTTCTGCTTGCTCTAAAATTTTAAAACTCAACCTGCACACTTGGTGATCTGCGAAAAAAACAACAACCCAAAAACAAACTGTTGTCAGTGCTGAAAACTCTCTGCCCTGGTTTGTCTCTTCAGTTAGCCGTCTGCAAAGCAAAGTCAGAAGTGATCCAGCGCAGCGGAAATGTCTATTTAACCATGTTTTTGTCTGATGCAACATGCAGGCAAGACTGTGGAAATTGGATACTCATGTTTTGAAATGAACATAAAGGATGGGAGGGGTTTCCCTGGGATTTCCTTGCATAATCCAATCAAATCGACTGGTTGGCTTGTTCACTTCGCAGGAGAGACCAATAAGAAACAGATGGGGGGAGGTCACTGTGTTGTGGTCAAGAATGGAGGGAGGTATGTGCACGAGCGTGTGTGTGTGTGTGTGTGGGGGGGGGGGGGGGGGGGGGGGGGGGGGGTTGACTGGGTGCAGGAGTGTTGGAGAGGAACAGAGAGATGATTGTGAGGAGGACTGAATGGAGTGAGGCTGAATGAATCGTTTGTGCACTGGAGATAGACATCCAACTATGTGATAGTAATTGAGTGAGTCAAAACTGAATTATCATGTCTTTGATACAGACTCCTTTGCAGGCTTTACATGTCTTCTCCACTCACGTTGTGGTTATATTCACAGGGTGAGTGCTGCTTGTGCACAGTGCACCTCTTTTCATTTCTGCCGTTCTTTTTTTCTCTCTTTGACATGATGAAGTTAGACAGTCCTCTGCCCCTTTCCCTGGCCTCCTCTCCCTCTCTGTCTGACTCATTTCTTGTAGAGGATAACACATTGTAGTTTGCCATGGGGTCAAGGATAGATTAACTTTCCCCTAGATCTCTTACTTTCTTTCTTTAACCGTGTTCAGGGCATGAGCTATCCAGCATCGATAACCCTCTGGCCCTTTCTTTCCCTTCGTCTCTTCTGCTGTCTTACCCCTCCACCACCCACTACCACCACTAGCCCTCCTTCAGCTGGCAAAATGCCAGTGGGTAGCCTTCCTGCCAGCGTGGCACTACTGACTCCATTTTTCTTCTCTGCTTCCTCATTTCCTTCTTCCTCTGTTTTGTTCCATTTCATTCACAGGTTTCGTCAGTTTGATTTTGCTCATTTCCTGCTGTATATGCTGTGTTTTGAAATGGATTTGTGCATAGCTAATGCTGACGCTTTCCTTTACAGTTTTAAAAAAGTTTAGAAGTAGGATAAGAGAAGACGAATCCAAAAACATCTGCATAATCCAACAGGTCAGTCATTTTCAAGTGCACAGCAGCAAGTAACAGAGGGGAAATAGCTTCCAAGAATTATTGTAATATGTAAATCAGTTATCCATTCTTAGTGCTCATTAGCATTCTAATCATATACGACTGCATGTCTATGGAGAAAATGACTGTTAACTGTTGACAAGTGGAGAGTAAAACTCACTGTGTCTCAGACATCTTCTCTAGCAGGTTCTCAGCTACAGACTTCTCCTTCATATCCAGTGGAACACGGTCGGTGGGATAGTGGTTCTCCACGTCAAGCAGCTCAGACTCATTGGGAGTCATACCCATCATCCTCTTTCGCCTAGGCAAGACAAAGTAAGAGAGGGGAGTCGAGCTTAGCAAAACACACTTTTAACACTAAATGTATATGAATATGAAGATAGAAGAGCATCGTGCAAAAGTCTCAATCCACCCCTCATTGCTTGAAAATTTACACCCAAGGACCCAGACTTTCTTGTAATTTTAAAGTGTTCTAGAACAACAATTCTCCAGGCTTTATGGAGGGCTTTCATAGTTTGTTCACTGACGCCTCATTCGACATTTGACTGACAGGCTGTCAAGAAGCCATTCATAAGGCTGAGGTGTGCCAAATTACACAAAAACTGGATTGAAAATCAGTGGCAACAGGTCTTAACAGGGAGTAATGAATCAGAATTTAAAACTTCTGCTTCAAAGTTAGGAGAGAGGTACAACCGTGAGTGTCTACAGCCATCTGTAAAACACGGTGGAGGCTCTGTCATAGTTTGGTGCTGCATTTCAGCCAGTGGTGTTGGAGATCTTGTCAAAATTGATGACATTATGAATGCAGAAAAGTACCGACAGATAGATTCACCATGTAACACCATCTGGGAAGTGTTTGATTGGCAACAACTTCATTTTTCAGCATGACACTGATCTCAAACATACTGCTAATGCAGTGAAATCATATCTGGATAGAAAAACATACAATGGTGCAGTATCAATCATGGACTGGTCTCCCCAGAGCCTGGACCTCAACATTACTGAAGCAGTATGGGATCATCTTGACAGAGAACAGAACAAGAGGCAGCCAGCATCCAAAGAAGAGCTTTGAATGTCCTTCAAGAAGCCTGGAGAACTATTCTGAAGACTATTTAAAGAAATTACAAGAAAGCTGCCTAAAAGAGACCAGGCTATGTTGAAGAATAAAAGGTGGCCGCACCAAATATTGACTTTCATCCCAAATGTTGTCCAAACTGTGTTTTTACCTGATATACTGTATTTACATTTATGTTTGCACACTTTTCACTAAAATCACAGCACGTTTTCCCTATCAAAATACACAGACATGACAGGTGGCTCAAGACTTTTGCACAGCACAGCATGTAGCTATATTTTTTCCCAGTTATGTAAAAGGGGCACTTAAATCTAGTACTGAGAAATGTATTCTTACAATTTGGGCACTATCAGCTACAGCTGAATATCAACCTTTTAAATTATAGAAACACTGGAATAGTCATGATATTCTCCATGATCTCCAATTTTGATTATCCTTTGACATCTTACTCTCAAATGTCAGAGCAAGTGTTAAAGTGCTATTAATAAAGAATGTGGAGACATCAAGATTATCTTTTGTTGTTTTTACAGATACAGATTTTATATCAAAGTCTTTTCACACAAATGTATGTAGCTTTAATAGCGAGAAAGCCACACAGCTCTTGAGTATTAGTTCCAATTTTGAACGCAGGGTGGCTAGACTTTATAAATTACATACCTACAATCAAGATACATAATGTTAAGTTCACAGAAAATAATGGCATAATGTCAAATATTGACATTCATAAAAAGCCTCCTCTCAGAAAACTTACTAACTGAATAGATGTTTCAGATCTAAAGGCGAAACCTAATGAATTCCTTTGCAAAACTGTTTGAAGTTATTCAAGTAATGCCAAGTTATAGTTAATGCGTTAACCCATGCGAAAGAACTGAGTTGATCATTTAAAGTGCTAAGTGTTCAGATAGGTGTTATTACACCTTTTTTTTTTTTTACCCTGATTTCCTTTGAGTGACATCAAAAAAGAATAGTGATTTTGGCACACTACCAAAATTCAAACAAACTCCTTCAGCATGCTTGTGAAGACACTGATTGTAGACTTATAAACTATGTGCCATTCAGTAAAGTAAAGTAGAGCCCTAACCTGAAATCCTCCAACTGTTTGGCCACTTCAGAAATCTGCAGGTTCTGAACGTCCTGAGCATAACGCTTTTGGATGTCATCTGGGAGCAGATCTGGACGGGTCCGGTCTTGTGGAGAAGAAAGAAAAGCAAAAGAAAAGAGTGAGATGTCCAAAACTAGAGGGCAATGATAATGACTTTCTATATAAACACCACTGGAAAATAACTTACCCAACTCATAGGTTACATGAGATGGTACTAACACTCTCAGAATCTGCAATGTAAAGCAAATGATTAAAAAAAAAACAGAGAGAAATGGAAACATTAGATTATACAGACCAGATTCAGAACTAAAATCTGGTAACAGTATGGATTGTCAGTTTGTGTTGTTGAGTCAACCCAAGTAAAACTGTGTGGTGCAGTGGCTATATATCACCACAGGGTGGCATTTTAACATAGGAAATACAAAAGTAAGAGAAAAAACAGATACTCCAAAGGGGGATGCACAGCTCTGTCATTGACACGAATATAACCACATGGGCCAACTATACGTCAATAGGTTAACAGAGATGGGGGTGAAAAAAGGAGGGACTGAGAGAAGATGATTCCTTTTAAAAGGCTTTCCCACGATCCTGACAGGAAGCTGTGGGACTGTACAGACTGACAGGGAGATTGGATCAGCTGACAGACATGAACAGTGCATGAATGCTGAGGAGCAAACAGAACAGAAAAGTAATGCGGGCCAGGTGTGCAGGACAGATACTGCACAGACAGAGCAAACAGTGCTGAAAGACAGCAAACAAACAGTGCACACACAGGGTAGTACTCCTCTCTCAAGTCCATCTTATAGATTACAGCTGAAAAGTCCAATAAATTCCTATTTAGAGAAAACTAGCATAATATGACATTGATATTACAAAGGCTGCTTTGTCTTTGTTTTTAAAGTTCAAATCTAAGAATCATGGAAATATCAATGATGTAAAATACAAAGAAAAAGAGGCAACCCTAAAGTGTGTTATTATGGGGATATTTCAAATCATGCCAAAAACAAGTTTGCAACTTTGATCCTCCGAGACATTTAGCAACTGGATCATCTGCTTAAGGATCACAATGAGATAATGACTCTAAATGGTACTGTGCAGCTCATCACAACTCTACCAAAAAACAAAACAAAACAAAAACAAACAAACAAAAAAACAACAAAAAAAAAGACAGCCATGTGTGGTTAAGTGGTTACCACATAAAAGTACAATTATAATACCGAATACAGTATATAAGAACAAGCTTAAAGAGAATAAAATATTATGCATCATATCATCAGTGTGACTTCATTCTGGGTCAGTTTGTGACAATCAGGTGGCTTTTTTTTTTTTGCATTTTTTGGCCACAGTGGTTTTTTTGAGCAGTGGAGGGAGACAGGAAATGGGGGAAAGATACAGGGGAAGACACGCGGGCAAATTGGCGACAGGCTGGGACTCGAACCCACGCTGACCGCACCGCAGCGCAGCATATGTATGTGGTTGCCAGCTTCACCACTAAGCCACCCGGGCACCCCGGGTGGCTTAGTGGTTTGTTTGTTTTTTTTTTTTAAATTTACTTAAAAACTGTTGTGTAGTATGCTACTTACTGCACCCTTGTCCAAAAAGGTGTTGTAGAACTCCACAAACTGCTTTTTGGTCTCTTTGGCATTGAGGTTTTTGAAGAGTTCAGCATGGAGGTAACAGAGCTGACGGAGCAGAGAAAGATGATATCATTTAGTGCTGATGAGTTCCAAAAGCTTTTAAAATAACTGCTTGACCACAACTGACTATTTATTTGATATCGCCACTGAAGATCACAAAACACCTTATATGACATGAAGACATGCCAGATGTAAAAACCTAATTTCACTTTCACCAAGTGCACTCAAATGTCAAGCATAAAATAACTGAAATCAATTTAATACTTGACTCCTAATGACACTATCACATAATGTAGTCACTGTCCCTCCAGAGATAATCATGCACATACCCCAACCTAAATATTTTATAAAAATATTATAATATTTATCTAATGGACACACTCCAACCCCCCCCCCCCCCCCCCCCCCCCCCCCCAAAAAAAGATTGATCAAGCAACCACTGATGCAACTAAAAAAAAAAACAAACCAGAACAAAAAAACCTGCAGAATTAACAAATGTTTTGTAAACACGCTGCATGACTCATGTGACATATATGAGGGTAAAGTGGGAGGTTATGGAGAGAGGACATCATGGCGGTGAAAGGTTAAACAGTACCTGGGTGGGTCACGTTCTGTGCATGCTGAATAAAGGGAAAAGGACAGGCATGCTTTTTATCAGCACTGACACACACACTCAAACACACCTTTATCAGTATGCCCGTGGGAGGGGGGGGGGGGGGGGGGGGGGGGTTACTCATTGGCATTATGCATTCCTTCGCCCCCAATCTTATCCATTACAACTGAATGCCTAACCTTAACCCCAACCTGCACCTAATTCTAACCTTTACCCTAAAACCAAGTCTTAACTCTGAAAAATCAGACTGTCAGTGGACATTAAAGAATCCTTTTCATGTGTTTCACACAAGCCAGACAGCAAATGATAATTATCACAATTTGGATTTTCTGATTAGATCATATCTTACAGGTGATATACCAACTACATTTAGAGTGACTCATCATTTCCTTTTACCATCACTTATTTAACTTTGTAAAATGTGTGTTAACAGACCGTTGTTTTGAGGAAACTGGGGTTATTTCCATGTCCTACAGCTTTGATGGCTGTAGTGCAGCCTGCATAATGTGAGTTGTAGTTCTCACCAGGGGAGCAGGGTCAAACTGCAGGATGACATGTTGCATGAAAACCAGCAGGTGGGTCGGCCGATCCTTCAATTGCTCTACGCTGTTGAAGATTGTGCACTGGTCATCCAGCACCTGTGATGGACAAAAAAAACCAAATAAGTGTAAAAGAGTAACTTAATTGAGAGATGTTGATCAAGTTAGATTCAGCTATCATGCGCCACTGTTTTCTCCACTCACGTCATTCAGATCGTTTTCAAAATCCTCATCCTCAGCCCCGATGATGCTCATGGCTGGGTTAGAGCACTGAGGTCCAGACAAACCCTGCTATGGAGACAGAGGCGGCGAGGGGAAGAAAACAAGACAATTAGCAAATGTTATGTGCTATACTTTGAAGTGGTAGGCTATCTCTTTGACGTCCTGGGCCCCCACTGAGCAGAGCCAGACATAAAGGCAGATCACAGTTTACACACACTGAACTTTCCCAGTGTACTACAGCTTCAAGCAGAAAGAAGGGGAAATGTCCCAGCTTCCAAACCAGCCTTCTGGAGGGACAGCGAGACAATCCTGACGTGCCACAATGGTTGTGGACCTTGAACTAGAAACAGTGACCTGCTTTAAGTAGAATCCCATTCATACAAACCAAACAACAGAAATGGGACTCCCCTAATAAAATGCTTTTCAAATTTTATGCCTTAAAAATTCTTAAGGTTGGAATCAAGAATGAAAATGAACAAATTGTTTTTATCAGAACCGTGTTTCCAAAAAAGTTGCAATGCTTTGTAAAATTCAGATTAAAGGACAAGAAAAGCAGCGTTTTCAAAGTCAAAACAATTTTAATAACAATAAGAGAGATCACTTTTATTAATATCTGCTCATTTTATATTTGATGCCATAAAAGCCGGTATGAGGATATGCCAACCGCTGTGCTGAATTACTGCTTCTTTTAGAATAACAATTTGTAATCAGTTTGCTGAATTCAATTTAAAATTTCACCACTAGATGACTCATAAACTGTCAGTGTAGCTGCCCCTGCAGTACAAATCAAGCAAACGCCATATTTGGGATGAGATCGGGGTAGTGTAGTGGTTAGCACTGTTGCTTTGCAAGAAGTTCTGGGTTTAAACTTCCTGTCAGCTGGAGCCTTTCTGTGGAGTTTGTGTTTTTTTTGTTTTTTTTTTAAAGTGCACGTTACACTAACTGGTGATTCCCAGAAAGTTGATTCTGTTTATCTGAAGGCACCGTGGGAGAATGTTTCATGACTGACTTCTTCAGTCTCAGCTCACTGCAGGTTTCCCCAACCTTATACACAGTACAGTTGCATAACAATCAAAACAGAATGATGAACAGAATCAACTTTCTGTTTTTTTTCTCACCTGGATTACTGAGCATGCATCAAGATGTTAACTGGTGATTCTAAACTGAGGTAGGTATGAACATGAGAGCAAGAAGTTCTCTTTAGGGTCCAGCAGAAAGCAGTCAAGAAAAATCAATTTAGCCTGAGATCCTAGAGGTAAAAGTTTGATAGATGGCTATGAAGTGCTGATCACGTACGGTCGCATGATTATTTTAAGCTGACTCTTATAATCAGTGTTTGCTTCGATGTGAAGTGCAGCAACCTCCACCTAGCTCCATCCATCCTGTGTCACACACCTAGCTCATAATGAGTGGATGGTGCAATGTTTATGTAGAAAACTTTGCACTGACATTAATGTCAGCACATGGAAAACATTAACTTTTTCTTTCTTTCCAGTCTAGAAAAGACATTGCCAGTTCATCATCATCATCATCAGTTATTCCTTCACTTTAAAAGCTGTCTCCAGTAATGAAAACTATTCTGGTGTTTACTTATTTGCTGCTGTCTTTATTGTTTCCAAGCGTGGGTTCTAGCTGGGAGTTTCTGCTCATGTTGATGAGAATCACCTTCCAGTGGCTTCCACTGTTAGCTGTCTGCTTCATTCAAATATCTGTCATTCCACAACTGCTTTTCAATCAGCATTTCATCATCATCTTCTTCTTCTGTTGGGCTCGGGGCAGACTTGACTCTCTTCCATCTTGCAGCACAAATTTTACACACAAGTCCATCCCATACTCTGAAAATTCATCAATTCTGGGCCAGTTTCAAAAACTGAATGCAGAGGTGTTTTGGATATAACATCACAGCTGTTGCTTCTTCACATTCTGTTCTGATGATAGGTTTAGGAAGTATTCCTGAGTCCAGGCAGCAATTTAAACTGCTGTCTGTAATGCAGTGCTGGCTGACAAACTGAAGATCACAGCCATTAAATGTTGGTTTTCAACCTTGATTTTTGTTAAAGATATTCCTCAAGGAGAATCAAAGGACATAAGATGCATTGAAAAATATCGCTTTCAATACGAGTTTTCTCTGAAGTGTGTCCAGATTTTGTTCCTGGGATTATTTTTCAAACTTTGTTGGGTTCAGTAAAAATACTCAGCAGAAAGTTCTCTCTAGATGTAATGACATAAGCTCTTCAGGTCTAAAAACGCAACTAAACTTATTTCAAATTAAAGGTTTATTCCAATCCTTGCCTTTGAAAACGATGACAGGGGGAAAAAAAAAATACATCAGAACAAGTGACCAATTTACCCCCCCACCCCACCCACCCCTTTGCAGCCAAAACCATTTCCTCTTCTCCAAAAACACACAAACAACACATAGCCCTTGTATTCAATCCTCTGAAGGTTGCAGACCCAGAGCCGCCACCAGTGAACACCCAAAGACACACACACAAAAACCCCCACACCCATTCACACATGCACACACAGGGTCACACAAACATATATCAAAAATCTGCAGTGTGTACACTGTTAGGTGAGAACACAAGACAGAGACAAAAAGGTTAGAAACTGAGTCATCTTAAGGGGGGGGGGGGGGGGGGGGGGGGGGGGGGGGGGGCATCTTTGAACATTTTAGACACCACTTTAATTCAATTCAATTTTATTTATATAGTGCCAAATCATAACAAACAGTCATCTCAATGTGCTTTATATTGTAAGGTAAAGACCCTGCAGTTATTACAGAGAAAACCCAACAGTCCAAACGACCCCTATGAGCAAGCATTTGCCGACAGCGGGGAGGAAAAACTCCCTTTAACAGGAAGAAACCTCCAGCCGTGACTGGCTGGGGCTGAGGGGAGAGAGACAGGACAAAAGACATGAACGTAAGAACTCATTCAGATTAACTGTATTCTCTTACTATGAAATGCTAGGTTTCATTGCGTTTAAATAGCATAGTGCCTGGAGGTCATGATTGAGTGTGGGGTGGGTAAATGCTGACAGTACTTCATATTCTATAATTCTACTGACCAGCAGTGATAAAGTCAAATTTTGATTAGCATAGTGCTCTTTACAGCAAGTTTCTTATTATAATCTATATAAAATGGAACTATAAAAACAGGTGTCAGCTGTTCCGTTGTGCATTGCCATTTATACTGTGGTAATTGTAGCTTTATTATTATTTTTGATCGTATGAGGCCAGTGTGGACAACAGGACAGTGTTATAGCAATATTAAATTTACAGGATTATTGCATCAATGTAGTTACACAACTTGTTATTCGTAAGATATTTGATAAACTTGTTATGTTTGTTTCTTCTAAAAAATAAAACCAAAGAAGTTCATAGTTTTTCTCAGTTTCTTTTCATACTTTAAACACACCTTTGTACTGTTTTAAACTTACTCACATGCCTAATTATATAAGACAATATGTGCATGATGTCTGTTAAGCAGGAACAGATAACTCACTTAGTGGTTAAAGTTAATACAGAAATGTGACTGTGTAGACGACCATTATTTGATTTATGGCCTGATTTCATTGTGTGTGTCCAGTGGCAGTTTGGGGGGGGTGGGGGGGGACAAATCCTTTAAGGTCAAGGTGAGCTCTAGTAAAGGGACAGAGTGAAACAGTGGGTAGGATTGCAGACAGGCACAGTGAAACTGGGAGACAGGCAGAAAGCAAGAGAATGTGTTCATTCATGGGCTGTGGGTTGAGAAAGGCCAGTGCTGGAGCAACATGTGTAGGAGGGGTTAGCTAAACAGAGAGGCGCAGGCCTTTCAGGGCCATGAACGCACATCTGCATGGACATACACAAACATAACAGGGAAACAACAGCTCTTTTTCACACCCAAAGATCAAACAACAAGCACCTTACCAAAGTCAGACCACCAAAGACACCTTATCAAACCAAAGTTATGGAAACATGATGATAAAAACTGACTAATACTGCAAAACCAGATCCATCCATTTCCTGGTGGAACAATAAAATACTGTGAACACTTCTTGCACACCCTCAAGTTTTAGCGATGGGGAGCAAAAATGTAACAGTGGTGTGTTCAGATAGGAAGAGGGTCTAAAGTTTTTTAAAATTGTTAATATAGTAGCTTTTTTCTATATTTTTAGGCTGGAAGTGCACAAACATTCACACAGTGCTTTTAATAGTATACTAGTCTATAGCACATTCACAATGCTACTTTGTCTGCAGCTGCTGTGTTACTTTCAGCCTGTATTGTATATTTAATGTATGAGTTTTCTGACATCATAGTTTTAGCTTCCTTTGTAAATCAATCTGCTGCCTGTCCATGTTTATGACATATGCTGCCAACACCATTTTCATCTAAACACCCTCATAGCTAGACTGCGAAACCCTGAACTACTTTACCGACTTGGTGACCACGTTCAAGTGAATGCTTAGCCTGGCTCTCGATGTTGGGCTAAGTGAAGCCAGATCACTAAAAGAAATCCTGGATATGTTGATCTTGCTTCACAGTAGAGAACCCCGGATCCACTTCTCTCATGTTTTTGCACCTCAGCAAAAACAAATCAAGATGGTGACAACCACAGTGTCAAACTTCAGGTATCAAAAAGCAAGAGCCCACAAACAAGCAAGACTTATTTTACACTGACAGTTTTCTTCACAGGCAAGATGCAAAAGTTGATCAGACTTTTAAAACCTTGAGGTAAAAGCTGACAAAAGTGACAGTTCTCAACATTTCAAATGCCGAATCTGATCCTTTGTTATTGTTTTGTCTTGGCTGATTTCAGAAGAGCTGCAATACGTGTTCAGATTTGGGAAGATATATTGGAGTAGGCAGGGGGAAGCTAATTGCTTTAACTCAGAGGGAAGTAGGCAAGGTCAGGACTACAGAGGGGCTATGGAGCCTCCTCTGACCAGAAGGAGCCAAGTGGTGCATTCCAGCATATGGCACAATTCAGGCAACAGATGGATATAGTCTGAGTTTTCAGGAGTAACCAGACACTCTTCCTCTCACATCCATTACATGATAGCTGGCATAAGCTCTGCGCTGCAAGCGTCTTTCCTATCTGATACAGGCATGGCTGAGAGGGGAAGATGGAAAAAGAGAGAAAGAAAAAAAAAAAAAAAAGGCTATGAGTGTATGAACAGAGCGTCCTAGAAGCACAGAGATCAGGTCTGGTGCTCCTGAGCTGGCCGCTGCCCCCACCCCTCCCTTCTATCACATTCCAGTACTAACTAAGTGTCAGGTGGCATCAATCTAATGATAGCCATCAAGCGTACATGCCTGTGTGCGTGTGTGTGTTGAGACCTAGCACGTATATGGGAGGGAAGGCCATTCCTATGTTATTGTAGGAAGCTGTCGGTATACTTGTGTCCATGTGTGTTCTCCGACAGCTGGTCTTTACAAAACATTCCTCTTCATCTCAGACTATGCAGAAGTCTACCACTTTAAATTAAGGAAAAAGGGGGGAAAAAAGCAGCACCACCTTGCACAGTTCAGCATTTCATATTTCCACCAGGTCACCAAGGTTACGGTGCAGCCTGATAACACTTGCTTCAGCTCTTATGCAAACCCCACATCCATTGTGAAACCGCTAAAACAAGTAGCTTTGTAGTGCAATCCCTCTGACTAAGAAACGAGGAGGAGTCAAACTGTGACCTCACACCAAAATTAGCATCTTGGGCAGCCAGAGGGGCCTGCACCTGTCAATCATCTGACTATCAGAGCAATGTGTTAAAAGATGCAGTGCAATACCACAGCCAGCACTGTGTGGAAAGGAGAAATGAGACAGAAAGATTTTTAAAACCAAGAACTCAAAGTTCATTATGAACAGGGGAAAAAAATATTCAGCTTATCACTGCACAGAAACAATCTCCACCACATTATCAGCATATGAATATAACATTTTATAGGCATTTATGCACAAAGTTGAAGATGACACCAGTGTGGGAAAAAAAAGTGTCAGCAACAAGGCATGTGCTATAAACCAGTGAAAGTGCACTTTCAGCAACACGTCTGCACACAGATCGGAAGTGCAACCCCAGATGATTGGACAAACTTTATTTTGATCTTGACACATTATAAAACAATTTAATGAATAGTGTAGAGAAAATAAACATGTTTTAAATCCATGCTCTGAATAATAATCTGTGTCTGATATGCATTTATTTTTTGCACACATACAAAAATCAATTACTTAAATTCCAAAAATTCCAAACTATCTCCATTTCTTCTTGCTCCCTGGAAAATCCTGAATCTCTGAATATGCTTTTTGTCTACTTTCAGTAATTGTGCACTGACCGTGTTGAAGTTCAGACTGCGCACTAAACCACGAAGGGTGATAGTTAGGATATTACAGTTGTGTAGTTACACCTACATCTTAAGGTCAGCTTTGATGTGAACACAGTACTTTTCTCTCTCCTCAGCATGTGAAAACAGAAACAGCTTACTGGAGTCAAACTTTAGCCAAGCTTCCTCTAATACAATGAAGATCAATCTTAATGCAACAATAAACAAGCATACTTCTGTGATGAGGGTAACTTTGAGACCCAATTTTTTTTTTCTGTTGAATTATTGCAGTTAAAATTTTCATATATGCAACAAAGCATGGTGCTAGCTAGTGCCATCAATGATACCAAAGAGGAGAAACAAATTTTAAGCTTTCAACCACATAGGCAGTAATACAAATTTTAACCTATGTCAGACAGGCTGTGATAATAAAATTAAAAAAAAAAAAAAAAGATTTCATCTACAGTTTACTGAGGGATATTTCATTATGCTAACTTGCCCTTTCTTGTGTCCTCTCTCGTCACCCGACACAAAAATCCTTCCCTTTTTCAATAATGGAGGATCTTCTAATCCCTTAAAGGGACCTCAAGGACAGAGAAGACTTCTGCAGATCAGAGTGAGGAAACAAAACTGTGGAAGTCTTTTATCAAGTAGCATAACCCATAAATGCTGATGTAGGTGACACAAGACACTGCTTAAAGCTGATATGATGGAACCAAAGATTTCTCTGTTGGTAGCAGAGTTACCCATATACATCTCTCACATCTTTACAGGGAGGAGCTAAAAAGGGAGGAAGAGATGCAAGTGAGGAAAGTAAGGAAAGAATAATAAGTATAATAAAAAGAAATAAATGCAGGGTTCTAGCCAGCAGTTAATCACTTCATCAGCAAGGGAACTTGTTGATGGAGGAACAGAAATCCTGTACTGAAAACACTAAAATTAGATATTTACTTATTTACAATTACTAGGTGCACCTGGCCACAGAATCCATTGTATAAGCATAGGTCACTGCTCCCTTCTTATACTTGGTCACAATAGGCTTTGTCCTCTATATGCTATGAGGGCAGCATCCAAAAATACCCCAGCAGCTAATAGCTACTGCCTGATGTGTTTGTACGATGGTTTATCTGACTCACTTATCAGGCCACAACCTCATTAGCAGTGAGTGGGGGATTCCTAGCAGTCCTACAGCTCCTCCACTCTTCCAGCAGCTGCTCCCTGAGGTGCCTGAGAAAAGACTAGGAAAAAAGAACTGGGTAAGGTGGCAAATGGAGGGGGGGGGAGATACAGACAGGAAGTGGGTGTAATTTCCTCAGGAAGCTATCAGAACCATTTCCCGTATGACCTATCAGATGAGACGAAAAGAGAGAGAGAGAGAGAGAGAGAGAGAGAGAGAGAGAAAGGGAGTCTGAAAGAAGGAGATGAGAAAATGAGTGAGACATTTTGAGGGAAAATAAAGTTGGTGCCCACAAGTGTTTCCGCAAGAAACGTGATAGACAAAACTGAATCAAACAAACCTCCTGTGCCACTCGTCTCTAAGTTCACGTGGGAACCAGAAAAGGAAGTTAACGCAGAGCATAAACGAAACCCTGTGACAAACAAACGAGGAACAGAGCTCAAACGATGCCTGTCTGAACAGTGCCGAATGGCCTAAAACTACAGGGTGTTGTTCTTTAGTTGATTGCTTTTTAGATGATGTCAATAAGTTTGATCACAAAATAATCTTTTGCAATATTATATATTTTTAAAATAAAAGCTAAACGAGCTAAATGAAATGCATAGACATAAATACGGCCTGTAGCCTCAGATTCAACTGGTCGATTGTTTGGTCGATATGCTCTCATCCAAACAAACTCCCACTGCTCAGACAATCGCAGTCGCTACTTCAATAGCTTTTCATGACTGATTCATTGAGCACCAGCGGAAACACACTGCTAAAGGACACTCCCTCATTTTCACAACTGTGCACTCACCCAAACCTTATTAAGAACACTGGCTTGGTTCCATTTTCTGAAAATCTGCTTCAAGTTGGCTCCAAACTAACTGATGCCTCGACAAAGAAGTCACCACTGAGCCTGCATTTTGTTAAATCTGCTGAGCAAAAAGTTTGCACTTTTTTTTTTTTTGCAGTTTATATGTCATATGTTTATATGTTTATATAAGTGTATTTTTATATGTCATAGCGTTGCTACCAACAAAGGCCTGTCTTTCCTATTATTAGGCGCTTCAGGTCTTGTAGTTGACACTTAAGCCTAAACGTGACTGCAGTACAAACGCAGCTGCTCGCTTATCAAAATCAAAAATTGGCTCAGTATGTAAAAAAATCTAAAGAAAATAAGTTGCAAGTTATAACTTTGTTATGCATATTTATTTAGGCCAAAATGTATTTGTTCATTTAGTAAAAAAGAAAGCAGGTGAAAGTGAATGATATGTAAAATTGTATTTATAAATACACCCCCCCCAGCGAAACCGATCAGCTGGTTGAAGAGCAGGTATGACTTCAGTGAACCAGGACTAAACACACACACACACACACACACACACACAAAAAAAAGGCTATGCTGTGCATTACATGCATGCTGTTTTTTTGTAATCATCCACTGAAGTCTGAAACTTCTTGAATAACTAAAAAATAAATAAATAAATAATAATAATAAATAATACTGTGGCAACAAGCACCAGCTTATAATGACCTTACAGAAGCAAGAAAAAAATAAAAATTAAAGCCGCAAGCGGCGATGAGCGGGCCCTCGCACCCGGCGCGCGTCGACCCCTGGCGCGCTCCAGCCAAGCCGCGCGTCGACCCGTGGCACGCTCCAGCCGAACCGCGCTCGGAGGTTCTCGCAGACGAGAGAGTAGCTGGCTCACCCGGCTGCTGACGGCTCAGCAGGCTAGCCGTACTTCGCGTCGATCGTCTCCCGCTCCCACTAGGTGGCGTCGGTGAGTGCCCACTAATTAATATGTCACAATGCTCTATGTAATGCCTGCAGCCATCAATGAAACTGTAATGACCATAGGATGATGAGTATCAGTGTCCTACTGATTTCCTGTTGCCACTAGGTGGCGTTTTGAGTGTGAAACAAAGCTGATAGAGGGGTGTGTCCAGTCTCCCTTACCCTCCCATTAAGCCTGTGAAGTTTGAGGCAGATCGGACAATGTGTGTCAGAGATGTAACAATTTGGTGCACTGTGGTATATGAGTAAAATCCCACATTTAGAGGGTTGCTACGGCAACAGCGTTCAATATTCTACAAAACCATGAATATCTTTTGATGGGCTACTTGTGTAGATGATCTGGAGCCATTTTGGTGTGACTGGATGAAAAGCTGTAGTAGAAGATGATTCAAATAGCAGGCCTGAAAAATGTGAGAAATGCTGCAAAAATGACACCTTAATTAGAACATGTCAGGCTTCCTGTTGGATTTCGGCTATCGGTCCAAGAGACTTTTTTGTACGTCTTAGGATGTTACTTCAGCATGCACGATTTCAGGTACACAGACCAAGCACTGCCCTGGGGCTGATGTTTAGAACCTATCTGGGCCTGAAATGGAAAAAAAGTCCAAATTCAGAGGGTTGCTACGGCAACACCGTTCAATATTCTACAAAACCATGAATATCTTTTGATGGGCTACTTGTGTGGATGATCTGGAGCCATTTTGGTCTCACTGGGTCAAATGCCCTAGGAGGAGTTGAGGCAAAAAGGCCTGGAAAAGGCGAAAAATGCTGCAAAAATGACACTTTAAAGTGAACGTGGCTGACTTCCTGTTGTGTTTCGGCTATCGGTCCAAGAGACTTTTTTGTAGATGTTAGCATTTTACATCAGCAGGCACATTTTCAGGTACATAGAGAAAGCACAGCCCAGGGGCTGATGTTTAGAATCTCTGTGAATTTGAAATTGAAAAAAGTCCAAATTCAGAGGGTTGCCATGGCAACACCGTTCAATATTCTACAAAACCCTGAATAACTTTTGATGGGCTACTTGTGTAGATGATCTGGAGCCAATTTGGTGTCACTGGGTGAAATGCCCTAGGACAAGTTCGTTCAAATAGCAGGCGTGGAAATCGCAAAAATTGACACCTTCAATTGAAGAAGGCCGACTTCCTGTAGGGTTTGGGGTATGGGTCCAAGAGACTTTTTTGTACGTCTTAGTATGTTACATGAGCATGTACATTTTCATACATGTAGATAAAACGTAGCTCCGGGGCTACTCAAAAAACTTGCTATTTTAAGATATTCCGAGCTGCCACTAGGCGGCGCTCTAACGTTTATGGACTTTATGCATATGAGTGTGTTCAGGGCAGCATGCTTATCACACCACTGAAGTTTGAGCCAGATTGGGCAAGTTGGCTTTGAGTTACAGCCATTTTTGTGTTCATGGCGAATCATCGAACTTTGCCGTCCCATAAGGGTCACGCCCTTTTGCCAAAAACTCACAGTTTTGAAAACACAGTAAGTCCAACTTCTTAAGGCTTTCCAGGTGAAATTTGAGATGGTTCTGCTAAACCACCTTGGAGCTGGACCTCCAAGTGTAAAATATGACATTTCCTGTTCCCACTAGGTGGCGCTGCGACTGATATTAAATATTGTCATATGTATGTGTTCAGGGGGGCACCCTCATCCTACTGGAGAAGTTTGATGCACATTGGATCATGTAGGTATGAATGAGAGGCAATCAAAATTTCATGGCGAATGATCAAAGTTCAAAGGGGCATAAGGACCCCTCCCCCTTGGCAAAAACTCACCATTTTCGAGATTTAGATTCCCCTGGGGGTGTAGGTTAGACAAACCAAATATGAAGATGATAACGTCTAAAACCTCTGAGTTATTAGAAAAAGTGTGAGGGCTGCAAATCGCCAAATTTGCATAATTAATTCAAAATGGCGGACTTCCTGTTGGGTTTAGGGCATGGCTCCAAGAGGATTTTTTGTGCGCCTGGACATGATATACATGTGTATGAAGTTTCATTCATGTACGTGAAACACAGCGGTGGGGCTCCAGTTTAGGGGGCGCTAGCGAGCCATTTGGGCGCGCCCTTGCCCGAGCCCATTAAAATACTTAAATTTTCACCAGATGTGACGCATGTGCAAAGTTTCATGAGTTTTTGAATATGATAAAGCCCCCAAAAAGCCAATTCATTTGCCTGAATAATAATAAAAAAAATAATAATAATAATAAACGAAGCAATTACAATAGGGCCTTCGCACAGTTCGTGCTCGGGCCCTAACAAGGGTCTGCTGAGGAAGGACATGAAGGAGGAAGATGAGGAGAGGGAGTGTGGAGAAGAAATTAAAAAAGAAGGGAAACGCTTCAACAGGAAATGAAGAACAAGGTGGCAACGATGGAAAAACAGACCCAGACCCACACACACAAAGACATATACCCCTCCAAAAAAAACAAAAAAAAACAGGTAATGGAAACATAAATGTGAAACACTCTAGAAAGTGTAGCAAGCACATAAATATTGAGAAACACTTTTAAGAACATGGCCCTGCACCTGAAGACGTGCACAGCAGACATCTGCTCTTTAACAGCCATAAACAAGCACACACTAAAATTCTTCCAACCTTGACCAAATGGTTTAAGCTGCAGCTGACAGAGCTGACCTCAGCATAAACAAACCCAAAGGCAATACGACGTCCAAAGAGATATTGACACAAGTGAGGGAGAACATCATTAGGCTAAAAAACCACAATAAACCTATCAGAGAGATGGCAAAAAAACTAGGGAGTGGCCAAAGGCACAATCTGGTACAGTCTTAAACAGAAGGAATGCACCGGCCAGCTCAGCAACACCAGAAGGCCTGAAAAACCACAGAAGACTACTGAAGTGGAGGACCACTACTTTTTCAACATGTAGCCAACTCAAGCCTTGAGTTGAACCTGAAAGTCTGCACTTCAATTACATCAGGTCCGAACTTATGGACCTTATGGTACATAAGTTTGGACAGCCTAAATGCACACGCACAGAATGAATGAGGCAGCAGGGCTTGAGCAGGACACACGTGAGGTGTAAAATAACAGTTTTCTCAGCACGGTAAAAAGAGAAAGCTATTTGAATTCATATTACTCATAGGTATTACTCCTTAACCGATCAGGCTACAGACAATGTAAATTATTCCGCAAACACATTTTTGATAAAGGTGATATCTTCAGTGATAAGAAATTTCAAGATAAGAAGGCCTAATGTGACTGAATGTCTTCGTGTTTGTTGAGTGAGATAAGAGGGCAACAGAACAGCAGTCTGAGCATTACATGAGGGCAAAGTTATCCTTGAAATCTTGTCACTCTACTAACAATGCAGAAAAAAAAAAAACAACACAGGGAAGGGTTCACTGACATACTGAAGATAGTGTTGCACAGCAGAGTGCATGTACAGGGGAAGTCAGTGCATCAGTGCATGTGCAAAGAGGGAGTGGCTCATCACTGCTGAAGACGTAAAAATATGCCTTTTCTCCTCTTTGTCATTACCACAGCCTTTGTCCTCTACCATTCATTTTTCCTCTGTGACTTTCATCTCTCTAAGTATATATTACTTTCTTCTCCTTCTCCTCTACCGCTGGCATTAAATAAAGTGGCCCCTTTTACACTTGCTTCTAAAACAGCCGGTGCATTCATAGCCGGTAGACAAGGGTCAATTATGTAATTCAACAACCATTACGTAGTGGCTAAAATAAGATTATGGCCAACAGAGCGGGTGAAACACAGGCAAATGTTTTTTTTCTTTGCCTCACAGGATCCTACCTTAGTGTTGAACAGGGCTTGTTGCAACATAGCTGTTTTACTGCAATTTTATTGTATCTGGACAAAACCTGTGTAAAGAATCAATGACCTCCTTTTCATATGATTCTAGCTGAGCAGATTCAGAGGTTTTTAATGAAGCTGGAGAGCCCCCCCCCCCCCCCCCACCTCCCAAACAAACTCTCAGTGCAATACTCCCCTGTGTTTGTTATTTTAAAGAAGTTAACAAGGTATCCCATATAATGAGAGCTACAACCTCCCCCCATCTTTATGCACACATATTCATGAAGGCTTAACAGACATTCGATTCATTTTCTTGTTCCTCCTCAGAGCTAAAGCATACTTCACTTTCCTACTCTAACAAGCCTCCACCCCAAACCAAAAACACCCCCATCCTCTCTCTCTCTCTCTCTCTCTCTCTTTCCTTATCCCCATATAGAGGTCACTGGCTTCATGGAAACAGTTGATAGGCTGGGGAAAATCGACTGGCATGGATTGGCAGCTCACAGTGAACCTCCAGCTTGTCCTAACTGCTTCCATGTGTATGTGTGTGTGTGTGTGTCTGTCTGTGGAGCAGTAATTGCTAAAACCAAACACAGACATCTCTGATTAGCATTTTCGGACCAAAACAGCTCCCGACTAATTCACGAGTGTGTTATGTGTATTCGCATGTCCACTGTGGGTTCCTTTGCTGCTGATTTTAAGACAATACCAAACAAAGCTGAAATGCCAGGGAACAGGATGAATATTTCTGGAAGGAATTTAGCCTGCCCAGAATCAAAGCTGCTGAGGCTAACATTGCCAAAAATGCCTGTGTACTTGAACAAAGGCAAAGGCACACCTTGGTTCAGGATGCTGTAGCCCTCATGCCCATGGCTGGCAATGGAACATTCTTCCTCTAAGAACAGAGATATTAAAGTGTGAATTGATATGTCAGTATTATTGACAGTTATAATGGACTATTATCAATGTTTTATCTCAAATTTTAACTCTAATGTGAAACAACACCTTAAATGCTTGAAGCAAACACTGACTAGCAATACATTTGGGAGGTTTATAGCCAGTAGCATTCAAAGTAAAAGAATACAAATTGTAAACATTTCTTAAACTGTGATGCACATTTTGAAAAGGGTTCAAAAGCAGTGCAGCAGGACTACATATATCCACAGACTCTTCTTTCTAGATAAAATCTGGTGTCTACATTAGTCACAAGGCATTCAGTGTCAGATTTTGGTACTCATGCTGGGTTTTTTTTTTTTTTTTTTTCCTTTTTTTTTTTTTTTTTTTTTTTTTTTTGCCACAGATGCCAAAAATTCACTGGCTCTAGTTTCGCCAATATAAATATTTCCCCTTCTTTCACGTATGCACTGCAGCCCTGAACTTTTCTAAACATTACAGACCAGCCAGCTGTGAGAATGCAAATGTCCAATGCAGTCTGATCGGACATTAGATGGTCTTGACTCTCCTAGGTGCCTGGTATCAAGTGTGCGTTATGTCCAACTGTGCCCATGCAAAACTAGTGTTGCTAATTTTCTGGTGAATTCGCAGTGAGAAAGTGGCAGTGATGTGTGCCATCACCTGCATGCTCCATCCAGGCAGCGCCCTTGTTGAAACCAAATGGAGTATTTGCAGAACTGAGAACGCATACTGAAGCACACTATCTCATGTTATGCGCGTTATTAACTAGAGGCCGACTGATTTAGCAGCAGGCCGATATTACTGGGTGATATTAGATATTTGCCGATCTATTGGTATCGGGATTTATAAGGGCCTGTGAATGAAAAATTAAAAAGTAAAGAAGAGGCAGGAGAAACATCTTTCAACCATGTTATGAATGTTGATGTTGCATAGTTAGTCCACCAGTGGGCATGTTGCAACTTCCCTGTTGGCAACGCATATGTTTGGAATGCCACAACCAGCTGATCTCAGCAGAGAGAGGCACCGTATAAAAGAATAAATAAATAAATAGACATGACAAATGTGAAGGAAATCTGTTTATGTTTTGTGTGCATGAAAGAAAACACTGTCAGCTGCCATATCGGATTTTTAAAATCACCAAATATCGGTATCCTGTATCAATCTGGCTTGATTATTAGCATGCCATCAATATTTCATTTTTAAAATACTCCCAGTTATCATCAATAACAATATTTTACAACAGTCCTAATAATAGGAACAGTTAGTTGCAATGCTACTACTTTTATCAGTACCTATTTTTAAGGCTGATAGATAAAGCTCTAAAAATAGGCTCCATGTATTAGGGGAGATATCTGAATTATTTTTGGTATGTTACAGCAATTATGTTTCAGTGCACTTCACAAGGAATGCTTCAAGATCAGAGCTACATTTCTATGTATGACAACTATCCATCTATCCAACCTGAAAGAGGAATCCCTCTCTTCTTGTTTTTCCTGAAGTTTCTTATTTTTTTCCAGTTTCATTTTTTTTTTTTGTACACGTATAAAAGTGTAAGGCTAAATATGCACCAAACATCACCATTACAGTAAACTAACTGACAAATTAGACAAGCAGTGGTACGGCTTAACCAATACAGAAAGACAAATGTTGCTGTTATTCAAAATGACAATGGAAATGATGACTTATTGTGTATCACAGGATAAGCAACTGTTTGTAAAGCCCTGTATACTAACATACAGTCAACACACTGTCTCCACACACTTGACTGGGGGACCTTTCACCCCACCAAACCCCCACCATCTTTCACTCCTTGAGAGTAAACATGGAGTGGAGTCTGTTCTCGCTTTTTCCACCCTGACCCTCAAATGAAAGAGCTCATTCTCTGTTTCCTCACTCCCTCACTCGCACACTCTCTGTCACATCAGCCTTCCAGCCAGCCCGTCTGACTCACATTCAGGCCGAGAGATGTAACTTTCCATTTTCTACCTTTTTCGTGTGAGAGACACAGGCTCCTGGATGCCAGGCTGGATTTGTATAAGACCCTCCTACAATCAGTCGGAAAGCTCAAAGATTCACGCAGACTGCCTGCATTCATTTTGAAACCTGAAGGGGTCTTTCTGTTTTGGAAGGATGCCACTGCAACACACATACATATGTCGTACATACACTTTGAGTATATGTAAGGTGAGCAGAATATGACTGACAGCAGAGAAGACAGAAGTCAGCAGGTGAATGCAGAGAGACAAGACGCACAAGACGCACAGTACAGGGAAGCTGGGAAGGCATAATGACCCCTTATTAATGTATTACTCCATCCATGTATTACTCAATTAAAGGAGAACTCCAAGATGTAGGTGACATAGATGCCATAAATGCTCATAGAGATGCACTGCTCAGTCTCTATTACATTGTTTCTTATTTCCTGTCACATATACGCTATTACAAAGACGGATGCTCATATTAAACTGAGTGTAGATGCAAATAATTCAACACAGCCAAAAACTCAGGCTTCAGACTGCTCTGAACGTTTCCTTTCAATGACAGCGGATATCATGAATACAGTCAGACTGTAAGCACTGCAGCCCCACCCACCTACTGTTCAAATCATTTGTTTGCAAGGGACAGCCAATCAGAAGAGAGCTGGCTTTAGTGGATGTATTTAGAGGCTGCACCATGGCCCAATACAAGAAAAAATGAATTTATTCTGAACTGTGAATGATGCAAACCTACACTAGTAGAGTCCTGGAATAGAATGTGAAGCTGTAAAGGACCATGAAACACCTCTTTTTTTCCCTCTTCAATGAATACAACAAATCAGGTACATCACTACAGCCATGCAAAACACTATGCAAATAAGCTACAATATTATTTCTAAAAGCAAATCGCGCGCGTGCTCTTATTGCTGGATATAAGAGTGTGTGAGAGATCCATAAAAACAACTACAGAAGCTGTCACAGTGACACTTTATAGTGCTACGCCTCGATCAGAGGTGAGATAAGCTGTGGTTTTACGACAACGCATGTCACAGGCACGGAAGAGCATAAGCACTTTCCTGTGCACTACTTCACACACTGTACCCCACCTTACCTAATGAGCTCATTCAGGAGGAATCAGTAGATTTCACTCCTGACTTGCAAAGAGAAGAGCAGTGAGTCCACTCTGTCTCTCATTATCTGCTGCCTGTTCGTCAGCCTAACCGCAGCCAGAGAAGAATACCTGTGCTCTCTTTGAAGTCCGAGCCCGACTACAGTAAATTATCATCTTGCTAGCAATACAGCACCATGCCCTTAGGACAGCTGCTGGCTGTTCCACTGAGAGTACCATTACCTGTCATTCCAGTTGTTGGGTATCGTTCACATAGGCTAAACAACAATTGTAACAGCTCACTGTAGCAATGTCCCGAGTTTATCTTCCTACCCACTAAGAAAAAGGGGATGCGGCTGGGTTTATATAGGTCTAAAACAATAGAGAAGAGAGAGAGAGAGAGAGAGAGAGAGAGAGAGAGAGAGAGAGAGAGAGAGAGAGAGAGAGAGAGAGAGAGAGAGAGAGAGCGGGCAGTGCAGCAACTCAGATTAAATAGCCAACATTCCTTTAAAAGGAAGAGAAGGTAGCCTTTGGGCTCCAGACAAGCCTGCACTTGTAAAAAAGGGAGAGAAAGAGATGACAAGTGCAGTGCTCCTCTAGTCTAACAGAGCGTAACAGGAAGTGGCAGGGCCTGCTTCACATGGGGCCTCTGGGGTGCAGCGGCTGACTGGGAGCATGTCACAGTCTCTAAAACCGCTAGCTTCAACGCCCTTACGGCACAGACAGTAAAAAATAATGAGCAATAACTATAATCAAAATTCAGAGTAATTCTAAGCCCACTTTGACAGAGCTCATGATTCCTGACTAAAGAAAAGCCTGGAGGAGTCAAAGTCAGAAATGAGACAAACTGGCCTGATAACCTGTTAAAAAGCAACCGTTGTTCTTTGAGGACTAATTAATTAATAACAAAAAAAACCAAAAACTTGACAGCATACTGTAATGCACAGCCCACGCTGCCTGAGCATCCTGTCTTTACTGAGATAATGAAGCCGCACTAGATGTAAGTAATTCCAATTTCCTGTGAGCACAGGAAACTCTTGTCTGTTTTTGCACAGGCAATGTGCTCTGCTTCGCGAAGTAAAAATCCCCATCACTGGCAATCAATTATATGCAGACACTAATTATTGAACCCTGTCTGCACTGAGGCCCCCAGTCTATAGGTTGATCTGACCAGCAGTGGTATAGAAAAGGGAGGGAGAGAGAGAGAAAAAGAGAGAAAACTGGGAGGGACACGACAGAGGCCACCTTTCATGTTGTGGGGGGAAAAAAAAAATTGTTGGCAAATAAATGAGAGGAAAACAGAGGGATTGATCTGGCAGCGGTTTCCTAAGCCTCTGTAATGAGTCCTGAGAGCCTTTGTGATTGTGTGTTTCCTTACATCACAGGCTGAAAATAATAAAACCACTTATGAGGTAAAATACAAGCAGGCCCACACTGTATGGTTGTAACAACCAGACTACTCATATGAAACATGTCAGAAAGATGATCTTTCAAGGAAGATTAAAAAAAAAAACATAAAAATCCTCAAGGTCACCAGTTATAAACTTCCCAGTGACTACTGTCATAACATAACTCCCTTTGAAAATATTAAAGTGATTTGTAGTTTGAGCTAAACCCAAAGCGAGGAGAGTCCTATAAATTCTCGATGCTTTGCCAGAAAATACACACGGCCAAGTTTGCTACCTGAAGTTTTTTTTTTTGTCTCGCTCTCTTACTTACATGCCTTTGATACAAAACACAAGTTTACAAAATGAACCTGACTCTGTCCCAGTGTTACTGAAAATGGCCAAAACGCTCAACAAAATCGTCAGCAGCCGGACTTTAACCGCAAAGGACGAGATGCCGTGCAGCCAGCCGAGTACTGCATTCCTGTATGCGGACGCTACCGTCTGCTGCTCGGGCTTGTAGGGGGGATAAGCCGATACTGTCGGTAAAACAAATCTCCAAAACCACCCTGTGTAGCAGACAAAGTCGTAAAAGTCCAAAAGCTTTATAATGTTGGCCAGCATGTTGTCTAAATGATGTACTCACCCGTAAATACAGAGAAAACGACAGGCGAATCGTCTATTAGGTTTCCTGTTCGAAGTTGCCGTGTGTCAGTGGGTAGAAAAAAAAAACACTGTACACGGAAGTACACATTAAAAAAAAAGCACAGGGTGAATAGCCACGAGAAAAAAAAGTTACAATGGATTGCTTCAAAATGATCGAATACTCAGTAAACAAACGTGGCAACAATGTAACTTTTCTTATTTGTATTTTTTGCTTATGTGTGTTTTACGGCTTGAGTGTTATATAAAAATGTAACACTATCTCATCTAAACGAGTTGTTTCCGCACTGTGTTACACAGTAACCCGTCCCCATCGAGAGCCTACCCAGCGCAACACAAGTGTTTAACAGCACAAGATTTTTGTAGGAACACAGTTCATATTTCGTAAAAAAAAAAAAAAAAAAAAAAAAAAAAGAAATGGACGAATGGACTTATTGCCACTTAGGACTATCCGGGACGGGATACTTTGAAGTGTTATTTGCACTTTACAAAATGAAACCTCCTCTCAATGTCTACTGTTTTTATATTGTCTTGATGTTTCTCTTACGGATACTGTTGCAGCAAACACAAAACTGTTTTTCTTTCTAAAAGTTAAAACAAAACAAACAAAACAAAACAAGGGTGTCTCCGGAACGCCCAGCATCGTCCGTGTAAAGCATAAATTATTGATGATGGGATGGTGCCAATCCCGTATCTGCATATTAAAAATTACATTCACTACTGCGAGATCAAGAGATCACAGATGTCTGAGGAAATTATGTCTGTGAGAGTTTAAGGCAACCGATTTAACTGTTTTTACAGACTCGATCTCTCAACTCAAACTTTCTTCCCGGTTTTATCGCCGCTTCACTTCTTTTCCAGGCTTCTGGCGCCACACTGTGGACAAATATGGTAACGACCTGGACTAAGCCAATCAGCATTCAATGGCACTATGCTGAACGCTGTGATAGTGTATATATAGTAGACCCTTCAGCTTTCTATGGCTGTTGGCTTTTCTAAAGCAGAATATATTTTAAAGTGTAAAATTTACTGTGGAAAATAGTTTGTTGATATCTACCAGTCATATTATACTCCCCTTGTTATATTATACTCCCCCAGCAACTTGTACTGCAGGGACCTCAGAATCTAATTTTTGTTCCTGTCACGTTTCACATTAGAAGAATGACAATAAAGCTTTTTGAATCTTCGAATCTTGAATCTCATCATAATTAGTTCTGTAGTTGTAGATGTTTAAAATAGATTTTTTTTCAGTCAACACTGAGATTTTTTTCAAACCCACAGGCAAATAGGGTAAACGTGCCAGATATATCTGACACAAGTTTATTATAATGTTTAAATATACCAGTATATTGATCAATATGCACTGCTTTGCATAAACAGACAAAGTATGGCAAAATAAATGTGCATTTGGGAGATTTTCTCATCACTAGTCTGAAA
Organism: Archocentrus centrarchus; assembly: GCF_007364275.1. Classification (NCBI taxonomy): domain Eukaryota; kingdom Metazoa; phylum Chordata; class Actinopteri; order Cichliformes; family Cichlidae; genus Archocentrus; species Archocentrus centrarchus. The sequence goes on along the minus strand of NC_044361.1, from coordinate 28,453,878 downwards.
GAAGACATGTTGCAGAAGTGAAAAATATCCCCAAAATGACCACTGAATCAATAATGCATCTTTTTGCCTGTAGTGTCTCAGCCTATAAAGTCTCCATGACCCTTTAATCTTTTTACAGTTTGACAGAGTTATGTGAAAATTAGTTTTCTATCTCCCTGGACTAAACTCTTAGCAAATCTGGTGGCAAATGATGTTGCTGTCCGAATTTTCTGACTATGTTGATAAATGTGTGCGTTTTACTTCAGCTGGAACAATGGCAGATCTAAAATAAGCATAAAACTCTAAGGCAGTTTGAATCTGTCAGTTTTGGTATTAAGAAATATCTGAGCACATGTGATGGGTCATGCAACACTGACAGTTCACAGAGGATCCAGGTGGAGTATTTGTTTTTCCACAGAGCTAGTTCTGCTTTTAAGAACCTGCCTACACTTCAATAGTATGGCAAACCTAGTGTCACGAAGCAGTCTTTACATAGCAGTGTTAAATAGTAGAATTTCGGGTTATCATTGTGGGATTAAAATGAAGTTGGGATCTGAAGTTCACTGAATCTGCAGGCTGGGCTGCATGTGTGGATCGTCTGTGGATTATCTGCTACAAACTTCTTCGTGCCTCCTGATATTAGTGGCTCCAAATTTAGAGCCAGTGGTTTTGTATTGCTGTGTGGCACCAATATGTTTTTGTTGGGAATGCATGGAATTGGTTCTTGATTAGGAAGTGGCACCACTTTGCTGGAAAAGCGTTAAATGATTTGCCAGTTAAAGAAGACTTTACTGCTTTCTATTGTACACCTTCCTACTTGACTCACCCTCTCTTTCTGCAACCCTACCGCTTATGTTGTGGGTTATGGTCATAAGTTTTGTTGTATTTAATTGTCACACAAATGTCATCATATTTAACTGTCAGTTTAAAATCACCATACTGCTACATGGTGCTTTAAAATGGTTGCTAAAGAAAGTTACTGATGTACTATCATAATTTTGTCTATATTTTCCTAATAGATACTTCCAGGTCCACGCTACCACTGACTGTCACAGGCACAGTGGCGTTTCTGAGTGAGGTGTGTTTTTGTTTTTCTTCCCATGTTGACCGAGCATATGTTTAAGTGGGAATAATTAGATTTCTATTTAAAGTGCCTCGAGGTGATATACGTTATTTTTGGGTTCTCTATCAATTCCTTATAAATAAAATTGAATAGATTTGTAGTGGGAAGTTTTTCAGATGGCAGACAAGCAAAAAAAAAATATATCTCAAATTGTCAGCACACTGTCAGCAGTCATATTATATAGCACAGTCCTATAAAACATCATAACAATCAACTTTTAAGCATTAAGTGTCTAAATGGTGATAACACCTGCTGCACGTGTCATCATAATGTCTTGTTTTTCTGTATCTTGTAAGCCTGTGAATTTAAAAGAAAAGCAGGAAAAGAGTTAAATACAAAAGGTTAAGAAGAGTTTTGGCTGATAAATTAAATTAAATATGGACAGAGTGTTTAATCCATATCAGTTTGCTGCGATATCATCTGACTTTTTACTTTTAGCGTACAAGATAACACAACGTGTTTTCATAGATGCCGGAAAAAATCACAAATCCTGATTTGTGTTAGTGTAGCTCTGTTCGCTCTCTCAACAACTGGAAATATCAGTAGCTAAATTTGAATTATGTATTACATCCTAAAATATCAATATAAATATATATAATAAGTGCTCATATATTTAAAAATTATTTCACATTGCACAAAAAAAAAAGAAGTTACTTTTCATAAACAACTGATTCACAGGCTAAACTGAATTCTGAAGAATGTGACAGAAATGTAATGCATGAAACTTAGTTTTTGAATCCCTTCAACAAATTGACAGTCAACAGTCCGCTATCCAGAATAATATTTATTGCTTTTGAAGATATTACTCTTTTTCTTCTTTTTGCACTTTCCATTTTTCCTCTTTACAGTAAAACAAAGAAAGATGACAGGCAAAAACCACTGCATTGTCATTTTTGGATGTGTACACACACATACACACACAAGGAAACAGTATTTACAGCTGTTAGTGTTCTTCCTGTGGAGGTGACTGGAGGCCTTTCCTGCAGCAACTCAACAAACATAGAGTTTTACATGAACTTTACAATAGAGCTTTCACAACTAATCGGTATACCGCCACTGTTTGACAAACCATAGGCATAAAGGCTATGAAACTGTACAACATGGTTCACTGTTCAGTCCGGGCTCATAAACTGGGCTGTATAAAGGATGTTGGTCATAAGATCTGGGGAGAGCAAAGGTACATAGTTTTTTTTGTAAGTATTTTTTTTTTTTTCCCACTGTTTAGTGTCCTCAAGCAAAACAAATTGCTCTGCTGCTGGCATGGACAAAAAGAATCGATTGAAAAATAATCAAAACAGATTTTGGGGGGAGGATTTAAAGAAGAAAATGCAAAGACCAATATTATTCACATTAGACTAATTACAGTACAGGTACATTGGGTGAATGCTAACTAGAAAAATAAGTCTACCGGCATGTTTTTGAACCCAAAGGGTTTGTACACTGGGCATCTGGCAAAAAAAAAAAAAAAAAAAAAATGACCAAAGGGCACAATTAACTGGGGTTGAGGAAATCAGAGACAAATCCCAGTGTGAAATCTGTCCTCAATGTAGAAAAAAAAAAATCTTCAGAGTGCAGCTCTTCTGCCATTAATAATTTAAATTTTGATACACCTAAGCTTATAATTTTCCAACATGTTTAAATACTGAATTAAATCACAACAATACAGCTAAATCTTATCATAGTGAATTATAATTAAATGTCATGTACACCATTATTAAAATATATACACAGAAATATTCATACAAATTTTAGATTGGTCCAGCTCCCTCTGCTCTCTTTTTCTTTCCTGTTAGAAAATGTGCACCAAGACAAAGTAAATACGCACAGACTGTCACAGTTAGCACTATCGAACAAATGATTTTTTTTTTAACCATTTAAATTAACCCACAATAAACAATATATCTATATATTTTTCAAAAAGTGCAAAATGAACTCAGGGCAGTAGTTTCACTCACAATTGCAGAGGAGTTCTTTGAAAGAGACGTTGAGTGAAAGGACCACTAGGTGGCAGTATTTGACCATGTCTTAAAAGCCAATGTAATTATTTATAGTCTAAATCTGTAGAATTACAGGACAAATCTGTAAAATTGGATCGATCTGAGCATCATTTGTTGTTCTGTTAGTTTAGGGATGTTGTTTGTTAATGTTTGTCAAGGCAGGCATTGCAGTGTTGTAATTTCCCACCTCGATGCCTTCTTTCGTAGCTCAGCTGCAGACAGCAAATTGTAGACTGCTGCTGGCAATGCATAAAGCAAGTCTACAAACCATTTGGTGTGAGAGATCAAAATAAAAAGGACAAGACAGCCGACACTCTAAAAACTGTACACCCTGTATATTCTAAGATGGATGAATCAGTAGTGTAATGGACTGCTGGCAAGTTCAAAACTTGCGCAGCAGACAGGAAAAGAGCAGGTTTAGAAGTAAGAGAAGTTAACTGCCTTTTTTTCCTGGAAAAGGGTTTGAAAAGATCTGATGATTTAAAGTGAAACAATTGTCTCAGTGAAACAAAAGGAGAGAAGAAGAGAGTTATCAGAGCATAGACTGGCAAGATGGTGGACACATCAGAAAATGTCTTAGCTGTGTATCAGTTTGAGAGTCTCTGTCTCCCTGTGTCTTTCATGCAGAGCCATTGAAGGCGAAAGCGATGGAGGCAGAGATGGGGGAGGAGGAGTAATGGGCATCAAGCTCTTGAGTGGATGTGGGGACACTGGTGGAGGAAGAGAGGAGATGGGAGGCAACACGCTCCCTTTCTTCCCATCTAACACAAGCTGTGATCGGTTCGCATGGCTGGATTCCTTCCCGATGCCAAATTCATGCTCATTTTCGTTCTCCGAGCTGCAGTCACTCAGATCTGTTATCTCCAGGTCTGAGTCTGACTCTGGGTCCTGCTTCACCCCTCCTCTTCTCTCTGTGGGGCTCTGCTGGTCTGTCCCAGTCCCGGCTCCCAAGGTGACCGCTCCCAGGCCCAAACTCAACCCCATACTCGGAGGATTGGGCTCCACCCTTTCTCCCAATGTCGCCCCGTTGCCAATGTCTGTCCGACCCATCGACAGGCCCTGGTAGGGTGGCAGGCAGAGTCTGGCTGGTTGACCACCTGCTGTGCCGTTTGTCCCGCCAGTTTGCCCCGCTGCTCCCCTCTCACCCCCACCTGCCTCCCCAGGCGGGAGCAGGGAGGAGAAGGGGTGAGGCAGCTGCGAAAGGCTGCTCTGCAAGGGGTTGGGGTAAAACTGGGAGGGGTAGAGGGAGCCAGGGGGCAGTTTGGGGCAGTTGTTGAGAGAGAAGGCCCCTGGGAGGTAGGGGTTGAAGCCCCAGGGGTAGTCAAAGGGTGGGCTGCGAGGGTACGGGCCCAGCAGGGACGGGGGTTTTGAATAGCATGGGGCACCTAGGACAGAGAAAATCCAGAGATGGAGGTTAGCTCTCAGAAGGGGCAAAGGTTTCCTGACATACAACATCCAAGAATGTTCACTAATTATAGTCAGCGGCATTAGCAATTCTAATCAGGAGCCACGGGGGCTAATTCTGGCACGGCTGCTTTCAACACAAAACCTGATGGTTCATTTATGCATGCCAGTACTGTGTTGTACACCCACTTCACTCTGCTGCAAACCAGATGTGAACACAAAGATTCTACACTGTAGTGAAAAACAATTAAGAGGAGTTCCCGTCCTCTAAATGGCTTATTACTTCTTTAACATAAAAAAAAAAAGAAATATGTAACATGAGTCTGCCTCGCTTTTGACGGCACATCATTACAGTGAAGACAGTCACACTGTTGAAAACTCTAGCTGAGGAATAATGTTGATATCTTGTCCCCGCGATGTTCTGACATGTCACTGTATCATTTTAAATTAAGCAAAAACACTTATCGTGCAGTAAATTGTGGCGCGCATTTGGATTCAGTTCCTTGTAAGCATCACTTGATAACAGAGAGAGAGGGGGCAAATTTGAGGTGATGCTGGAATTCAATTTTAATGAACAAACAAAAGCATTGCCTCTCAACCTACTCTACTTCCTTCCAAATGACAACCAACTCAAAGATTCTCTCTCTGCTGCACCCTCCACCTCTCTCTCTGCCTTTCTCACTCTCTTTTTCTCTTTCACTCTGTTATTTACTATGCAGGGCTAATTTGACAGTGGTGAAGTCTCTGCGTGCTGGGCCAGGAGTAGCTGGCAGACACATGAATATTGAATCAGTCAGGCAGGCCTCACTTGCTTATGAAAACACAGTAATGGGCGCCCACAGGCCACAAACTGAAGCCTGCACCCTCAATTAGGGCCTTCCTGCCTGGGAAGGGATTAGGACAGCGGGGACACATGGGAGGGAAAGGAGGGTGAGAAGGGAAGAAGGGAAGAAGGGGGGAATAGGACCTGAGGACAAACAGAATAGGGAGGAGGGAGAGGGCGCTGGTTCTGTGATGAGAATTGTATCCGTGTGTGAGGACATCTGTTTACCCACTACCTCTCGAGCTTTGCAGATCCGTATACATTCTTATGCACATATAGCATGCCGAAATTGAAAACAAAAGCATTTACGAATGTGTGCCATCAGTCAAGCAAACAACGACAATTCCACGCAGCGTTGGTTGATACTTGCTTGCAGAGATAGAGGAGGACAAACGTGAACAACTGCGCTGAAAAAGTGGATGATTTCTCCAGCCTTTGACTTGTGTCTCACTACAGCTGACATGCATAATTCACAAGCTAACCTGGCCTATCTCACCTGGAGCACAGTCTCTCTGCAGGCTGCTATGGGACAGCCATCTCTCTTATTTCCTTTAACAATAAATGCTCATGCCTCACTATATCCTCATTTCTCTCTCTGCACTCCTTTTCCCTTTTCTCTACCTTCTCCTCCTCCCTTTGTTTGTACACTGCCAATCACACACATTCTATATAAGCATATTTTATTTCATGGAACAGAGGAAGACCAGCACTTATTTGACTAACTTGGTCATTGTCTCTGCTCACCTGAACTTAGGAAAGGAAAGGAGTCCAGTCTCAGTTTGTCTCCTTCAGGTCCTGGTGCCGTGGTCCCCCGATCAAATAGGGATGTTCCCCTGCTGGTGTCAGGCAAACGAGGAAACAAGGACTGTATGGCCTGAGTGGCAGAAAGAGACCCAAAGCAGAGAGTGGAAAATGAGGTTAGAGATGAGTTTGTGCCATGAAATAATAATTTTTAAAAAAAGCTTGAATGCGGCACACATATTCCTACAAATCTGCCCTTATGGTGCTGCTGCACTCTGCGGGGTAAAGTCATATGTTGACAGCGGCACCCTGCAGAGTGTGATGCAAACAGTGACACAGTCACAGCAAGGACAGGATAAAAAGGAAAGCCATGGGACTTGGGGTAAAAACGGAGGCAGGAGGACGCACAGGCTCAGAGACTCAAAGACAGGAAAAGTACAGAGTCAAATGGAGACCAGCGATTAAGACTGTGGGCACTAAGGATAAATGAGAAGAAGAAAGAGGGATTGTGGGCCAGTTTGTATAAAGGGACACAGGACGAATGGGAGTGAGATGTGAGAGAATGACATCCATTTAGGAAGTAGGGCAGCTGTGTGTGTCAGTAAGTGTGTGTGTGTCAGCGAGTGCGTATATTTTTTCTCTGTTTAAAATTTGCAAAGGAGAGGTAAAATAAGTGGAACAGTTTAATCTTAGGAATCAAGGGGTCACAGGGGGATTTTTTTCCCCTAGCGTGATTGTGGATCAATAGTATCTGTCACCCTGCAGCCCCAAGTTTGAAAGGAGCGACTGTACTCCCAAGCTGTGAGATCTGCGTTGCTTAACAAACCGCATTAATGACCCGCCATTGATCTGATCTGACGCGACCCCTTTGCTTTCTATTTCTTTCATTTTCAATCGATGACAGATGGATACGCCATAGGAGACAGGGATGAGAGAAAGAGGGGATAACGTCTTCTTTTGTTTTAAGGGCAAGTTAAAACCGTCCCCCCTCCACGGTCTCCTTCAGAGCTCACGTCTCCTTATCCCCATCTTAAGGACGGCACAGACAATTGATGAATGATTCTGTTACTGTACTTTCAAGTTACTCGTACTTTCTAGGACATTAGTCATCTAAAATAAAATTATCTGCACACCAGCACTTATGCCCAAGTAAAAGAAAAAGAAGCCTTCTTCATCAATTTCTGCAGCCACATCTATAATTTAGTGTAGAATTTGAAACACTGAAATTGATTTTTTTTCCATTTAAAAAAAAAAGAAGAAAATCTCTAAATATCTTATAAACACAAATAAGTCATAACATTATTAGTTTTTTTTAACCAAATTAGAACATTTTTTGTTCATGCCTCCATCTTTTTGTGTTCTGATACATTTTATCTCTGTAAAAATTTTACAATCTCTCAGGGAAAATAATAACTGCAGTCTATTATGACCCCCATTAGAGACAGTGAATAAAAGATAGCTATGATGAATACCACCTTTCTTTGGCAAGAAGGGAATGTACAGCAGGCGCCTGAGAAATATAACAGCCAAATCGCTGGAGTTAAATGGATTTCAGTTACCTGAATTAAATCTTTGTTGATAAAAAATTAAGGAGCAGAGTGCGGTATCCTACTGCTTTTCATCATTCTTCTTTGTTTAAGGTTTCTCTTCTTTTTATCCCCTCTGTATTAAAATGGGAGTTTTTCTTATTACTTGCTACAGAGACACAATTTAAGCTTGCGTGGGTATAATTTCTCAGATTTTTCAGACGCCTTTATATGGGAGAAATACATGTATTTAAATGTTACTAAATCCACTACATCATTATATATCCTTCTATCAATCCCACCCTCTCCCAAGCCCTCCATCCTACCCTGCGTACCTCTGGGCTGCAGTCGGGTGTGGTGGAGCTCCCGTTGAAGTGGTTCTGGGCCAGAAAGAAGGGAGAGCTGGCCATGTCCAGGATGGGGTAGTTCACCAACACAACCTTACTGAAGTTAAACTTGTAGGTGAAACGCTTCCCTTTAGTTTTGTGCAAAATACGCTTGTTGTAGTAATACCTGCACAAGAGTGGGAGAGGATATTGATGGAGGGATGGAATGACGTGATAAAGGAAAAAGGAAGAGGAAAAGGAAAAGAGGTGGGGAGGATTAATATAATGCTCACATCAAGGTTTTGTGTTTCATCACTATAAGAAAAGTATAAACAACTTCAGCGCTGTGAGGCAAAAGCTGTACTGATTTCCCACTGTTTTTATTCATCTCCTCCTTCCTCGAATCAATTCATGTCTGGCTGCCTTTATTCAATACGATATGGTTTTGTAAAGTGAAATTTTTATTCAGCTGTTAACAGGTGCCCCCCCCCCCAAAAAAAAAAAAAAAAATCAAAAAGCCAAATTCGTTTGAACCTCTCACACAGAGATACTGCAGAACAAAAATTTCCTTTCATTAGGCACAGGACTATTTATCAATTCAAGAAATAATGCGGGTATCATGTTACACTATCAAATGAACTGTGGCATCAATTTTTTTTTTTAGCAAAATAGAAATTTGTGACATGGCGTGACACCATTTGACATGATACCAAAAACTGTCACAGTTTCCAACAGCAAAGCACATTCACACAAAGGTGGGACAACAAGAGAAATCTCCATGGTAACGACCCCCGGTGTCTCCCGCTGGGCATGTCAGGTCGTAGTCATACTAGTTTCCTTTGCCACCCACTGAGGTGTCACAATGTACAATCTGCCAGGATGCCAGGTTGATCAGCAGCGAAGGGAAAACATGGTACCATCTGCCCCAGGTAAAAGTGCTCAGTTGGGGGAGCGTAGGGGAGCAGAGCAGGATGCTACAAATTAAAAAATAAAAATAAAAAACTGTGGATGTCTTCTTGTGAAATACAAGTTTAAATCTTGGAGGGCGTTTCCTTCTGCACTTTTTTTGGAATTCTTTGTTTCAAAGCAGCCACAGCGAGCGTACCAAACACAGAATTCATGAGACAACCTCAGCGTTAAATAGTGGTGAACTCATTACGCAGGCACACTATATCAACAAACATAGCAGCGTGTACATATCAGCATGTATCCACACTGGCTGAGCCCAGTGCAATGATGTGTACATGTTTTGCTTTGCGTGGCAATTGTGCCGTGGCCCTTAATTGAGCAATTAAGTGAGGCTAATTAAGAAGGCTAATTGTGGCCCCAGCCAATTCATAACAATTAAACTCTGACGACAGTCCCCATTAACCAGAGGCCGAAGGAAAGCAGGGGGAGGGGGTGGGGTAGGGGAACAAGTCGGGTAGTGGGTATTTGCATAAGAAAATTGTGTGTGAGTGGCTGGGGGTGTAAACTGCTGAAGGTATGGAGTGTGGCATTGTTTTAATCACCTTCAGCAAGTTCAGTGCTGAGCAGTTTCTGTGTTCTGAAGAAGTCCAAGCAATTTCACACTGGGGCTTAATTTTGAAATCCCTATTGAATTTTTTATTTGGCAGCTCAATGGTGAACTTTCCATTAGGATGTCCACAGATAAGGAGAAATTGAGGGTATTGACATTCCCCGGGAAAAATCCCACCTTTATCTTTCTATTTTTGCCAACATGGAAAAGAGAGATGTTAAGTGGGGATTAAATCCAATGAGAGTAAACAATTTATGGAAACCGTGGGGTTACAACCATCCTGATTTATCTGATACAAACAGTGTGGTTGCTTGACATTCAACACATCTCATACAAACACATACCTCAGTGCTCTGCTCAGTTTGTCATAGTTCATGTGAGGTTTGCATTTCCTTATCCCCCACAGCCGGGCCACCTCGTCTGGGTCCTTGATGACAAACTCCCCATAATCTCCCTGCCAGGCTATCACCCCCTGATATTCCTCCTTCTGCAGCAGCTCTAGGATGAAGTGCCAAAGCTGGATCTGTCTGGAGCCGGGGCTCGACTCGGGCTTGTAGGCCCACTCTGGGAAGGCGATCCCTGGGTAAAGAGGAAAAAGAGCAGGATGAGGTTCAGGCCTGTTGTTTGTCCAGCTGCTCGTCCTGGGTGTGGGGGGTGGGGGTGGGGGTTTCACTGTCTGAATGACTGATGAGTGATCGAGGTGAGGGATGATGTGTTTAATATCACAGCACGTGCCTTGAGCAATGTTAGTCTGAGCTCATGCCCTCTAGCCTCAACAGATTGGTCAGTGGGATGATGACAGCTCACTGGGAGAGATCTGACTGATGCTGCTCAGGTCTGAATTTTAAAAGCCAACTGCATGACCATCAGAGATGAAGTTAAGTAGCTTTTTGACTCAGCCCAAAGTGAATCTGGCACTAACTAGCCTTGTACATACATTAGACATTGAACCAATTACTACCAGAGCCTGAACTTGTTTGGCAATGTGCATGTGTATGGTTAATCTTTTTAAATAGATGAATATTGGAGATGAATTTCAACGTGCAATTTTAATAATGAAGGTGCTGTTTCTTAAGTATTTGCTTGTTTTGGCTGTCTGACTTTACCCAATTTACACATGTGGCTTAGGACTAGATTTAAAGATAAGTTGAAAGATTTTACACTTTATAAATAAGAACTTTAAGCAGGTTTGACGCAGTAAACCAAGGTTGCAATAAAAATATCCTCTTTTCATGTCGCTAACTTTGGTGAAAGTACCGACCTGGCGTCCAGAGGGCGGGCACCGGGGGGAGCAGCAGATCACTGACGCAGTTACAGTCCATGCCTCCAGGACACCTGGAACAAAAAAACAAACAAAAAAACCATCAACTTTTGCAAATGAAAGCAAAGAATTTTGCAGAAAATTATTTTCTTGAGCATGTTTATTATAGTGAGTCAGAGTAGAAGAGAGTAAACTTTGTTGAAACTGAAGGTATTGCATAAGGGTCTAAAAGCGCAACATGAGTTCAAAATGATACTTTAAATCAATGTGAAATATAGCAAGGTTATGTTTCATATGTCTTTGGTAGAGATCAGGTGTTTGATGGATGTGGCCACCTGAGGCTGTGTCTGATGCAACGTGGTGGACATCCCTATAGTGCATTTATGAATAGGAGGAATTAAATAGACTTTTGAAAACCAACTTGAAAACTGAGCCACATTATACATTAAAAATAGGGTTTTTAAATATATAATACGACTTGCTTATTTCTTAGTGGAGTTTCGAAAGTGGAAAAAAAATGTGCAAAGTTGTGTTCGGGGCTACTAAAGGTTAGGTTTAATTGTTTGCCAGAAGAGGAAAGCTTTGAAAGGATTTAAAGGGTTATGGTTTTTGGTACAATGTCTTTCTTATCACCTTAAGTATTCATAGTTGTTATATAAGTGGCAGTACAACCTTCAAAATGTAAAAGTTAAAAGCACAAAAATCTGTACATACAAACGGGTGGAGTATTCGTTGACTGAGGTAAAGCTATTTTTTAATTGTTTTATGTACTGGTTGGCAGTGGCTCTATAGCAGGGTGTAAACAAGCTCAATATTTTGAGCTTTTTTTGAAAAAAATCTTAATCTGTTCTCAAGGAAGTAAAACAAAATGAAAAGCACATTTCCCTCAGAATTGTAGTGAAGGGGAAATATAAAGCAAATATTAAATATAAATACTAAAATGACAGAAAGGAAAGGAAGGAATTATCTCAAAATTATACTTTTAAGATTAAATTCCATCCCATAAAATTAGAGTATATGATTATATAAAACTATACAATGAAAAAAACACAATTGTTGAGATAAAAGTAAAAAACGATGCTGTTCGGTGAACACTTCCAGTGAGCACCACGAGCAAATAAACTACGCAGTATGTACGGCTGCATTTGACAACCACAAGAATGGAGTTTTTACATCTGAGCATTGTGAGATCTGAAGTGTGTTAAAAGAACAGTTTATTTTCACTCCATCACATCTCTCCACACTCTGCACTGAATGATATGTGGATCTGTGGGTGAGGTAAGGTGGGCCCCTTTATTAAATGAGAGCTTTTAATCATAACGTCTCCTAAATATATTCATATAGACATCGGCTGACACTAGTAGATAAGGAGCTCTCAGTGCTTCCATGGTGAAGAAGGGGACTGTGAGATGGAATCTAGTTTGGATATCACAGTTTCATCAGGGTTGTTTTACAAAGCTCAGATGGAAGAGATAGCCTGCTGCTACACTGGTATCTTTAATGCTGGCCTCTCTATCTCTCCCTTCACTCTCTGCCTCTATTTAATTATGCTCTGTGAATTTTGGATTTTCCCTCCAGCATTGAAATGGAACGTGAATTATTAAGGTGTGTTTGTATAAATTATTATTGCTAACTCCAGGCATTTCTCACCCTCTCACTCTCTGACTCTTTCTGTCTCACGTTCGCTCTCACCCCGCTTCTAGCCTTTGGATTGTGGTCCCGCTCGCTGTCTCCTCTCTCCTCACCCCTCCCGCTCTTCCTCCTCCTTGTTTTCAGTCTGCTCCCTCTGTCTTCAAATGCAGAGCTGACATTAATTCTATTTTTTTCTGTTATTATTCCTTCTCTCTCTCTTTCTCTCTCTTTTGGCCATTCAACTACCTTGAGACTCTGTGTCTCATTATCCCACACAACTCATTTTTACAAAAACTATCAAACATTTTGATTGGTTCGTTTTCCAAGAGGATATCAAATTACACCCTACTGTTCACCTGATTAGAAAATATTTGAAACTGTCCTTCTTTCCATGAAATTGTTGACCTCATCTGACAGGAAGGCCTCTGCAAAGATTGGTCTTTACAAAATGAGATATTCGTTGTGTTGGAGGCAGTAATCCATAACTTTCCTCTTCCCTGTGGGCTACAGGTCATCAATACTGCATCATCTCTTTCATTTGCCATATTCTCATGGTCCACGGCATGTATAAACTCATCTCCTCTGAGGGAAACATATATGTGTGCTCCTGTCTTTCATAGTCTTTCCAGTTTCCTCTCATACCACCTACGCATTACCTCAAATCTATACTCATCCTCTCTTTTCCTATCCAACAGCATATCTATGCAGGTGACTCCTCCTTTCCTCTTTCCCACCTCCTTTCTATTCACACACCTATCCACTGTCTTCTCCCTCTCCCTCCCATCCACTCCACCCATCTCCCTCTCTCCTGCTCTGTGTGTTTTGCTTCGGCGCAGTAATTTTCCGTTTGATTTCGGAGGTAATGCATTTTTTACAAATCAAAGAGGAAGCCAGGCTGCCCCCCCCCTCCTCCTGCTCCTCCCCTCCCTCTCTCCCTCCCTCCATCCCTCCTCCTCCTCCCCTCCCTGCCCAGTCTCCCGTTCTCGCCCCCCTCGGCCCCCCAGGCCAGAGAGGAGATAAAGGAGCCCCCATCATTTCCTTGTTAGTTTTGATTTGGGCAGCACAGGGCTTTCAAGTTCCCCCCATCACCCCCAGAAACATTATAACTAGCAGCCCAGGGAATACTGTTCCTCATACGCACACACTCGAACACACACATGCATGCACAGACTGTCAGATACAGGCGCTCACAGATTGTAAGGGATTGTGCATGCACAGTAAACACAGTCTCAAGCAGATATGGCACAAATACGCAGGCATTCAGGTAGCCGTCGCACACACACAGTAAGAAGCAGCACACAAAGTAAGACATGGAGCCCATAGATATTGACTGAATCAATATCGACACACTAACACAGATCTCACCGAGCTGAAAAAGAGAATGTACTTTGTTTACGAAAGATTCTAGTGTACTGATAGAGAGATGTGGGCAGACAAAAAAAAAAAAACACTGTTTTATTTGGACAGAGAGACACAAGAGTCCAAACAAAGGACCTCTCTCCCACAAAAGGTCACCTGTGAAACCCAGTGTGGATGATGGATCACACACCTCCCTGTGACAATAGTAAATACATAGAATAGATGCACTAAGTTACTTCATACAGTCACATCTTGACAAAGACACCTCAGCTGTGTTCCTACACATGATGTGAAGTGTAGGCCTGCACTAGATCCAGTAAATGGATCATTACTGCTGGAAACCCTCTGGTGTGTCGATGCTTCAGAGGCTTTTCTATAATTTAGCCCACTTGAAAGAGTGCACTATGTTTTGGTGACAAGTTTGTGTGTGTGTGTGTGTGTGTGTGTGTGTGTGTGTGTGTGTGTGTGTGTGTCTCTTTAGTACACAACAGCATTGCAGGGATGTACAAACTTGCTGGGTATCGACGGAAAGGTTAAAGGTTTCTGCTGCTGTCACTGCTCAGCACGCAAACATCGGAAATTACTCCATGTTTGTTCTCTTTACTTAGTTTTAGCTATTTTTGAAGCATTAGAGAGCGAGATTTATTCACAGTGCAATGCCCTCAAAATTCCCACAATATAATAAAACTTTCTCGATGACATGCATGACTTTCTGCTAACAAGCCCACACTGCAGGGCACTATACTGCTGTACTGCTCGCTAGAGATTTACTAGCTAATATAAATCTTGGGACGAGTAGTGAATGCATGGACAGGATGTTCCATGTTTAAAATGCACATTTCACTCATTTTATTTCTCTTTTTCTTGAATGTATCCCAGCAGATGTCTTGGTGGCAACAAGCACGACACAAATAAAGTTTGCTTACCTCCTTTAAGCAACCTTTCAGTCATTTAATACCAGCTCTGTTTTGGGCTTTGGAAAAAAAAAACTGCTGTAGTAACAACAACAAAATAAAGGAAAAGCAAAGGGGACTTCAAAAATTTGCATAAAAATAAAGGGTTCCTTCTTCTAAAAATAAACGATATCAATGAGAGCTATAGTTTGTGCTCACTGTAATTTATGAGGGACAAAGTCCAAAGAAAGATTATGGCATTTAAAAATTGTTGCAATGTGCAAATTGATATATATGCATCATTTTCTGATAGACTTGACTGTGAACCATCCTTCTTTTAGCTGCAAACATTACACTTGTGTTTTACCAGCTGATTAACTCGCTGTGACCTCTTGAACATCTTGTCCAGGTGGGGACTAAGAGTAAGAAAATGATTGTAAAAGCATATCCAAGATTAGATCAGGATTGGATCAGCCCCGGTGGGTTTTTAAGAGGTCGGTCTTACCACAAAGGTCACAGATTTGCATTCGCAACGTCACATTTTCCTCCCAAACACCAACTTTATAACAAGGCTGTTCATGTAAATGGCTGGGCCCATCAGCAGAACAGGCATATTTGTGACGCCAAGGTTAGTAGGCCACTGACGGGAGTGAAAAGGAAACAGTGTGAGGAATATACTGTAGTACAAACTACGTTTTGAAATTCTGCAGAGTGACTGGGGTAGAGCGAGGAAGGAGGGCAGCCTGACATTCAGGCAACATTATGTCTCCAGTGCTGTCTAAAGAAGGAAAGAGTGATGGGTCATGATATAAAAAGATAGAAAAATGTGAGGAGCATGAAGAGTCTGGCCTCTCCCGCTTTCTTTTTCCACTAGATGAAAAGGACTCTGTACATCTGTCTCATCTTCCTTTTTTTGGTTGCCCCTGAAAAAGGCCCAACTGAAAACTCTCTCTCTCTCTTCCTTTCACACTGCTTGCCTCTCTCCTGCTATCTCTGTCTTTCTCTCTCTGTTCCTCTCCCTGGTTAGCTCTGACACACTGGTCAGCCTCAGGGTGGAAGAACAGAGGGACTCTGCTATGGGTTTGTTAGAGGAGATGGAAAGAAGGAGAGAGGAGAAATGAGGAGAGAGACAGAAGAGAGAAGGAGGAGGAGGAGAGGAGGAAAGGGGGCTGGTCAGGAAGAGGGAAAAGAACCTGTCTATCCAAATGTTAAAGAGAAAAGTCGACAAATTCTATCCATACGCTGGCCTATAATTCTTCTCATTCAGCTAAATCCCATCTTAATTATTCTTTATATGCCTTTTTTTTTTGTTTGTTTTACATTTTGTTAAATGTCAAATCATCAGGTTAAAAATTTGTTTTCTGAAGCCCAAATGTGTATCTCACCTACTTCTTGGTTGGACATTCAAATACAAAGGATACCCTCATGATCAAGTGTGTCTAACAAATAAGAAACTCTACATGCTTTATTAAACTAAGACAGGCAATGACTAAAACCTTACCATCAACAAAATTAACTTCCCCTTGGCATAAAGAAAAAAAAAGTCAACTTTAACCTCCCAAACTCCCTCAAAATTCAGTGGTTTACTGAACAAACAGGCTCATGACCGGGTTTGGCTACTTTGTTTTCTAAGACAATTCAGCCTTTTGCAGGATTTTACCAACTACAGTGATGATACACTTGATTAACAATAAAATATTAAAACAGGCATTGACAGGATTTTGTATTATTTAATTTTGTTCTGAATGTCACGTTGTAAATAAAGGTTTTCCTTTTTCTTTCTTTTTTTTAACCATTTAACCCTTGGATCCATAAAAAATAATAAAAAGATTACATTGTAATCACTGAAATTGTTCAACATTATTTGCAGAGAGCGTTAAGAATCACGACAATACTGATCATATTGCAACTTATAGCAGCTAAATTTCCCCACAATCCCTCCTTTGTACCTTGAGCCTTATACACCCATCACACCGTAGTATGAAAGAGTGAGAAATCAGTGCAGTCACTATAATAGGAGCAGGCAGCAGTGCGGCAGCATCAGTGTATTTAACCAAGACATATCGTTACAGGAGTACTGGCTCAATCTAGTTGTTCTCCCACAGAGCACCCATTACTCCACACTGCAGGGGCAAAGCTAATACTGAGTCCTTCACACTGAGACAGGCTATCATCTGACAGGACTGCCTGGCCAGAATATCATCCAGTGAAATGCAGTTTGAAAGATACAGTAGAGCAGTGGTACAAGTTATGACAACAGAGACAGGGAATAATAGGCCAAAGAAATATTAAGTCCATATCTGAAAACTTAAGAAACATATTTGCACACTGACCTCAGTTTGTTTGGTTCAAGGTTTAGGGAATAAGGCTGGAGTTATAGTTTGCATCAAGTTCCTAAATCTATGAATTCTTAGGGTCAATCCCGAGAACTGCTGAAAATATCAGTGTTTTCAAATGGGCAACTGATTAATTTGTTCTTTCATCATCTGGGTGTTGTAGATTTCACTACATTATCTTACTACTTTAAGTCATGGTGTGATACATATTTTCTGGTGTGTAGGCTATTCATGACCCAGGAGTGTGTGAGAGGGATTGACTAGAATAAATGAAGTGTTGGCAGAAAAACATGTTAAAAGGTTCAATATCACAGCTTGTTTCTTAGGCAGATTGTAATGGGCTCTGATGCATATGTGGCTTTGATGACAAAGGTTTTATTTGGTTTTAATAAGAAAAGTAAGAAAAAAAAATCTACATCACAAACCTTCTCTTTTAAGGTCAGCTCAATTCACGGAGAGAAGTTTAGACTGGAGCTCTGGTCATAAATAGAGTACTTTGATAAATAAACCTGATTTTTTTTTTCCTTTCAGATTTTCACGATAGGTGGAGAACCCCAACGAGTTTAAGAAGAGGTGAGTGGAGATGAGGATGTTGAGTTCGTGAAAACGGTATTAGTATGATATAGAACGCTGGCCTTAAGAAAATAAGGAAAAGAAGGGGAAAAAGGATGAAGAAAAAAGTATCAATCGATAGGGTTAAATTATTCATCGTCATTAATTATCGATCGCTCTCCGCTGCCGGCTCGTCCGCCTCGCGCCAGAGTTGAAAGGAGGGAAAGCGCGCTTTATTAAAACCGGCTCGAGCCTCATTGTTTCATGTCCCGCGGCAAAGAAAAAGCTCGAGTTTGGCTCTGCCCGCGCCAGTAGAAAAATATACACACGCGCACGCACACACACACATTGCTCCACCTCCCTCCTTTGCTCTCTCTCTCTCTCTCTCTCTCTCTCTCTCTCTCTCTCTCTCTCTCTCTCTCTCTCTCTCTCTCCTGACGCGCGGGAGGAGCTTTTGGGAGCCTCGCGCGGTGTTCACGGGGCGGCTGTGTCTCGCGTGGATCGATGAGGGATCAATGGCTCGCGCTGACTAATAGCCAGAGAGCGCCTTTGATCTCGCGGCTGAGAGATCAAAACCTGCGCGAGAGGGAAGAGAAATAGGAAAAGAAACTGCGCCGGCGAGCTGACCTTCACACACACAAGCGCGCACGCGCGCACACACTCACACTGATGCACGCAAAAACCGCGTAGCCTACTCACGCGCTCAGCTTTTAGGAATTTGATATCCTATCCAGGATATCCTACTAGCGAACAAACTGTGAGAGATGCATTGCAAACGAAACTGCAGGCGAATATGCACCGGACGCATTTGGAATAATAACCAATCTGTCTATAGGCTGTTACTGGGAACCTTCACGCTTACTAGCCTACACTACAAACACGCCCGCCAAACGCACACACCACCTTGTTTCCAGAGCTGTTGCTCTAGGTTTTGACTTTCTCAGACAAGGTGATATAGTGAGACCAAGGGAACCATCTGTGGTTTTCAGTCACTAGATGAATGTCCTATAGACTTTAATTCATGCCCATGGAGAAGAAAAAGTGTGTGTACAGTATGGGTTGTATAAATATACTATTTGTTCTGTCTATGTGTGATGGAAAGCAAAAGGCTTTAACTGAGTGGAGTTTTTTCAGTACACTTGTGCAGGTTGATTGGATCTTCATTTAATTTCCCAAAGAAAACAGTGTAAAAGGACTAAAATTATACTAAGGGGTGATACAGAGGCTGTACGAACATTGTAACTTACACAGTGTTTGAATATGACATGATTTTTTCTGTTTGATGTGTGTTTGAGATCACGGAGACCGTTTAGCAGCTCATAACATGCTTAATGTTATTGCCCCTCTCAGTTAATGATAATTGCTTATGAACCAATATGATTGAGAAGATTTGAGGTAGAGACCCCTGCAGGAAGCCTGGGTATATCCATCCATTTTCTTCCACTTATCTAACTCAGTGTTGTGGGATGGGGCTGGAGCCTAACTCAGCTGTCATAGGGCATGAGGCAGGGTGCACTCTGGATGGATCGCCAATCTGTCGCAGGGCTAACAGAGATAGACAACCATTTATGCTCACATTCATACGGTCACTTTAGAATCACCAATTAACCTAAACCCATGAATGTCTTTGGTCTGCTGGAGGAAGTTGGAGTACCCGGAAAGAGCCCATGCAGACACAAGGAGAACATGCAATCTCCACAAAGAAAGACCCCAGACTGGATTAGAACCCAGGACCTTCATGCTGTGAGGTGCCATGCCACCCACTCTAAAATCCATCCATCCATCTATTTTCTTCCACTTATCCAATTAAGGGTTGCGAGAGGGCTGGAGCCTATCCCAGCTGCCAAGGGTAAGAGATAGGCTCCACCCTGGATGGGTCACCAGTCTGTCAGAGGGCACTCTAAAATCTGATATATCATCACCCTCCTACAATAATGGCCTAAATTATTTTTAATAAAAATTTTATTTTTGCCTAAATCATCAGTTGAAAAAACAAACGTATGCCATTATTTCAGGAGGGTGACGATACGGCAAACAAAATGAGCATATATGAATAGCCCACATAACAAATAAATCTCAAAATTTTGCGTGTAGTGGAAATCCTTTAAATATTGGGTCAACTTTATATCCAAGTGTTTGTGCCACTGAAAAGAGTTCAGCACTTCTCTACAGTAAGTTTGAAAAGGGTCAGAAGACCAACCCCCCCCCTCAAAAAAAAAACTGCTTCATTCTTTCATAAATTGCCCTTGTTAGTCATCAGTAACCACAGCATAATTCCTCACTAAATGCTACCTTATTTATCACACTTTTACCCAAGGAAGTCCACTTCTCTCTTCCTGTGTCTCTCTACTCATCCTCATCATGCTCTCCTTCTCTATCGCTCTCTTTATCCCCCCATTCACTCTCCCTCCCCTCTCTGGTCAGTGAGTTACTCTCTCTATCACTCTCACTTCCCGAATTAACCACTCAAGAAGTCACCACCGACTCAATCAATAGCTCATACATAAACCCTGCTATAATCGCTCCCCCTGCCTGTCTGTCTGCCCCCCCCTCCCTTTCACTCCCCTCTCCTCTCCTCCTTCACCAGATTCACCAGCATCCCCTCACAGTCCCTTTCCTCCCCTTCCTTCATCTTTTTGTGTCTTCTTCCTGTCCTTCTCAATTCATTTTAGACAATCTCTTCTCATAATTATCAAACCTGTTATGAGCATTAAGGGCAGCAATTCTGATAATCTTATTTAAAAATAACTCCTCACACCTCTGCAGCCTTTGCGCCCTCTGAAAGAGCCTGATTTCAAGCATATCATTTAAGATAATGATTAAAAAAAAAAAGTATTTTCTTAGAATGACAGAAGTAGCAGTAGCATTGATCAAGACATAGCCAAATCACAAGTGTATAAACCAAAACTTCTAAAAAAGACTGACATATTTTTTGCACTTACAGTAATGCTGCCATATCAGACTTTGTGTTTTTAGAAATTTGAAAGAAAAAAAAGAGCAGTTTTGTTTATATTTGGCCTGGATGCTTGACAAAGTCTTAATAAAACAATATGCACAAACTGCATACCACCAATACTGACTGGATTGACATCCCTTGTGTTTAAACAGTCTGACAACTTTTGTCAAGCTAGTGACAGGCACCCAGTGTTAGGCTTTCAAAATGCCTTTTTTTAATGAACTAAAAAGATTGAAAATTGAACATGTGATGCACAAAATGAAGCGTAAGTAGCCTTCAGAACTCTGAAGACTTACAAAGGCCTCAATACTAAGTCATTGTAAACTTGGACCAGTAAACATGTCTCAAATCACTCCTTTTAAACCCAAATGCACGAAGAACATTCTTGCTCAGTTGAAAGCTAAAACAGTCCAATATTACTGTGTGCCTTGTACTGAATACTTAATATGAAAGGTGACCTGATGCTTCTTTGGGAGTATTTTTTTAACTTCTATGGTTTCACAGGCTTCTATATTCCTTGAGGGACTTCATATTTGTGTAGCATCCCTCTAAAATTTATTACACGAGCAGAGTAATTCTTTTAAGTGCAAGGGCACTATTGGCCCATGTTAGCGTGTCCAGCCTGAATGGGTCCAGTATTGCGTTATAGCAAAGACAAGGAGACATCAATATTGCATTATCTCATGTTTAACTGTGAGACACAGATAGTTGTTTTGGGGGCCTTAAAGATATTGTATTACCAAAGGAGATGCAGACACACACACAACCACACGAGGAGAAAAAAAATAGAGAGAGAATAACACACAGAGAATTTTAAAATTATAAGGCCTCTACACACCCTCTGCTCATACCCCTTCTATCTCTCTTTCTCTATCTTCCCTCGCTTCTTTTCTGCCTCTCTCTCCAAAGTCTTTGATTCGTCCGTATGGTTTGATCTGCAAGAGAGCGAGTTTTGTAAACACATTTTTCACGATCATATAGCCACGGGCAAGGGGAGCGTGAGGCGCGGAGGAAGAAGAAGGAGAGGGAGAGACTCAGAGAGAGAGGAGAGCGTGAGAGAGAGAGAGAGAAAGAGAGAGTGTGTGATGATCTGTGTGTGTGTGTGTGTGTGTGTGTGTGTGTGTGTGTGTGTGTGTGTGTGTGTGTGTGTGTGTGTGTGTGTGTGTGTGTGTGTGTGTGAGGGAGGGAGGGAGGGAGGGACGTTTAATGAGCGTGCAAGATGGAAAGATAGACTGACACAAAATGCAAGGATGAAGCCTCAAATATGGCTTACTGCACAGAGCAACAAAGACACGCAGACACTCACATACTTACACATGTGAAACCACACCACACAGACACCAGGGAGCCTAGACTGATGGTTTTGGCACAAGTAAAGCATCACAGGGGTTGATGAAATGTGAAGCAACAAGGAGAAGAAGCAAGTTATTCAGTTTTCCTTATCATGCAGAGGGGGGTGACACTCCAACGCTGCATTTCCCGATATGACACTTCCTGACTGGTGAACCCATGGAGTCATTGGAGAAACACACACACACACACACACACACACACAAACACACACAGAGGGAGAGAGGGGAGAAAGTGATGCATCTCGTTTGGGATGATGAACACAGAAAACAGAGAGAAACGGCGTCTGAAAAACAAATTATGGGGAGAGCCAATAAAAGCTTGCGCACAGATGGTAAACACACTGTGGTGTAAAGCTGAACTAATAAAAGTGCGAGGCTCTCGTTCCCTACATTTCTTTCTTTCTTTTTTTTCCCTTGGTTGGAACGCTTTCTTTTTCATCTGGCAGCTGCTAATCCGGTTTGGTTCGATTGGCCCCGGTAATGGCGCTAACCCGTCGCCTCTATACCGACTCCTCTCCACGGGAAGCGACAGAGAGGAGGCGACGTCGGCTTGGAATGAGCATCAGACAAGACACCGGCGATGGCACAAACGAGGGAAAAGAAAACTGGTGACAAAGTCCACTTTAGGCTTAAAATAATTTGGTCTTTAAGTTTCGAATTTTCCAACATATTTGCATTAAAAGGACAAGGTAAATTAAATATTACTCATTTACTTAAGTCTAATTTGGCCAAGGTTTTGGCTACAATTAAACACAGGTGGCGAAAACTGTTACAGGGAATCTGTTCGAATTAAGTATGCATTTTGGACTAATGCATCAATTACCTATATACAACATACGATGTCGCTCACGGAGGCCCCAAACGCTCAAAATAGCAGCATAATAATAAAATAATAATGCCTTTGCAACAGAGACGCAGCGCACTGCAGTGTTACAACCTCGTGATGAATTGGCTCCTTCGACTTTTGGCTAGGGTTAGATGCAGGCCATCACATTTAAAGTGCTTTTCCACTTCGAGGTTTGTTTGTTTTCCTAAAAGACGGGGAAACAGTCCTCAACAATTCTGCACAAATCCCTCGCGCCAGTCGTTAAAAAATCATTTTCTTTTCATTTTTTCCTTTCCTTGGATTCTTCCTTTCTTTCTTTCTTTTTTTTTAAACTTAGCCTACTGCTTTTTAGAAAGAAGAATAGCTGCAAGCAGTTAAGTCGGTTGTCAGAATCTGCGTGTGTGTGTGTGTGTGTGTGTGTGTGCATATATAGTGCAGTGCAGTGTAGTGTAGCGTTTCCTCTTCCTCTCTCTTTCTTCTCTCGGTCTTTTCTGTCCGGGGAATTGTTCTCAACGTCCACAAACACATTGCAAATACCCGGCGGCCAAGCAGCATCGATTTCTAATTAGACGCCAGGATAATCGTTGGAGAGAGATGAAAAAAGAGAGTGATGGCGAGACCGAGTAAATAAATATATAAACGAATTAGAGACCAGATTAATTGAATGAATATGAGCATTAAAAAGAAACAAAGGTGATCTTGGCGGATGAAACCTTGCGTGGATTGAACGGGAAATGAGGATTATATACACAGAGGAACACAGGCTGGAACATATACGTGGGGGGGGGGGGGGGAGTGGATGTCTAATTTTCTCTGACTTGGAAATCAGGGCCCACTTTTTTTGGCCAAAAATTATTTTGTAATTACTGACCTAAGCAGCAACATTTTAGCGATATTAACGGTGCTGATTAATTAATTGAAAAAATATTAAGTTCCCACATGTGAGATATAATTGCAGAGAGTTGAGCGGGTCTCACAAGAAATCTTGGATGGTGCCCCAAAGAAATTCATAAAAAAGCATTTAATGTAGAAGAACAAAAAAGTAACTTAAATTCACAAACATCATAGTGAGATCATATCCATTAATGTTCGCTGGTGTGCAGATGCGTGATACCTGTGCCCGAAACTGTGACAGCAATCAACCTTGAACTAAAGCCACAGCTGGATTATCTAACTTCTCTCCTCTCCAGTCAAATTTCCACCCTCCCCTCCTCTTCCTCCATGTCTTCCCCCTTCTACCTCCCTCTTTCTGTCTCCTGACAGAGTGTGACAGGGGGTTAGCCGGGGAGCTCAGGTAGCTCGTTTACTTTAATTAACGTTTCATCATCCTCGGAGCGGGACCGCGCACCGTATATACTCTTTCATGCTGCTCCGTCTCTCATCCCTGTTCTCCTTCCATTCATCACCAGCCCTCCCTCCCTCCTTCCTGCTCTCTCCTCCCCACCGTAGGCCTCACCTCTCATCTTTTCTTCAACAACTCGCCAAATCGCCCCCTGCTCTCTGTCTCGTGTCCACTCGAGCATATACAGGATAATAATTCAAACACTTTCCTTCCTTCCCTCCTCCTACTTCTCCTTTTCCAACTTTGTTCTTCCCACCCCTCTTTTCTCTCCCCTTTCTGTTTTTTTTTCTCGCTCTTTTACAATAATGATGCCATTAACTGCATAACTCCAGGCGGTTTTGATCAACTGATGCAGAGGAGGAGAAGTAGCTCATTGTGTGCTGGCCATCATTTGGGGGATGTTCTTGTACAATTCAGCTCCTAAACAAAGACAAAGTAACTGTAAAAACGCAAGAGGATCAATAGTTTATATATATGTTCCGACTATTAAAATTGAATGTTATAATCATTTCAGAAGTGTAAGCCTAAGGGTCGTTCAGCATGGAGACCTTATGGCGCTGATAAGAAGGAGGAGGAAGACAGCTATTGAGCGGTATTGATCACCTCTGATCATTTAATAGAAAATAACCCCCCAGTCGATGATCACTATCAGGCAAGCAATAGATAAAATAAAGGGCTCTTTCTCTATAGGCTAAATGATCAATTAGAGAGATAAACAAATAAGCAAAGCATTCAGATATGAATGGTCTTTCTGTGTAGCCTTTAAGCCAAAAATTACTATTTAATTAGGAAATTAAGACGTCACATATTTTTTGACTTACCATTTTTTTTAATCTCCTCTGTGAAATTCTTCATTTTTGTTCACAAGAAACCATTAAAACAAAGAGCTTCTGTCATTTTATTCCTTTAAACTTCCAAGCATGTTTTGTTGCCAGTTGATTGCAACTTGAAGGTAGTGCCTAAATTGCCCAGGAAAAGTTTTTAGTAACTTAAGTTTTCAAGGTATAATTTATAAATCAACAATAATGAGAAGCTACCAGTTACAGTTTATTTCATGTCTAAAGCTTTCATTGGTCTGAAAAAACGTAACCCTTTCAAGTTCCCTATACCTATCTCTAATTCTCTGGCTGTACTTGACTGAAAGGCTTTACCCTTGATTTTTGGGTGGGTGAGGGTGAAGAGGGCTTCTGGAAAAAAAAGTAAAAGGGCGGTAAGTTTAATATATTTCACTTACAAATCTCTTTTCAGTTTTAGTTCAATTGTAATTTCTCACCTCACTATCCTGAGCTGAATTCTTTCTTCAAGGACAAATTAGTGATTAGTAATCAACAATCAAATGTGTTATCAGCTTTAAATTGTGTAGTTCATCTGTAAACGAGGATCACTGATTCAACACATTCACACCTTTGAAATTTTACTGATGACCACTGACGAAATTGTATTTAAAAATGGAAAATAAAACTATACTGTTATGTTTGTGTTTTAATTGGTTGGGCTGATGATTCTGAACCAGGCTCATCATAGCTCACTGTATACTTAGGCCTATGTAAATTACACTAATGAGAAGTAATTAGAAATATTTTACAATTAACACCAAGGAACTGTGAGGCAGACCTGTATTATGAGGCTATTATTATTCAATATGAAAACTACATTGCTCTACACACTTCAGTATCACTGAGAGGATCCCACAATAATACACATTGTACAGTAAAATCAGCAACAGAAATTTGGGGTGTAGTAAAATCACACAAAAAATGTCTTCTATTTGTTCTTAATGAAAAAAGGAATGATAAAAATGAATCAATAAAAGCGACCATAAAAAGGTTTCACAAAACAATAGAAGGGAATCCCCTCGGAGTCGGCTTAGAGACGGGGGTTTGATGTGATGGTGGAAATGGCAGGTGTTATATGAAGCAAAAATAAAATAAGAGAAAAAAGTAAAGTAAATGCAGTTACACTCATATGGTTCGGTGTGATCTGGGCGTGACTTGTACACGGGCTGGGACTCAGCATGGAGCACTGTGATAGTTTAAACAGTTTAAAACACTTACAGTGGTAACCGGATTTGTAGCCTTGTGGGGTTAAGAACTTGATGAAATCCACTGTGTCCGCTGGGACTCCAGAGGTGTGCGCTCACATACAAATTGCCACTGATAAAGAGAGGAGGGGAAGCTCTACCATCACAAACCTTAAACCCTATCACTCTTACACTTGTTCACATAGAATAAAACTTTAGTACCCAGAATGTAGCGGGCACCGTCTCGAAGGGAGGTGGGACTGTCATTGCTGCATACAAAGCTTGGCTTTGCCGTTGTTTTAATTGAACCCACCCCAAGCACCAAGGTTTGAAGAGCTTAGACTTAGAATTGCACCAAGGTTGGATTGAATAACGCAGCGTGCGCATTTCTGTATGCAGTAAAGTGAATCTGAATACCAGCTACCATAGCCAGAGATAGGGCGGGTTGATAAATTGACTGATTCTTTGCATTTAGAATGATATTTGTGTGTAAGTTGGCTGATAAGGAAAGCGGTGCTAAAATGCTAAACTAGATTTGAGATAATTTGAACTTACACAGCACTGACAGGTTAAATTAAAAAAATATATATATCAACAAATCTGTACCAATGGATTAGTTAGTTGATAGATTAGTTGCTTGCGATGCCTACTGGCCAAAGTTTTGATGCACAAATAAAAACAAACATAAACACGGGAGAGACTAAAACAGATAAAATTGGTGTTTGACTTCATGGATAATGGATCAGTCTTGTAGACCACAACCCTGACTGTAGCAGCATTCACCTCACCTTGTCTAACTTGAATCTAGACTTGACCATTTTGTTTTATTGATTCCACAGGTTATAGCAAACAAACTTTGGGTTTGGAACAGTGGTACTTCTAAGCATAATCCCAGGGTGATCCACAATTTCACACTGTAGTGCAGAAGTTAGCAATGCTGCAAACCGACCAGAGATCTGGAAGACTTAGCAATCATATCTCTTCATGGATTTTTTCCACTATAGCAGGATGAGGTGAATGAAAAGCAGGGTGGTTTATGTTTTTGTACAATGACAATGAGTCCATATGCTTGAATAATAAAATTTGGAGAGTCTTAGGGTCTAAGATGCATTGTTCCTCTTTTTTTTTCCCTCTCCCCGCTGGAAGGTAGATTTAGCTATGTGGTCAAATGAAAGTACTGGAGAAAATTTTATTAAGTTAAGTAGCGAAGCAGTTCGGTGGGGAAACCCATAATAAACGATTAGCGTGACAAAACTTAAATATCCTCTCCCCCAAAAATAGTTCAACAGGTAATTTATAAATCAGACTTTGTTGGCCAGTCAGTCAACATATTCAACTATAAAATGAAAACATAACTTTCTAATGAACTGCTTTATAAAATGTTATAATAATAAAGAAAAACTTTTATGGCTGAATAAAAGTGTTGAACAACAGAATCAGGGAAATTCAATACTCCAGCCTTGTTTTGAACACTAGATTGTATTATAGATTTGCTTCCAGGCCGGGTTATAAAACATATTCCGCCCTTAGACGAAAACATAAACTTTGATCTGATCATCACAAATTCTAAATTAATGGAAAGAAAGCTACAATAATTTACTGCTGGATTGTGTTCACTTTTCTTTCCTACAAAGAACTTCTGTTGCATCTGTTTGCTACCACTCACAGTCTCTGCTCTGCTTCTACTCTTTCTGCCATCTCTGTCCTGTCACTGATGTCTCATCCCAGTACAGAGACGTCTTAGACTGCTGAATTTCTATTGAAACTACAATACATCCACAGACGCATACAGACATGCACACAAAAATTCAATTTCTCCATCTTTCTATCTGTTCCCCTTCCACTTTCTCAGACACACAAAAAAACAAAAAACAAAATGTACACACACATTCAGTGCCCGTCTGCTCCAGCCCCCGTTGGCTCTCTCTCGCCTGTGTGTGCGTGTCAAATCAAATCTCCACCTCGGTGCGTAGTACACCTGCTGTGATGGCGTATAATGCGCTGCATACAGTGAGTGCACGATGACGGATTACTGAATTAGACCAATAATGACAAGTGACACTTCTGTTACCGCTCCCTGAGCCACTGCAGAGAGCAGGAGAGAGGTGTAAATAAAGAACAGACACAGCGACAGAGAGAGAGAGAGGGAGGGAAGAAGGTGGAAAGTAAAAAGAAACCATGGCACCGAGACAGAGGAAGTCATGGGGATAGATTGGAAATTTGGGACTTATTCTTTAAAAATAAATAAGTTCTGTTTCATTTCATTTCAACTTCTGCGTCCTCTGTGGTTTTTCCCTCTCTCTTTTTTCTGTGACGACATGGTAAATATAGATCAGTACCACAATCTGGTGAAGTCAAACAATGTTTTTCTTAACACAAAGTCCCACCAGGACTTTGGTGAAGCCAAAAATAAAGGCACCATCACAGAACTTATGTGGCGAGGCAAAGATTTTCTGAGAAGTTTAAATGTATTTTCTTAATAAATATACATGAAATGTAGAGCAAGGTAATTTGTGTGTCCACTTTTTCTGGACTTGAGTAGTGTATCTGCATGATGCCCTCCCCCACCTCCATGGATCCAGGTCTCCACAGGCCTGTGTGCAGGATACTAAACCATGCCAAATGAGGAAGAGGAGGTACAACTCTAACTGGGATCACATGAATAAATCAGCCTACCACCTGGTGCTTCTGCACCGGGGAAACACAAACTAGAAAAGTGCATTTACAGAGAGATGTACACAAACTGATGCATTAATTTATCCCCACACTTATGCAGAAGAGAAGGCTTACAAGTAAAGTAGGAATGATAGAGGGAACCAGCAGCGTCTGTCTCTGTTTTTCATCTGGAGACAGACTTTATGATATGAACACCAATGAGAGCATTTGTGTTGGTGCTCTGTCGACGTCAATTTAACTGCAAGGCTCATCATCTTGTCTCCATTGTCTCATAATGGAGAATCACCGGGGAATATAACCCTGCCAAGTCATGTTTGGCTTGTAAGCTCAAAGGTGCGAGTGACTTCTATGGCTTATACCTCTTGTATATGCTCTCACTTCCCAAAGAAAACAGGAACGGGGACCAACAATGCTGGAGATGGAGTGAGCACTTAACTGGGACAAACACACACACACACACACACA
The DNA here is from genome assembly GCF_007364275.1 of Archocentrus centrarchus. Classification (NCBI taxonomy): domain Eukaryota; kingdom Metazoa; phylum Chordata; class Actinopteri; order Cichliformes; family Cichlidae; genus Archocentrus; species Archocentrus centrarchus. Next base: position 28,424,770 of record NC_044361.1, on the reverse strand, counting down.
CACACACACACATAGTAAGAAATGGGGAGACAGTGGAAGCAAAATTGGAAAAAGAGAGTGAGGGAGCAATAGGGGCGCACAAAGGAAGGAAGACAGAAAGAAATATTGACAAAGCCTAGATATACACATAAGTCACCCGACACGACCCGCCTGCTCCCTGTATTTTATAGAGCCGCTCTGCGCTGTCGGAACAGCATGACAGGCCAGTTCCTTCAGCGGAAAATATGGTCCCTCTCTACCCTCCCGCCTCTCGCTCTGCTATCACTCCTGTTTTCTGTCTATCCCACCTGATATCATTCTGTCACCTCTGCGCCGGGCTCTTTTTTCCATCATCCCCCTATTTCTTTGCTCCCTGTTCTTGCGTTTTTATTGGTGCTCTACATTCCACCCGTCATGTTTCACTCCTCCATTTCTATCCATCTTCCTGTCGCTCTCTTAATCCCCTCTCATTTGCTCTCCTCTGCCCTCATCCCTCCCGTTTCTCTTCCCGTTCTCCTGAAGCCACTTTTGCGTGCTGTTCCATTTCCACCTACTCTCTCCGTTTCCCTCATTCTTCCTGATTCATTTCCTATCTGCTATCCGTTCCATTCATCCCTCTCTCCTCTATTTGTGCCACATACACTGCTATCCCTCTCTACCCTCTGGCTCAGCTATCTCATCTCATGGTTTTCCAACAGTATTTCCTCTGACCTCCCAGGTTTTTTTTTCTCCGTGGTTTTAAGTTCATCTGTCTCTCTTCCACCACCGTAAACTTTATCCATTCATTTCTTCAAACTCAGTACTTTATCTCAGCCTTTTCACTTTTGCCCTTTCTTCCCACAGCTTCTTTCTCCTTCCTTATGGAATTTTTTTTTTCTAGCCTCCCTTTTCACGTTTTCCTGCTATTTTGCTTTTTATGCTTGTGTTCAGAGGTTTCTTCTCGCTCCCTCCCTCCCTCCCTCCGTCCTTTCTTTCTTTTTTCCCCTCTTTTTCTTTCTTTCACCTCTCTGCCTGTGCATTCCAGCCGGCCCTCCCTCTCTCATCCGCAGCCTGAGCACAGAGCCCCATGTGTCGGAATCAATTAGGGCTGAGAGCCGTCGCGGCCGTTCTTTCACGGAGGTAAATATTAAACTGCACCAAGCACCGAGGAGGAAGAGAGGGAGAGAGGAGGGGAGAGAGGGAGCCCTCCGTCCCTAATCCACCGCATCGATCAGGCGGGGATGAGGGTAATATATTATTTTGACAAGATACGATCCTCCGACGCGCACCGCTATCCCCGGCGATCGATTTCTTTTTTCTCTCCTTTTTTCTTTCCTTTTCTCCCCCTCAGTGAGTGGGACAGAGTTTGTGTGTTACTGTGTGTGCGTATGCCTGACATAGGGTGCGCGTGTGCATTTGTGTGTTGTTGCCGAGCATCCTGGCGTGTGTATGTGCACTGGAGTGTGGATGGGTGACAATAGGAACAGCATTAGGAAATGTGGAGAAGAGATGAGGATGGTGCTGCTAGTAGGTCTGCGCTTTTACAAACAAGCTCCTGTCTAAACAGCTAAATCACATGCTCAAGATGGATCATTGGAGGAATCTCGGAATTGCATTTTGCCTTTATTTTCAGGGGTATATGCACAGAGCAGCATACAAGGAGGGATTCAAGATTCCAGTTAGTAAGAGAGTTAGTAGAGAGCTGACCTATTGTAAAGTTAAGTGTCCTCCCCTGCATGGTCCCCTCGGCTCCTTTGCCTCCCCTCTATATCACTTTGTAAACTGTGTCTAAATGCTAAATTCCCAGATCAATTTTTTTTATTCATCCTCTCCCCCATCATTGCCCTCACTCTGGCCCCTGCCTCTGTCCTTCTGCAACAGCTTCAAGTCCTGCTGTCCTCCAGTGATTGAGGGTGTCCTACCAACCTCATGCACATCTACATGTGTATTCGTGGCTGGCAGTGTGTTTATTTGAGCATTTCTGCGCAACTGCAAAACAGGTCACTGATTTTCACACCACACCTTAAAAACAATGGTAGACTTTGCTTTTGGAGTGTAGAATTTATGATTTAATCCATAAATGTGTTCATTTATGGATTCATTGTATATTAACACAGAATCAAATTAGTCTGTAACATCAAATCTGCTGAGAATCAACAGCCAAGTTCCCCTGGGGAGCTTTTAGGCACTCTTAGCCATTTTAGTTTACTGCTTTGTTTCTCCAACTCAGACTTCACCAACCCTGGCATACAAGTGTTATAATAAAAGGTAAACCTGTAGTTATTATTTTTCAGTTTACTTTAATGCTTTATGCTTCTCTGTGTCTGGACCTTTATACAATTATAGTTTGAGATACCTGTTTAGGGATGGTTATATATTTAAGGTAATCTATACAGAATAGCACAATTTTTCCAAGCACAACATGCTAATAAAATAAAAATACTAAAGTACTGCATGAACATATTTGATGCTGTATGAGAGCACTCTTTTACATGGATACACAGTGACATGTAAAAGAGACAGAAAAAAAAAAAAACCCTCTCTGTCCTTCAAGGTTAAGCAGCCCTGCGACTGTGTCAAGACTGTGCACAATTATTCAAAGTCTATAAATGTTCTAAAAAAAAAACATGCTTATGTTTTATGTGGATGTCACATTTCAGTTCCAATCTGTCCTTTTGAGTGTTATAGTGACACAAATGCACACAAGTCATGCACACACCTTGCTGCCCAACAAGTTTCCTCTCCTAGAAAGCTCCATCCAAACAAGCATGGCAACACCTGCTGGGTTCTCCTCCAGCTCATTCCGCGCTCTCTTACTCCTCGTCTCCTACTTTCTCTGTTTCTACCTGCCGCGACTTAGTTTTCCTCTATCTTTCTGTCCGCTCTTGCTTTTATTGTGCCATTTTCTGCCACTTTGGTCCAAGAAAGGGGGGCCGTAATGCAATCTCTCCCCCTCTCTGTCTCCTGCTGTGAGGGAGAGTAGCTTGGCCTGTGTGCTGGGCCAGGGAGAAGGGGGAGGGATGGGGTCAAGGTGAGCTCTAATACACTATTGATCCGCCCCAATTGAAAACCTGATGGAAATTTTACCCCCACCCCCACCCCCCCTCATCCTTCCTAGTACCCCCCCACCTCTGTTTTTCTCCCCTTTCCTTTCTTCTACCCCCCCCCCCCCCCCCCTCTTCCTATCTCCCACTCGTCTCTTCCCTTATGTCTTTTTTCCTTTCCTGTGTGTATCCTCCCTGGTGTCTAGCGTCTTCCTCTTTTTCAGTGTCTATCCCCGTTCCCTCCAATCTGTTTTCTCTCCCAGCTGAATGTCTCTTTCAACCACTGACCACTTTCTCTCCCTTGCTATCTATCTCTGTGCTGGGCAGCACTCTGCTTCCATGTCTTTTAAACCGTGTCTCTAATCATTTCCTCTCTTCTTTTCTTCACTTTTAGGTCTCACCATCTCCCCCTTTTCAAGTCTGTTGCCTCTCTTTTTCCCTTAAATCCCTCGCTGCCCCACCCCTCCCCACTGATTCCATCTCTTACACTCTTTTTCCCCTCATCCCCCTTTCTGAGTGTGCATCAGATGGTCCATTTCTCTCTAACCCAGTGCATATTGATCCCTATGGCAGTAGCATGCAGGGTGAGGGCTGTGAGGACCACTGCTACAGTGTATTAAATGCCACAAACGCTTTGGACGTGGGCCCTGAGACACGCCTCCCCGGCAGGGCCCTGTCAATAGCTGCTCCCTCCTGTCAACAGCGGCCAAATGGCCTCTCAATCTGTGACTTGTGATGGTCCACAGATTGGTACAACTGCAATAGATGTGCCACAGAAAAATTGAGATAATCTTAAAAGTAGAAAAGCCAGGATAAAACATAAAATAAAATAAAGAGATGTGTATAAGTGCATTTTCTCAGTAATGGCTAGGTTCTTTTGAAAAACATGTGCATTCAGGACTGATGTAAGTCAATGAAATCATGTAAAACCATTTCCATTCAAATATCTAAAATGTTGCAAACAAAATCTATGACCTGAGTTTTCAATTTGCTACATTCTTTGCCTTAAAAGACTTCATAATAACATGCTGTTGTCCTGCAGTTATGTGGAACAGCAATTATGTACGTAGTTGAGTGTGCTGTATACCATTCGAGCACATCAAACAAAAGAAGCACAAACACTGGAAAAGCCTGAACAATAGAGATGGCAGCAACAGAAGTAAACCTTTTACAGCTACCTATTACTTTCCCACTTAACAAGACAGACCACAACCTCTCCCTCTCTCTGACTCTATGCAGAGTTGGCTGCTATCACCGCACTGCTTGAGTGGGAGATAAATGGAGTGAGGGTGTGTATGTGTGCGTTTGATTTATGTACTGTTGTGTACGTGTCAGACAGCCAAGCTATCAGGACCACCATCTCCCAATAGACATAGAAACGCTACAGCAAGTGGAGGGACCCCTCTGCTGACCTCGAGACCCCTGATACACATCTGGAACAACGGAGTACACCCAGCGGGGATTGGAGGGGTTCGTTGCAGTAGGAGGAAGAGGAAGAGGAGGAGGAAAACTCTTCATTGTTCCTGTGCTTTTCATTTTCATTCAGAAGAGTCATCCACTTTGTCTTTCACTCTCCTTCACTCTACCTCTGTCTTTTTCTCCTCTTTGCCCTTCGCTGTCTTATGTTGACTGCCGCTGCACTTTTCACCTTAAATTCAACTTTACATCTCTCGTCCGCTCACACAAAACAAATCTCACAGGTAACTGAGCTATAACACTCAGACTTCAGATGTTAGTTTCTGTTAACAGAGTCTGGAGCTACTCCTGTATGATCCTAATGTCACGGAAAATCCGTGGTTTGATCAGAAGGGAATGTGTATTAGTCAAAGGATGCAGGAGTATATGAAAAGCCATGACAAAACTTCAGGAGTACCTTCTGAAAAAAAAAATGACTTCACCTTGTACCCTAACCTGTGACCTTTGACAATTTTTAGATTTGTCTAATTTTACATCATAATCAAATACACAGATTAGAATATTCTGTCAGTGTTCCTGTTAGTAATTCAGTATACTCTGCATGCTTGTAATTTGTCCTCTAGCTGGCATCCAGAGTTTAGATACCTGTTTTATTTTCCCACTTTTCTCTTTCAATCACTCTTTTCTTGTCTCTCTCCCTGTCTCCTCTTTTCTTCCCCCATCTCTTCACCCTCTCCATCTATTTCTTTCTCTCTAGGAAGGAATCAGTCTCACCTTAATTGCTCTTAAATCGGATTAATGACTGACCGGGGACAACTTGACTTAATCTCTCTTCTAGTAAATCTCTTCCTCTCCCCTTTTCTCGTACATCACTCTTATACATTTTATCCTCTCTTGCCCCCCCCTCCTCTTTATCTCTTGTCCTCTCTTTTTCCCACCTTCAGTCCTCACCCGCCCTTTCTTTTCTCCTGCTGTCCCAGCATCTCTCCCCTCTTTCACTTTGTCACCTCCTCCTCTTCCCCTTTTCCTGTCCATCCTTCTTTCTCCTTCTCTCTCCATCATGCTCCCTGAGAGTCAATCATTCTTTCATCTTTTTTGGACACACTCTGTCATGCATCAGCTCTACTCGTCATCCGGGTCCCTTTATCATTCTGCTCCTCTTCTTTGCACATTCTTTCAACAACTTTTTATCACCCTTTAACTTCATCATCCTAAAATTTGCCAAAGCCTCTTTGGCTCGACTGTCACTCTTTCTCTCGATCCTCTGCTTTCTGTGTATGTATGTCTGTGTGTGTCTTAGTCTCACTACAAGGTTGCCCAGTTGCAGAGCGTCGTGCATGTGTTAGTCCACGTCGATGTGGTCCTGTCATTGCCTCCTAAGTGCTTTGGCAATACTACGGATCTGCTGTCATGCCAGTTCAACTAATCTCAATTGAATTACATTGAACTTGTATTGAGATGGAGATAAAGGACATGAGTGTGATTTCTCAAGGAGCTCTAGCTCTCTTGCACCCACGTGAGAACAAACCAAAATACACACGGCAAGCAAATCACATTTATGCACACACATTCAATACATCCCTTTTGGTGACAGTAATGCTATTTGGTTTGTGTAACTAAATGGGATATATGCCAATATAACCACAACAAGAAATAACAAGGTGCTAACAGTTCAGTATAAAAACAAGTGATGACATGTCCTACTGAGGTGATCTTTGTTAAGGGTATAAGGGCAAAGAAATTGTGCCCTCTTCCAAACCCCTGTAGTTCAAAAAAACTGAAGGAAAAAAGAGGCCAGCCTTGTGGACAAAAGCTCATTTTCCTCTTGGTTGCACACTGCTGCAGGCGGGCTAACATGCCACAGGAGAATTCAACCACTCATACACCTTTGTTTTCCTCAGGTTTTTCTCAACTTTACACACAGAAGCAGAGCCATAACTGAGAGAGAACCAGGATTTCTGTCAGCCCAGAAGGCATGTGCATGGCCTGTCCAGCCTGAGGCAATGTTCTGTGATCTGAGAGCCACAAAGTCATCCATGTCCTTTGATTGCGGCAGACAAAAGCATAATCTGTCATTTCCAAATGCAGGCACATTTGTTCACCTTCCAGTTTTGCTTGGAGTCACTTCCACATCTCTTTCTTTCTTCCATTTCTCTGTCTTCTCGCGAACTCTTCCAAAGTCCACTGCCCTCCACACCCCCCCCCGGCTCCCAACCTCTCTGCATGCCCATCTGCTTCACAGCGCTCCTGTGCTTGTCCTTTCTCGCTCTTTCTCTCTCTCACTGAGCAGTCAGGATTAAGCATTTATCTCGGTGGTCCTCCTTTCGGCCCTAAACACCCGTGAGGATGATAAGAGTCGCTGGGATTTGTCAAATTGTGCGCCATTGATTAACTGACCTTTCACGCCTGCAAGTCTCTCAGCCACTCCACTAACTGCCGACAGGGTAGATAGAGAGATAGATGGATACATCTGGCTGTTATTATTGTGTACAAGTTTGTAGTTACCAGGTGTGGCAGGGAGAGACGACAGGGGTATGTGGGCCACAGGAGGGGGTGGGGGGGTGAAGAAAGAAGGAGTGTTTGCAGATGATGGAAACGATATCGAGGAGTCCTTCAACTGCCCTATAAGGCTAGGCGAGTAACAGGTAGAATCATGTCTTCCAGCAGACAGTAATGAATATCAAATGATAAATACTAAAACACAAATTTTAAGGTGCGCCAAGAATGTAATATCAGACGGGAAGAATTGGGCACAGAAGAACCAAAGGAACCATTCAGACATTACCTGGATGGAGGGCAATCTTGCACATGGCCAAGGGTTACTGGATGGTGCACTGGACACCTTTGATTATTTATAGACAGGTCCATACCACTTTGTCAATGACACATTTTCAAAATCAAAAAAGAGGTGTTCAGATTTCTTTCTTTTTTTAATTCCAGTGCTCAGTAAAGTAACTGAGCAGGTCAGCTTTGCAGTGTTTGAAAACATACCTATACATAATGTCAAAATATTTTTTCATACATTTCAGAGGTTATTCCACTGTGAATCCTTAAGAAATAGTCATTGCAGGAGGATCTTAAAGATTTTATAGTGTAGAAAAATATCTTTAAAATGTTTTAAATTATATTTCCAACTGTAATGCTTTAAAAATGTATCTCCACAGGGACTCTCTATGTAAACTACAGTTTCATTTTTTTTAATGAGCAACAAATAACTCCACCTATTGGAAAAAACATGTGGATCTTAAGAGACCTCAGAAATGAAAATATTTTTAACTATTTTAATTATTATACGAAAGGGCGCGATTTTAAATAGCAAGAAAATGCAATTGCAGAAGAGAAGCAAAGGAAGAAAGCAGAAAACTGAGGCACTCGGAGTTCACCCACCTGGACCTCCGCGTCGCTCCGCCTCAGAGATGCACCTGAGGCCGAAGCCCGATCGCCGTCTCAAGGAATGGACTTGGGAGTTTCTTCGCTGCTCCGCGTGATCCTACCGGAAAGAAGGAGACCAGGGCGAAAGTGCCGCTGTCGCACGAAGGCGTCACTGATAAACAAAACAAAACAAAAATTTTCATTGTGGCTGGAATCCCTTTAAAGCACAAGTATGCACGCGGGATTACTCCATTCAAATAATGAATTAAAATAAATGAAGTAACAGGAAAGGTGGCGCTTTGGCCCAGCTGACTGGAGTCGATCCTGGGGCTTGTATTCTGATGTTTTCCCGCAGGACCGCTGCTGTCTCATAGAGCACAGATCAATCACCTCATTTACTCCTTACTGTCATACAGTAACTGTGACAGCAAGAAGGAGGAAGAGATGCCACTATGAGCTTATAATACTCTCATAATGACTTCGTGCGTCTTTGTCACTCATTTGTGAACGACCTTATCGCACTAAACAGCATTTGCTCGTCTCCTCGAGTTGGTGCCTCTGCAATGTTCCTATAAAATCTTTATAAATGATGTATATTTTGCTATATTTATACTAAAGCTTCCTGAAATGTAGGTTATAAGGCATTTTAACGCACAGGATTTGTCGGCACACAGAACGGATACAGGACCTGAATGCAGTTCGGCGAGAGCCTTTGCTGTCTTGTTATCGATATATGAGAAGCTTGCTGGAAAGGATATTGACCGCACTAACTAGCCGCACTTTGATCATACGAAATTGCTTTCCAGATGACAACACATTAAGGATGAGAGCATTTTTTAAAAATCAAACCCGCCTCCCGCACCTGTCAGAAGTTTCTTCTCCGAATAAGATGGAGATGAGGAGAGGTGCGAGACCCCATAGGTGGACTGTCTTGGTGAATAAAAGGAAGTCAATAGTCTATTTTAGAAAAGAGGAAAGGAAAAAGACGAAAAAAAAACAAAAAAAAAACAAAAACCAAAGAAAAAGAGGAAGGGAGGGTGCATCCAATATCCAAATTCCGTATCAAATAATTGTGATCATAACCCGAAAAGAAAGTTAGATATAATTTAATTGATATAGAAAAGAGACGTTTAATTTATAAATAACAACAGCAATACAACGTGAAACGGATAAATGCACAGATGAAAAAGGAATTAATATTTGTGTTTAGCTTTTCTTTTAGACGAAAAGCACAACAGCATATGCATATAGTTTTTGTGTAGAATAAAAAACAAAATAAAGAAATCTATAAATTTGAAAAAATTAAATTAGAAAACGACTGTCTTACCAATGAAGTAACATAATCGAGCAGTGGACAATTTGGAGTTCAAACCAAGCTGCTTTGATAAAATAAAGGAGAACACGTTATTCGTTCGATATAATAATAATAATAATAATAATAATAATAATAATAATAATAATAATAATAATAATAATAATAGAAAAAGGCCCGTTGTTTTGAAACGAAAACTCGCAAGTTATTATTATTATTATTATTATTATTATTATTATTATTATTATTATTATTGAAATATTGAGCAGACAAGTTCCATCAGGAATGGAGACATATTCCTAATTGGTGTGTGAACTGTGTGTATAAATTAACATGAGCGTTAAAGTGCTGATATTATAACAAATTGGACACATTAACAAGTTCAAGCCGCGCAGAGGTGAACATTAAGGAGGGGAGGGTGAGTGACGTCGGGAGAAATTTCCCCGAATGGCATTTAATGTCGGAAACATTTCCAGTATTATTATGTTATTGTATTGACAGCAGAGAGAGAGACGGATGAGGCGACGGACAAGGAGTGGCACAAAAAAAAAAAAGCAGCAATATTATCTAATTACTGAACTCAAAGACGACACCAAAGAGAAGAGGTTCAACACGTTGGTCTGAAAGTTCACTCACAAAAAACACAGGAAAGAAAAAGAAGTGGCGGAGGCCACGGGGCTAAAGCAGAAAAAATACATAAACAAAATCACCTGCCACAACAAGAAATCGATTATTATTATTATTATTATTATTATTATTATTATTATTATTATTATTATTATTATTATAGCCCCTACAATAGGCCTATTTAAGGAATTCCTCGTAATTTGAAAAATAATTTAAAAAATTTTCCTCAAATGTAAAATGTTTTTCTCAGACACAAACACGCAGACACACACATTAAAACTTTTTTTTTCTTTTTTGAGGCATGAATGTTGTTAGAAATGAGTAACTGACGCCAGGAAAAAAAAAAATCATTGGATGGGGTTACGGTGGATCCATTGATCGATCTCTTAATCTGCAATAGTTACATGCATGTATTGATTTACAAACACTGTTTATCTGGAATTATACTGGCACAAATAATTGATGGAGTACACCCACGGCGCACATAAATATGCATCAAAGTTGCAAGAGGGCAAACACCTAAAAAGAAAACAGCATATGAGGGAGAGACCACCAAAATCAAATAAAGATTATTCCAAATATATTTTTTTAAGCTCGACTCCGAACTGTATCGATGCGCCCACTTCTGAAACAAACTCCCGTGTGAGTCTGAAAACACATACTCACGCGCGCGCGCGCGCACGCGCACACACACACACACACACGCACATCACTGGCTTCACTCTGGCTGGAGCAAACTTCAATATTTTTCTTTGGTGAACACACTGAAGGATGGTCACAGAGAGCAAACCATTTCTTTGCTGCTTGGTTGTTGATTTATTTATTTATTTGCCAGCGTGCGTTTGAGCAAAACTGGGAATAAACTTGAACAACTTAAATGCTGGTAGCCTCTACGGAGAAACTAGGAAAGTCCGACAATCCAGAAAGCTGGCTCCGACTTTAAGCGGAGAAATTAAAGAAAACAAAGGTCAAACAATTAAATAAATTGAAGTAAAAAATCAAAATATTACCACGTGCAACACGTGCACGTCCCAAAGTTTAACGACGGAGCACAAGCATGCAGACAGCAAGACACCCCCCACCCACCCCAAAAACTTCGCACAGGCGCACACTCTAACATATTTATAAAGGTGAATTAAAACGAGGCCACTCACACATACACACAAACAAATGGACCAGAGAGAGAGAGAGAGAGAGAGGGAGAGAGAGAGATGCACCGGCTGAGGTCTTGTGCAGCTCGCTGCGTGTGAGTGGCTGTTTAATTGACTGATTGATAAGGCTGTGTGGAGGTGAGATCTGGACGCCTTAACAAATAGAGACATTTAAAGGCTAATCCGGGCCAACGCAGACAGCTGAACGCATCGAAGTGCGCCCGAACAGCCGAGGCTTTCACACCTAGACACATGCACAGGAGAAGTCGTCTATTTAACCACCTTCCTGGTGTGTGTGTGTGCGTGTATGTGTGTGTGTGTGTGTGTGCATGCTTGCGCGCGCGCGCGTGCTCTTGCAAAAAATGCAAGTAGCATTTAAAGTTTCGCAATGTTTCCAAGACAAATAATTGTCAATAACGGTGGCAAAAAGCGCCCGCGTTAATTACGCACATCCCAACTTTTTCTTACAAGATTACACTGCAAACTGAATGCAAACATAAATTTCTCATAATAGCAAAAAATGACAACCATGAAGAATAATATTGCCCAGCACAGATGTATAATGACATACTTTCGAAAACACTCACTACCGGACTACAACCCCAACTTTTTTCCTCGAGGAAAAAAGAAAAACAATTTAAAAAAATACTAAAATAAATGTCTATAAATATTATAAGCAATACATAAAATGCACAAAGAGGAATACATACCTCCAGTGTGATTTTTTTTTTTTTTTTTTTTTAAGAAGTGGTTTTCTCACCGGCGACCAGTCTATCCACACGCATTCACTCTGACGGCGCACCGAGCCAGCGACCGGAGAAGCAGCTCTACTACCAGCCTGAACCCGGGAAGGAGAGCAGAGGGAGGGGGGAGGAGGGAGGAGAGAAGGTGTGCGTCTTTCTCTCCCTCTCCTCTCTCTCTCTCTCTCTCCTCTCTCTCCCCTCTCTCCCTGTGTGTGTGCGTGTGTGTGTAAGTAGTTAATTAGTAAATCCCTATTCGCTGTGCCTCGGGTCGGTTTGTTTTCCCCGGTCGACAAGCCGAGAGGAAAGAGAATTTGAAGTAGGATTCGACCCGTTTCCGCTCCCGTGTCTCATATATGAGGTCTGTGTGTGTGTGAGAGAGAGCGATTGTGTGTAGTGTAATTGTGTGTTTGTGACTGTGCGTTTTTTTCTCCCTCTCTCTCTTTCAGGGCTCTCTTTGCCGCCACAAGAGGAACCCCTCCATCGCATCTCCCCCGCCGGCTTTGAAGAGTCACAGTACTCACCACCACGTTGACCTGACCCTAAAAGTTGCTCACATTGAATTGGCCACCAATTCCCCAAACAAGCAATGAAAGTGGCCACTTCAGGGCGTTTCCAGTGCCAGTGCGACTGGAGACTGATGTGCCTGACAGTGTTTTCTATGACACAAAAACCTTCCACCTAAAACTAAAGTTGGATTGAAGTCTGAGACTAGAGGAATCACTGTGATTTCCTATGTGGAAAATAAAATGCTACCTAGACAAAGCAATATTATCTTCTTTTCCAATGAATATAAAGGAAACCTTAAATGCCACTCACTAAAGGTCGAGCCCCTCATGTCAGTCTGGCTTAAGTAGACCACCAAGAAGAAAAATTTCACTGCTGTCCCTGCAGTAAAATCCACATTACAGTGAAGCAAATCGTCTTTCTTCAACTCATGGCTTCCATCAAATGCCTGCATAAATGAAAATCACCTATCTGCACACACATGCAAAGCAGCGGAAAGAATGCCCCAGCTCTTGTGCAAGTGAATCAACTCTGCCCTTAATAAACTTTAATTATCTAATTGATCCTCAATAAGCAACTTAATAATCAATTAGGTAAACCAATGGAACTCACTTGAGTGCAGAGAGCCAGAGCCTATGACAAGGGTATTAGAAGAAGAAATAAAGGAGAAGAGGTTGGAGATGGAGGGATGGGGAAGAAGCTGAAAGGCACACACTGGGATCTACAATAATATGATGAGCCCATTTCACTCATTGCAGACGGTTTCAAGGGTTGATTGATTTAAAAAAAAATCATCAATTAAACAAAAATATTATTAGTTTCTGCCCTAATTGCCAAATAGAAAAAGCTCTATTTTGTACAAACAAAGACACACACATGCACACGCGCACGCACGTACGCACACACCCACACACACACACTCCATACAATACATTCAGATAACGACACGCGGACCTCTTTATCGCCCTCTGGTGTCCACTGTTGATCTCAGCCTTCTATTACAGCTTGTTAAGCCTTCCAGTAGACACCAGTGGCTCTCAACTTTTTTGGCTGGATTTTTGGCTCACACTGCACATTACACAATGCTACAATATAAGTGCATTTGCTTGTGTGTATAGCTTTTGTTTTCAAGGTATATCTTCTTAGTGTGGATGTGGATGTCAGGAGCAAGGACACTCACACACTCTGCAGATGAAAGCTTTGCCAGTACTCTTAGTCCCCTGGGGGTCACGCAATATTGATGTGACCACTGGTGTATGCTTGCGTGCACTGTTGGTGCATGTCAGTGCGTGTACATGTATACAGCATCTATTGGATTTGTACATGTCACCTCTAAAATTCAAAAGGGCAAAAGCACATACAGAAACACTGAAACATGCCAGTAACCTCCAACCACTGATCTCAGACCAGCCCATTTGTCCATTTTTTTTTTGGGCTCTTTTTTTTCCCCTCCCAGTGATCTCTGCTCAGCAGCTGGAGCATCTGAGCCTCTGACACCTGGGAGGTATATGTGACAGAGTGGGGAAGCGCTGGAAGAGGATGAATAACTGACCTATCACATCCCCATTGACTGAGTTAATTAATATAAGTAGAGCTGGGGATTCTTAGCTCACTTTTCACTGTATGGATTTGCTGTCTCTTCACATTTGGTATGTTGTATGTCTATTCAATGCAAACTCAATGTGTTCCGTCCTGCGGCACAATCGTGACAGCTAATTTTGGCAGGCGAGCCATTTTGATGGGGCAGATTTTAATTGTGGCACAACACAGGGCCTCCCAGTGACTGACTGATATAAAATCTCATGTGAATGGATGTCAAATTGCTGCAGAGTGAACTGTTAAAAGCATCATGCTCTATGCTTTATGGGGCTACCACATTTATTGGCTTCCATGCATTCTTTGCATTTAATAAAGCTAAAATATTATGTTTTGGGAAGTTAAGGGGCAGTATTGTCAGTAGGGAAATTAGAAGTGGGAAGTACTGAGATAGAGAGAAGGGAGGAAAGGACAGGAAATCCTCATAGACTCATACATGCAACACTCTCTTCTTCTTTTGAGATTGAAAGACAAGAGAGAGGAGTGTGCGTGTCTGTGTGTGTGTTTTTGTGCGTGTGTGTATGTGTATGTGTGTGTGTAGGAGGGGGTGACACAAGCAGGGCAGACAGGAAGACAGGCAGTAGAAGGTGGGAAATGGAGAGAAAAGCAGGGGAAAGAGAGCAAGAAAGAGCTCCACTGCCTAGTCTTAATCTGAGCTGTTCTGATCAATAGCCCATTTCCCATTGTTGCCAGAGCTGTTCGATCGCTACACCACGGAATTAACACACCCACTTTAATCTAGGGGGAGAGGAGTGAGGGGAAGGAGCGGAGGGGGAAGGGAAGAAGGGAAAGAAGGGGGTTAAGGGGGTGAGTGGGGAGCAGCTGTGGAGGCATTCTCAAATGAAATCAAATCTAATTGTTATCACTGTAGCCGCTGCACTTATTACTACCACTGTTACAATTATCCTCCGACCATATAGCTCCTCTTTCCCCCCTTCTCATACCTTGCATCATGTGGTGTAAACTGGACGTAAACAATCCAAATTAGTGTTTATTTGTTTCATTTTGCCAGCTGTAGATTGGATTGCTCTGGGAGGTTGGAGGGGAAGTGTGTGAGGGTGTCTGTGTGTACTGGGGAGGGGGGTGGGGGGGGGGGGGGGTACTGAAGGCTTGGCCCATTCCTCAGTGACATAGAATGGGATCTGTGGTCAGTTATATTGTCCTAGACACACGCCAACATCTGGGTGTCTCGATTCATCTCAGCTGCTGCAAGGTTGTATCAGCAGGGTTTCAATAGGAAATGTTCTGTTACAAGAATGTGTTTACGATCTTCTTGGTGGTTGTGTTCTGGCTGCACTTTTTTTTTTTTTTTTCCAGGCATCTCAGATCATCAGCTTTACTCAGGGATAGGCTTAAACACAACACAAAAATACTCTGGGCAAAGTGAAAAAAGATTAGGCACTTATTTAGACCCCCTGCCCTTTTTTTCCCCCCTTTTAACTGGGAAGTAAAATTCGTCAGATTAAGAATCTCTTTTGCACAAGCTAACATGTTTTTCAGTGGTGGGAAAAACCCCATTCAGGTGTGGCGAGGACATACACATCCCACATAGAAGGCTCTACCCAGGTTTAAACCCAGGAACCCCACACTGTGAGACAACAGTGCTAACCACTGAGCCACTGTGCTCATCCACTATATAACACCATTCATGAAAATTATTTTCAATGCATGCTTTACTTTTGAAGTGTGGAACTGTTTCATAGTACAGTACTGTAAAGTACTGTATTTTCTGTCTTACTTCTGGTGGATAGTCATGTAGATAGTTTTGGCTTTATGTGGCCCCAATCTGAGCTACATGTGTCTCAGATTTCAAACCAAAAATAACATCACTGAATGGAATTACAACTGTGTGCTCACAGTAAGGAGAAATAGGAGCTATAAAATTTAAGATCTGTGTCTCTTCCCAACAATAAATTTCTCAAAATAATCACAGACAACACTGAACACGTGAAAATTTTTTGCTATTTTCTATTCTTTTCTCAATAAAACTGGTGCATTATCCAGAGTAACACAAAGTTTTTCTCTGGAAAAAGGTGTCCCTTTGTGGTTGGTCCATCATTTTAGGTACAGAGCAAAAACAAAATTACAAAAACAATTACTAGATGGATTACCATCCAATAATACCAAAGGGATGAATCCCCTTGGCTCTGGTTATTCTCTGACTTTTCCTCAACCACAGTAGTACAATATCTGAAAACCCAGATTTCCAGGAATTTTGTTAAACATATCCACATCCTCCAATCTAGAATAACTTTAGCAATCCCTTAACTTTTAATTTAGTTGCTTCTTCTGTACAACATTTCTATATAAAAATACACACAATAATTTGTGTTTAGCATGGCTTTAGGTCAGGGACGCATAAACTTCTTAAAACTTGAGCAAATGAGAGTACGCTTACTTTTTTAATTGCTAGTTCAGTCATAGGTTAAAAGTGTTTCAGTGCTAACTTCTGAGTAAGCTGCTCATGTCAAACTCTTGACTGTGCAGCATTATATTTTGTTGAAGTTGAAAAAACATGTTTTTGTGAACCCTCACCTATAGGGTGCAAAACTCTGCAGCCCTGTGTCCAAATACGTGACTAAAATAATTTGCAGCTGATTGTCCGACACTTTCTTCAAAAATGCACCTGTGAGTGATATAGATCCCCTGTTTCCCAAAAGTCAGATACTGTGAAAATAGGTAAAAAAAAACAAAAAACAAAAAAAAACCACACACACACAGAATTGCTGAGTAGTAAACAAGAACAACAAATCAAATATTTTAATGAAGAAAATTGATTTCTAAAAACTATATTTATATTCTCATTTTCAATTTGACACCAAAAATATGTTTTAAAAATGGGATCAGGAGCAAACTTGTCACTGTGTTGCATCACAGCTTCTTTTAAATGATATTAAAAGCATTTGGGAACTGAGGAGCAATTGCTGTAATTTCCATTTATGCAAATTACAATATATCAGCTGCTCAAGCAAGGGACCTCCTTTGTTATATTTATCTTTTGATGATGCACCAAAGTTTTCAATGGCGGACATGTGTGGACTGCAGGAAGGCCAGTTTAGCACACAGACTCTTATACAGAGCTGTTGTGATGCATGTATAATGTGCTATGGCATTGTCTTGTTGAAATAAGTGAAGCCTGCCCTGAAATGGATGCCATTGTTTGTATGCCAGCATATGTTCTCCCAATGCAATCTTCATAGATATGCAAATAACTCATGCCATGTACTAATTCAATTCAATTCAATTCAATAGCGCCAAATCACAATTCACCTCAAGGTGATAAGTGGATTGCACTTATATAGTATCTTTTAATTTTAGCCAGGTTCTATAAAGTGCTTTGCAATGTTCACTCCCTGAGACACAGGCTCACACGGCAATGGTGGCAAAGCTACCATGTCAGGTGCCAGAGTGATTTTATGCACTTTTAAACAGTGTGCTGATAACAAGCTGGATAATCCCTCTCCTTTTCAGTCCAGAGGACATGATTTCCAAAAAGAATTTCCCTTTTTCTAAGCAAAGGGCAGTTCCCACTTCACCTGAGTCTGTCTTAAATAAACTTGTACTGAGAGAATTTGATGGCATTTCATGACCTTATTTAAATCAGTTTTTTTGTCTTTGCATGGCAGAGTTTTAACTTGTGTTCACGAGTACAGCTATGAACCTTGTTCACCAGTAGCAGTTTTCAGAAAGCAGTCATTTTACATTACTGAATGGCATCTATTTTTAACACAGTGCCACATGAGGGTCTGAGGATCATAGCCATTCTGTGCTGGTTTTTGATATCATCATGTTGCAGAACTGTGGTGTGGTGCTTAGCACGTGGTGCTTGCTTCACAGCAAGAAGGTCCTGGGTTTGAATCCAGGCTGGGACCTTTCTGTGTGCAGTTTGCATGTTCATCTCGTGTCTCCAGGCTTTCTTGTACAGTCCGAAGATACACATGGGTTAGGTTACCTGGTGTTTCTAAAATGGCAATAGGTGTATGTGAGCATGTATGGCTGTCTGTCTTTCTGTGTTAACCCTATGACAGACTGGTGACCTGTTCAAGGTGTACCCCACCTCTCCCCCCCTGATAGCTGGGATAGGCTCCAGCCCCCCCCCCCCCCACGACCCTGAAAAGGATAAGTGGAAAAAAATGGATGGATGGACTTGAATACAGAGACTTCTCTGGATTCACTGGATCTTTTAATGACATAAACTTTATCTTTAAATTACTGAACTGTTTGCCAATGTGAATGTTCACACAGTGGTGAACCCCTGATTAGCTTTACACCTGAAAGATCCTCTTTGGTTCTGTTTTCATGCGTAATCACATTACTGACGTGTTGAAACTTGACATGGTGTCTTTGCACTATTTTCAAACAAAAATGATTCGCAAATCATCAAATTCTGTTGTTTACATTTTACACAGTGTCCCAATTTTTTTCATAAAAGGGTTGCACATCACCGTCACATATATATTTGAGCGCCATGCATGGCAAGCTGTTGAGAGTCATTTGTTCACACTAGCTCCAATGACCATGATTATTCCTGTGTAGTCATGAAACATGATGCTGAGTATATTTCTTTAAGTGAGATACATTATTCACATTTTAAGATGTCCAGTTACACAGAGTATATTTAGAACTGATGTTATAAAAGAAACCAAAGTTAAAGCCAAAGTTTCCCCTCTCACAACAAAGCTTTCACAGATCCCTTCCTCCATTAGTAACATGAACAACCTTACTTGTGCTTTCTCAGTACCAGCCCTTGAATTTAGCTGTTAAAAACTGGAGTCTACAGCTTTGGGTATTGCCAGTGGAGACTTTGCTTACTGCCATCCACTGAGACAGCTTGAGGGAAAAACACAGCAGAGAATCTCTTCCCTTCCACCCGAGGCTACCACCCAACTTTTCCTTCAATCTATTCTACTTACTCTAGTCCTTTTGAAGTCATTTCATAACAGGGCAATTTTCTTGTTAGCGTTTGGCTTTAATTGTGGGTAATTAAGCGTGCTCCAGTAGTATAGAGAACGTTGTTCAGAGGACTGGGGGGAAATTAACCGTAGTTCAGCTGTGAAATATGGGGTTAAGTGGGAGACAGGGTACGGAGAAGTGGAGCCGAGGGGTGGGGGATGAGGTCAATGACTCCAAAACAGGGTTCACACTGTCTAAAAGAAATGTTGCTTTAGGAGCAGCAGAGGGTTGTGAAGACAGCAAATTAAGGGAACATAAATGGATAGTTTTAGCAAAGTTCAACAGGGCTGAAGAACATATTTTGGAGAGTGCAAGAGAATAATAATGATGTGAGAGAGAAATTAATGCACACAAACTACAAGTTTAAATTTGTATCTGAGCACTGAAAAGACAACCGAAGGTGTATGTTAAGATTAATGCAGAAAGAAATAAACTACATTTCAGCAGTACTTCCATGTCAATACATATAAATAGTATGAGGAAGAAGAAATTAACTTGGGAGAACCAGGGGTTTTAAAGTGTTTACATTTAACAGGTACATTAAATATGACTAAAAAGTTCTATCAGTTGGTGAAATGCATCCAAAAATATGGAAACTTCTGCTTTTTGTTCATATGAATTTCAGTTTGTGAAACTTTGAGCATCAAAACGAGACTGAGTGTTCAGGATTTTTTCCTACAGTAAAAGTGCATTTCACCAATTGCCTCCCTAAGCAACAATGTGTGCACACAAGCAAAACCCTGGGTGGCTCTAACTGTCACCAAGTGGATTATGGACTTTACACAGAGTGACCTTTGATTAAATGCACCACCTTACCCTTTGCATCCGTTAATGCTTTTATTTTAACCCCATAACAGCTATAAACATCGATGCAGTCATAAAGCAGATGAGGAATGATTTGAGCCATTGACTGTACTGTCAAATGCTTGGTGGATAAGGACTAACTCTGCTGGGCCCTTTATGAGTGCTTCATCCCCTGGTGGAACTGGCTCCTCTGACTATAATGAACCTGTTAAAGCCTCTATAAATATTGGCTCCCATGCTTAGTGATCGTTTGAATTACCTCGGAAATAGAGCACCGTTTGCAAACAAGTGGCTGGGCATTGGAGGTGCTGAAGCTAATACTTAATCAATGGAGGGACACTCTCTCGGAGTGGGCCCTTGCAGAGCCTTGATTCATACTGTGGGTGCGGATATAATGTTGTTTAGAATAAGCACAAAACTACCATATTGATTAGCACATCATCAGTGTCAATAGGAAAGGGTTTTTCACGAAGAAGTGAAAACTGCAGGGGTACTGGGATAGCTGTATAGAAAAAAAACATAAAAAGACTGCAGTGGGAACTACACACCTTCCTGCCAGCTCCTGCGAGAAATTCAGACTTAACTCTTCGGCAGGGTCACTCTCCCATTGTTGGGTGCCAGTGTTACAGATTAGGTGTGAGTTCAGATTCTACAAGCCTAGGAAATCAAAACATTTCCCAGTTCACAAAAGGAAGATTCCCCACACGATTAAGTAAGGTAAGACGGTTTCCGAAGCCTTAAGCGAGGCAACGCTGCTGCATTTCAAATGCTTGAAGGAGAATAAAACTGAGTTATGTGAAAACTTTCATCTATAACACAGTCCGTGCCAACCATGAAGTACTCTAGTCAATTTGATCATATGTTAAAATTAGTTTTTATCTTTTAAAAATGAGCAAAAGCAAATGTTAGAGACATAAAATATTAAGTAGTTTCTCTACTTTTAGTCATACAGAAATTTTTCTCTAGTATTTTAACAGACTTCTAAGTGGCACAGATATCACTGATAGGCAGCATCTCTACAATAGCAGTTATGTGCAATTATAAAAAGTAATGAATTAAAATTAGTATGACTCTAAAATGCAATCTGTGCATGTACTAAAGTTTAATTTTGGGGGTTAAAGCTCAAGTTATGCGAGGCCCGTGGGCTCTGTTCAGCAGTTGTACATGTATAGAGAAAACCAACAGACTTTTTTGCTTTCGTCATATCTTCAAAATCATATAATCAGTTTTGATAGTGAGCAGGCTCTCAGCTTAGATTTAGTGCTCTCAGTCATTTTCAAGTTGTTTGCTGTGATTTATTATTACACTGCTTCAAAATATTACCTAAACACTGTATATGGTACATCATCTAACAACAACAGCAGTGTTGCACTCTCACATGCAACTGTGCAGCTAAGACAGACATGGAGGACATTTCTCATTTTCCTAAACATTTCCCATGTGGTTTAGCTTGAAGGCATAAACTACTGTTAATAAATACTTTTCTGCATGTACAGGTTAGTATGTGTATGGCCAGTGCATTATTATTTCTCCATAATTTAATACATTAATGGACCAGAAGCATTTGCGTAGGCTACTGAGACATGCACACATCTATTCCAATGCATTATTTCGAGTGCATATTTGATTCAGATCAAGTGAGAAAACCGCCGAAGCCATCAGTGTGATGCTTTTGACCTTGTGCAACGTGAAGTTGAAATCAATGAAAAGGTCGAGCTGACAGTATCCAGACTGCCCTTCAGGACACTTTGTACACCAGGAGAGGACTCACAAGCAGAGTGTGAGAAATTGTTTTTACACTAACAGTTTTCACAGTGCTCATCAGTACAGTTTTCCATTATTTAACATAAACAACGTCACCCTGAATTTATAAGGCTGGCCATAAAAATCATAATAAAACTGCACATGTTCAGCTAAAACTGTTAGATGAAAATAGGTTATACATATGTAATGAAACCGTCTATGTGACCTTTACCTTTTGGGCAATCTCCATTGTTTTGTATCTAAAATTAACATAACAAAATGCTTGAAAAAGTATCAAAAGTATAAAAACTCCAATGCTATATGAATTCGCAAAATCAGTCTGCAATCATGCACCAAAGCAGCCGCTGCAGAGTGCACAACAGTGGGACATCCAAGATTGGAGTCGCACTTCTCTGCTGTCTCTGTTTGAGTGGTTCTTCATAATCGCTAAAAACAGAGTGGACTACCCCAGACCACAAGAATGATGCTGGGATTTCGAATTGTGTGAAATACATTTTTATCACAGCATCCACATATTACACGTGACATAATCTAAAATATACATTATTTAAAAGTAATTAGATACGTGTTTGTGAAGAAAAATATACAAAAAATTAGCTAGATGTGCATTTTCAGTTGATATATTCTTGTATAGCTTTAAAGATATAAACTACTGTTAATAACTGTGTCCGTGTAAACTATAGGTTAGTATTCGAGACGGTCTATATGTCTATGGCCATTTTTACGAATACATTACTATCATCAATCCATAATTTCATACATAAATAGAATGCAGGTAATTGCATAGCCTACTGAGGTATGCACACAAATGCGTCGTTTCGGGTTGGAAAACTTTTTGAAGCGAATCTCCTTATTTCCCAAGTTCTTCTTTCAATTCCCCTACAGCTCCTATACTTTCCATCCCACATTTGTTTACCTTCATCCTCTCTCCTTAACGTCTCGGTCCCCGAAGCCGCGGTAGGATATAAAACCATGAATGTAACGCATAAACACGTTTTCACTTTAAAGCAGAAACCTTTTAGGAGTTGTTGCCGATCTATTTGGAGGGAAAGTACTGCGTACTGCGCGCTGTTCGACAACTCTCCGGCGCACAAGCGTACACAGCCTACATCAATCAGTTTCTGCAGGAGGTGCGCTTGTTTCCCTCTCACTAACGCGCATTATATTTCTCACGAGATTCTTATTCACGACGCGTTTTTCAATTATTAATGCCACTTGTCTGTAACAGAATAGTGAAGTAGGATGCTTACCTTCACCGACACACCTTCATTGACTTCTCCTGCAGCTCCTACTTAGGCTGATGGGAATCCTGTCGACGTGCGCAGAGGACTGGTGGTAATCGAGCAATTTAACAGATCGGACAGCGCATCCTTCCTCCTGCATTAAACCACATTGGTGAAGTGTTACACTGGCATGATGTATGAGTGGCAATATGAGTGAATACCGCCCGTTCGGCGTCAGAAAAAAAAAAAAAAAGATCAAGATGAGTGAGATGAGAAAGCAGCGCGCCGGACTATAGCAGGGGAAAAGTTATCCTCGGAGCAACAAAAAGTTGACAAGAAAAAGGGACTCCAATCTGCTACTGTCCGAATTCTGGTGTGATGTAGTTTACATTAGCAATGTTACCAAACACAAAAGGGAAAGCAAGGAGAAACAGTCAGAGGGAGAGAGCGCGAAAGGGGAGAGATCCGGGCGCTGGGAGGGATGAAAGCATGAGAGCGCAGAAAGATGGGGGAGGTAAAAAAAAAAAAAAAAAAGAAGGTGCTGCGCCTGAACCTCCACCTCACATCAGCCCGACTGCATTTAAGTTTCTATCAGCTGCAGACGGTGTTCTGCACGTGTTCGTGTGGATGTGAGACAGAAAATTGACCCACACAGTGAAGAGACCGCACAAGGAAAATATATGTAGACGGGTGGTGGCCAGAAAGCGGATCGATCGGGTTATAATTTTGTCCAAAGTCGAGGGAAAATAAAGTTCATGGAGAATGAAATTTAAAAACAGATGGCGAATCCCGTCGCCCCTAAATAAGATTCGATCTTCGGGAATGGAGTGTAGATAATATTTGGTTGGACGTTTGATGAAAATGACGGATTTTTCATTTTGGACAGGTGGGGGTCTAGAGTGGAGTGGGGCGGGGGGCAAGTGGTGGGGGGCAGAGTGGAGGTGATAGAGGGTGGATATGATGTGTCTAGGGACAGAAACTAAACTTGGGAGAGGAGGACGCAGTGTTTTTCCCCCCTTCAGAGTCATCCAAGGATCTCATCCCCTTTCTCCATTTGCCCCCAGTGCGCGCACAAGACCCCCCACACCTCCTTTCACTTTCCTCCACCCTGCAAACAGGGGTGGTGGGTGAAGGGAGGAAAAGGAGAGAAAACAAGAATACCAAATAAATGAGAAATTTTCGTACAGGCCCCGCTTCCGTGCGTTCCATGCTAGCAATAACAATTAAATATCGACCGCTTTCCCGGCCGGAGAGAACCTGAGATACCCAGAGACTGCCAAGTACCGAGACCCCCCTCCCCCCCATCTTCCACATATGCACTCACTCACTCCCTCACTCACTCTCCTCCTTTTCTCGTCATCCCCTCCCTATATACCTCTTTTCCTTCTAATCCAAGTCCATCAGGCCAATCTCTTCTAATTTGGTGTATCTCATTTCTCTTGATTCCATCCCACAACCCATTTCAGCTCCACTTTTATCATTGCTGATTTGGGGGTGGCCTCTCGGACACACTCCCATTTTCTCTCAATGCAAGAGGACTTCCTCACACCATGCATGTTAGTTTATCAAAATCAATTATGGGATTGAGATTCGCGTCGTTTTCCCCCTCCTGGATGTTAGAGCAAAGGCTCATTGGGCTACTGGCGCACTCTGCTTCAGCTTCACCCTGACAGTGGGTATTTCATTTTCAGCACATCTGTGTGTCTGGTCTTGAAGACAGCATTCCCATAAAGACACGTATTAACAGCACTGCGTTATTAAGAAATATACAGAGACAGATATGTGTTGATAAATATTAAAAATGTTGTGCAAGTAGGCCCCAATCTAATGGCAAACACGTGAACTGCCTACTGCGACATATAGCAACTCTGGGGTGTCTGATACTACACTCTATGGTTTTCCTTTATGGAGGTTTCTTTTATTTCTATAGTGCATAAATTATCTCTGTGCGTGTTATTTGTGAATTTACAAAGTGTTGTAGAGGCCGGCAGACATTAACGTGATAAGTGGATAATTGTGGGTTAATAATACAAATAAAAAAATAAAATAATAAAAAGGTGAGTTCATGTCAGGTCCATTTGACCTCAGCATTTCAAGCATGAAACCTTAAAGTATCCCCCGTAAATAATCTAAAGGATAAAACACTCTGTGCGGCTGGGGTGGGGTGGGGTGGGGGTGGGGGGGCATTTCAGTAGGTGACTGCACCTTTCTGGCATTTATTTGAAAACCTGTGTGGATCCTTGTGCAATATGATGGCCTGTAATCTAGCGCTTTATATCCAACAGGGAACAATGGAGTCTGTGGGTTTCAGACTTTAGACCAAAAAGACAAACAGGTAGGCTCCATTCCTTTCCAACAAACTCCTTTTGTTGATTGACGGGGACCCTGGATTTGTGCAACTCGTGACAAGACTGCCAGAGGAGTGGCATTATGTTGGACTTATAAGTCTTGAGCACGCCAATGCCAACTTTCCAAACGAACTGCACAACTATCAAAAGTTTCTCCATCATTGTCGTTGTGTCTTCTCTCACTCCTCTTTATATTTTTTTCCGCCTCAGAACTTCTCTCTGCTCGCACCCAAACCATTCAATTTCTATTTATTTCACCCCTCCACTCTTCAAGCTCTCCCACCCCCGCCATCCAACACCTCCCCTGTCCCCCTCATCCTCCTTCTCATCTCTCCGTTTTCACACCTCTCCGCATCTCCTCGCTCGCCATTAAAACCCATTCTTCCCCCTGTTGTCGCTCTAATTCTCCATCCCGCTGTCTTTTCCCTTTTCCTTATACTTCCCTCCACCTCGTTATCTTCCCCATTTGGCTTTAATTAGTTAATGCATTAATTATCTACGCCCCAATACCTGCACCATTAACATACCCTCTCCTTCCCGTGGCTCCATCACTGCCTCACCCCGAGGCCTCTGGGCTGGAGATGCTGTATGGACATACGGGTATAGCCGCGCACACGCACAGACACACAAAAACCGGTCTCTCTCACTGTTCCTTTTTTACCCCATGCCTCTTTTTCACTCTATTTCTCGCTCTTCCACTCTTTGCCCCCTACCTATTTCCCCCCAAGTCATCCCTCTCCCCCCGTCTATCTTTCTTCTGCCCCCCTATACTCTCCTCTTTTTCTCTCTGTGCCTTGCAGTCGCCTCTGCCGGCTGGTCTCTCTCCCCGGCGACGGAATTATGAAAAATGCGCCCATCGACAGAGCGCCTCAGCTTCGATTAGCCGAGATGGGACATGACAGGCCGCGATCAATACTTATACCGTCCTATAACGTGTCAACTAATGAATCAATCTCGGCTAAATTTTCCATTTTTCAAAAGCCGACGCGAGAGACTGGAATATCCTCTTTTGTAAAGATATTATTATCGATTTCGTCGGCAATTTGACATCGGGGGTAGTTAATTCCACTCTAGAATAAAATTGAAAACACTTGAGATTGAAGTGAGAGAGAGGAAGAGAGAGAGAGGGAGTGAGCAAGGGAGGAGAGAGGAGAGGAGGGAGGCAAGGGCAGGCAGGAAGGGGAGGGGGAGATGGCTGTTGACTTGATAAAAGAGAATGGGAAGATGGAAGGAAGGGGAAAGGGGGTAGGAAGAAGAGATACTACTGGTGGTGTTGCAGAAACATCTATCTATCTATCTATCTATCTATCTATCTATCTATCTATCTATCTATCTATCTATCTATCATCAAAAGCTGTAGATATACAAACGTGGATAGTATTAGATGTACAATCCACTTGAAATGAAACCTGCTGCATTTGAGAAGTTTATGTCTATTTTGTCAAAGAGGTGTTGAAATAACTCTGTAGTTATTTTTTATGATGTTTCCTGTTATTTTCTCCATGCCTAGATTTAGATGGTAGAGCAGATGGTACACTGATTAAATGTGTGTGTGTGTGTGTGTGTGTGTGTGTGTGTGTGTGTGTGTGTGTGTGTGTGTGTGTGTGTGTGTGTGTGTGTGTGTGTAACTGGTAACTCTGCAATGAGTTACCATCATTCAAGTAATGTTTATGGACTCAAGTACCACTGGCATGCATAAATGAGAAGAGAAATGCTCTTAGAAGTAACATTTCAGTGATCAGTCATGTAACTGTCCACTTGCTTAAGATAACTTCAACAGCAGTGTTAACATGTGCATTTAATATAAGCAAACTTGTGTGCATGCAGTTCATGTGCATGAATCCGTGTGTGTGTGTGTCTTTAAGCAGAGACAAGAGAGAGGCAGAGAGTCAGCATGTGTGTCAGAGTGAAATATAGATGGAGGAGGCCAGTGTGTGTGAGGGTCAGCGAGGTGCAGTGTAACTGTCGACAATCACAGCCTTATTTACCTGTCAAAAACACTATCATCCCACACAGCCCCAGCCAAGCAATTTCTCCTGTCTCTTCCTCCCTCCTCTCCTCTCCCTCTCCCTCACTCTCCTTCTCTCCCTCTCTCTACCTCCAATTACAACCTAGAGGGCTATTTCTCTCCAGGACAAAAACACTCCCCACAAGCCCTCCCTCTACTTTCCGATAGCCCCCTTCTCTCTCCCCATCGTTTCTACCATTCTCTCTTTTTTCCCACTCTCCCCCATTCTTTTTCCTCTGCTGAGAGCTGGAGAGTGGAAATGAACAAGCTGTAAACACACACCACTTATCACAGTGTATGCTGTTGTGTATTTGTTGGTGAAGGCTGGAGAGGTGAAGGCTAGGTGGTATATGAGGCCAGAGGTGTCAGCTACCTTAGCAGATGGACAGACGTGAAATAAAGATGCACAACAGGTTGAAAAGCAGTTTGATCAATGCACTGCCGGTCACTCGCTACACCCTTTTGCTCTAAAACTGCAACTACAGACATGTGCATGGTTACAGAGAATGTTGAATATTTATACAGACGCTGCAGAATACATTTTGTGTGGTCTGCACTTTTATACTGTCTGTGAGGCTGTGTTGTTTGTCCTTAAAGGATGTACACAGCTGTCGATATTGTATGTGTTTCATAGTTGGCGCCTAAAAGACAAAAATATTCAAAAACACTTATGTCCCTTAATGAGAGCTCTTGAATTTATTTTAAATCAGTCCCTGGTGATGTAAATTTTATCTTATGCATATTAATCTGGAACTAAAAAGGACGACTTCTTTAAGAAATTACTGACTTTTGTATTTGCGTTTCTGCTGAGCATTTGCACCCTGGGTTTGAAGCTGAGTATAAGGCAGTACAGGAAGTTGCAGAGTAGGAGTTATAGTTATTAAAACTATAACAATATAGAATAATACCAGCCTCAACTTTCAAAATGGCCAAAAAGATCTGCATCAGTGCTTTCACGAAACATTTCCCAGATCACATTATGAAAGGCTTCATACTGCTGAAACCATACAAAAGCATGAATTTGCTATATTTGATATATTCGTGTTTTATAGCACATAATTTTGGCACTACAGGGATGTCACTTGCAAATGGGAACATGGCTCTACACTGCAGGGACATAAACTTTAACTTACATGATGCGGATTTGTTAAGTGACGTGATTTGGGAAGTAATTTTGCTTTTAGAGAAGAACATGTCAGACAGATTCCTTGTGTGGTGGCAGGCTGAATGACAGCGACAGAAAAGAACCACTGTTCTGCTGCCTGACTGAAAAGCCACTCTGAGGAATTTTGCTGATACATGACTGGCAGATATTTGGGTGGTCTTTTATTTCCTGAACAGATGCCTGTGTGTGAAACATACGCATGTACACGCACACACAGGGACACACGCACGGACTGATAGAAGGTCCCGTCTGTCTTTGTGAGTGGCTCTGTGAAAAGGCCATCTGACAAAGCCATTAACAGGGTGGTGTAATGCCTGTGTCTGTAGTGAGCTGAATGACACAGAAAGATGTTTATGGGCACTGCCATGACAGGAGAAGCACTGTGACATCTGACTGACTGACTGAGTGGACTGCAAGCTGGTTGACAGATAAAGGCAGACAGAGACACCGGCACCACCGAAACAGTGATGGAGACAAGAGATGGGACACGGATCATGTCAGAGTAAGGGAAGCGTCACGTGTTCTACAAGGCTACACATGGGATAGCTACACAAAGGAATATGTCAACATAATTTTACTCATTGTATTGACACTCCAGCTCCCAAGTTTTTCAAATCGATCAAAAAAGGGCCAAGATTTCACACAGCTAGGGTCAAGTTTGAGCACACAAGGTTTCCAGTTAATGGATCACTGAGTGTTGTATCTTGAAATTTCACCACAAAATGAATTTTCATTATCAGTAAGTGTAGCACTTTGCTGTAAATTATGGGGAATTTCGTTGCCATTTTAGGATTCAGACAGAGAATGGATTCACCCACTACAAAGAGCAAAATCGAGAAGGCTGTAGAGAGAGTTACAGACAGTAAGACAAAAAGAAAAGTCCAAACAAAAATGTAAAGTTGGAGACAGAGACAAAGCATGAGACCAAGAGAGAAAGAAAATAAAAGAATGATGTTGAATTTAGTGTGTGTGTGTTATAGTGTGTGCAGCCAGGGCAGCAGACAGAGGCAGCTAAGCAGAACCAGCCAGCCCTCACAAACCAATCAGGCCTTCATTAGGCTGGGCGGGAGGGATCGATGGCCAGCCCGCATCAATTAAACAGCACCCGCACCGCACTATATACACACACACACACCTATTCTATCTGCTACCATCATTACCACATACACAATGCTTTCACACATGACTTTTCTGTTACCGCAACACTGAACACAGACATATGCACAAACATAGCATGTACACATATCAAAACAACAACACCAAAAAAAAAAAAAAAAAAGAATGATCCATGTCTATATCTTTCATTCCTATGCTGTAAAGTTTTCTTATATACCTCCAGGGCAACTGATTTATGAATACATGCAAAAAATTACTAATTGACTTTGAGCTAAACCTTTCTTTTATGTTATACGATACCTTTCTGAAAGCCATGCTCTCACACAAACTGAGCACAGAGTAAAGGTTACAGGTTTTATTTCTAATTTGTTCACCTTAAGTTCAAAAAGTCATTAAACTATCCCTTCCTGGAAAATATAAAAATATCACTCCATCTATATATAAATAAAAATAAACTTTCAACTTTCCACACAGCAATCACACTGTAACTTGTCCATTTGGTCTTTCATCCCCAACATACTCTCACAACATCGATAACACCCAATTACACACAAGCTCACACATGGTGAGACTTGAAAACACACAATTACACGCGCTCCGGACACACTTTTTATTAACACTCAATTACACACGCGCATAAATCACTGACGAACCGTGCACCCATGAGTCTCGAAACAGACATGTGAGGGATGGATCATTTTCTTCATCCATGCCTTCAACAAAAGGACAAAAAAAAAATTTAGAGGTAATTTTAGAGGTATATCAGGTAGAAGGAAGGGCACAACTGCAGGTAAAGATGGAAATGGTGTGAGGTTACAAAACCTTTATACAGTTTAAGCTTGGTTTACAAATGCAAATGCAGGCTCACTGAACTCTAACAACTAGAAACCTACTGCAAATTCAATACAATAGTGTTATTAGTTGTTATTATTAGTAGTATCCTAGTATTAAAGTCCCCAAAGGAAGTTCTCCTTCTGAATAAAATTAATCATTGATTTATAATGCGCCATAAACTTCTACCATGTGGGATTTTATTTACTATCTCTATGAGTTTCCTTTAGATGCCCTAGTGTCTTTCTAAAAATCAAAGATGTGGGGTTCAGGTAAAAAGAAATATGAAAAAATATGAAAAAAATGTCCACACAAATTATATGGAGTCACTGCAAATAGACTGGTGTGGATCAGAATGCTTTATTAAAATATAGTGTATAACATTACATCATGTGCCTGATTTTTACAGTAGTCAGTCTGTATATCCAGCATACAGCAAATAATGATATCTAAGATATGATGTGTTGGCCACTTTGTTAGGCACATCTATTCAACTGTTCATTAACATAGTTCTAATCAGTCAATCACATGGCAGCCACTCAATTCATTTAGGCATGTAGACATAGTCAAGACGAGCTGCTGATGTTCAAAAAGAGCATGAGGATAGGGAAGAAAGGGGATTTAAGAGACTTTGAATGTGGCATTGTTAATAGTACAAAACAAGCTGGTCTGAACATTTCAAAAACTACTGATCTACTGGGATTTTCCCACACAACCATCTTTAGTGTCTACACAGAATGGTCTGAAAAAGAAAAAATATCCAGTGAGAGGTAGTTCTCTGAGCAAAAATATTTTTTTGATGCCAAAGGTCAGAGGAGAATGGCCAGTCTGCCTTGAATCGATTGGAAGGCAACAGTAACTCAAATAACCACTCATTACAACCAAGGTATGCAGAAGGGCATCTCTGAATGCACAACATGTTGAACCTTGAAACAGATAGCCTACAGCAGCACAAGGCCGCTCCTGTGAACTAAGAAAAGGAAACTGAGGGTACAATCTGCTCAGACTCACCAAAATTTGATACCAGATGATTGGAAAAATGTTGCATGGTCTGATGAGTCTCAATTTCAGGTGCAACAGAATTTTACATAAACGACATGAAAGCATGGAGACATTCTGCCTTGTATCACCAGTTCAGGTTGTTGTTGGTGTAACAGTGTGGGGGAATATTTTCATGGCATTCTTTGGGCCCCTTAGTACTAACTAAGCATCATTTCAACACCACAGCCTACCTGAGTATTGTTGCTGACCATGTCCATCCCTTTATAACAAGAGTGTACCCATCTTCTGATGGCTCCTTCCAGAAAGAAATCACGTCACAAAGCTCAAATCGCCTCAAACTGGTTTCTTGAACATGGCAGTGGGTTCATTGTACTCAAATATCCTCCACAGTCACAAGAGCTCAATCCAATAGAGCACCTTTGGGATGTGATGGAATGGGAGATTCACATCACTGACATGCAACCAACAAATCTGCAGCAACTGTGTGATGCTATCATGTCAATATGGACCAAACCCTCAGCACCTTGCTGAATCTTTGTCAGGAAGAATGAAGGCAGTTCCGAAGAAAAAAGGTCTATCTAATAAAGTGGCCCGTGAATGTATAGTGCCCTGCTTAATGCTGAATGTGAAGTACTTTACAAGATTTGACTTCTTCAGTTCAATTCAATTCAATTCAGTTCGATTCAATTCAATTTTATTTATATAGCGCCAAATCACAACAACAGTTGCCTCAAGCCCCTACAATAACACAGACTTCTCAAACACCCCAAAAATCAAAACTAAAGTATGAAATACATCCTGTTGTTAGTGTATCCTTATTAAACTTTATGGTTCTACTATGCACAAACTCTTTTTGCTTTTTTTTTTTTTAGGAGGAATAATAGGAATATTTGTCATGGCCGGGGAGGAAACGGACGAGGAAGGACTCACATGAAGGACTCCAGAAGCAAACATAACTAAAAAGGGGATTTATTTCAACGGGGGAAACACAAATACAAAAACCTTGGAAGGGAGGCACAGGGAGACGAAGGGCAGGCACAGGGAACACAGGAACATGCGGGCACAAAACATCAACGACGCGACAAGGAACACATGGAAACTGAGGGCTTAAATACACACTGGGTAATCAGGGCAAGAGGAAACAGCAGGGAACAACAGGTGAGGCAAATGAAACTAATTACACAGGGGAAGCAAAGCTGAACACAAAGCACAGGAAAACCAGACTGTCAAAATAAACAGGAAGTGACAAACCAAGGAACATACTGACTAAACAACAGGCACAGACTCAGGACAGAGACGCAGACATATCACAACACTAGGAAACACAAGACATCAACCTACTGGGAGGACACACTCAGGAAATAAACTAACACAAAACGCTGGGCCAACGGCCCAGGACATGACAGTACCCCCCCCTCAAAGGCCGGCTCCCGCCGGCCAAAACAAGAAACAAAACCAGACCAGGGCGGGAGGCGGGGGACCAGGAAGGAGGGCCCGAAACAAAAACAGACAGGGAGCAAACAAAGTCAGGAACAAACCCAAAACACAAGGAAGCACTGGAGCAAGGGTAGAGCACAAGGGCAAAAAACAATAAGCACAAGGAACCGAACAAAGAAAAGCAATGGCACAAGCTGAATACAGTCCAAAAACCAGAGCAAAAACACGGGGATGAGAAAACAAAAAAAAACAACCGGATGAAACAAAAAGCGACGGCACAAGGCCGGAGACAGTCCGACAGGGGGCATCAAAATGAGGCAGAGCAGAGGCAACACAGTCCAAACAAGAACAAAAACACGGGGACGAGAAGCAAAAAAAAAAAACAACCGGATGAAACAAAAAGCGACGGCACAAGGCCGGAGAGCTCCAATGTCCAAAACAGGGGGCCGAAACAAGGAACAGTCCAGGAGCTATGACAAAACAAAAAACAGCAGGGGAAAAAACAGTCCACAGTTCAGGGGAGTCAGCGGGAAATCCAAAAACAAAAAACACACAGTTCAGGAGGCCGCAGAGGCCAAGGGGCCACAAAGCAAAATCCCAACGAGGGAGGCCGACCGCGCTCCCAGCGGCGGCGGCGACGAGGACGAGAAGGAATCACTGGAGGCCGACCGCGCTCCCAGCGGCGGCGGCGACGAGGACGAGAAGGAATCACTGGAGGCCGACCGCGCTCCCAGCGGCGGCGGCGACGAGGACGAGAAGGAATCACTGGAGGCCGACCGCGCTCCCAGCGGCGGCGGCGACGACGAGGGGGAGTCACTGGAGGCCGACCGCGCTCCCAGCGGCGGCGGCGACGACGAGGGGGAGTCACTGGAGGCCGACCGCGCTCCCAGCGGCGGCGGCGACGACGAGGGGGAGTCACTGGAGGCCGACCGCGCTCCCAGCGGCGGCGGCGACGACGAGGGGGAGTCACTGGAGGCCGACCGCGGGGCGTGCGGCGGCGGCGACGAGGAGCAGACACTGGAGGCCGACCGCGGGGCGTGCGGCGGCGGAGAAGGGCGACCCCGGGCTCTGGTGGAGAACCCTCGGGTGACGTGGAGCGCTCGGACTGAGCGGAGACCCCCATCGGCTCGGACTGAGCGGGACCCTCGTGCGCGGAGCGCTCGGACTGAGCGGGACCCCCTGGCTCGGACTGAGCGGGACCCTCTGGCGCGGAGCGCTCGGACTGAGCGGAGACCCCCATCGGCTCGGACTGAGCGGGACCCTCTGGCGCGGAGCGCTCGGACTGAGCGGAGACCCCCATCGGCTCGGACTGAGCGGGACCCTCTGGCGCGGAGCGCTCGGACTGAGCGGAGACCCCCATCGGCTCGGACTGAGCGGGACCCTCTGGCGCGGAGCGCTCGGACTGAGCGGAGACCCCCATCGGCTCGGACTGAGCGGGACCCTCTGGCGCGGAGCGCTCGGACTGAGCGGAGACCCCCATCGGCTCGGACTGAGCGGGACCCTCTGGCGCGGAGCGCTCGGACTGAGCGGAGACCCCCATCGGCTCGGACTGAGCGGGACCCTCTGGCGCGGAGCGCTCGGACTGAGCGGAGACCCCCATCGGCTCGGACTGAGCGGGACCCTCTGGCGCGGAGCGCTCGGACTGAGCGGAGACCCCCATCGGCTCGGACTGAGCGGGACCCTCTGGCGCGGAGCGCTCGGACTGAGCGGAGACCCCCATCGGCTCGGACTGAGCGGGACCCTCTGGCGCGGAGCGCTCGGACTGAGCGGAGACCCCCATCGGCTCGGACTGAGCGGGACCCTCTGGCGCGGAGCGCTCGGACTGAGCGGAGACCCCCATCGGCTCGGACTGAGCGGGACCCTCTGGCGCGGAGCGCTCGGACTGAGCGGAGACCCCCATCGGCTCGGACTGAGCGGGACCCTCTGGCGCGGAGCGCTCGGACTGAGCGGAGACCCCCATCGGCTCGGACTGAGCGGGACCCTCTGGCGCGGAGCGCTCGGACTGAGCGGAGACCCCCATCGGCTCGGACTGAGCGGAGACCCCCATCGGCTTGGAGTGAGCTGAGCCCATGGGCTGAACGGGGCCTACATAGTGAGGCACCGGATGCGTAGGCTGGGACCGCGGAACAGGGCACACTGCTGCTTTATTGAGCAGCAGGGGCTGCTCGAGGAATAGCCGAGGTGCAGGGGACTGCGTGGAAGCAGGCCGGGAGACGACTGGCTGCGTGGAAGCAGGCCGGGAGACGACTGGCTGCGTGGAAGCAGGCCGGGAGACGACTGGCTGCGTGGAAGCAGGCCGGGAGACGACTGGCTGCGTGGAAGCAGGCCGGGAGACGACTGGCTGCGTGGAAGCAGGCCGGGAGACGACTGGCTGCGTGGAAGCAGGCCGGGAGACGACTGGCTGCGTGGAAGCAGGCCGGGAGACGACTGGCTGCGTGGAAGCAGGCCGGGAGACGACTGGCTGCGTGGAAGCAGGCCGGGAGACGACTGGCTGCGTGGAAGCAGGCCGGGAGACGACTGGCTGCGTGGAAGCAGGCCGGGAGACGACTGGCTGCGTGGAAGCAGGCCGGGAGACGACTGGCTGCGTGGAAGCAGGCCGGGAGACGACTGGCTGCGTGGAAGCAGGCCGGGAGACGACTGGCTGCGTGGAAGCAGGCCGGGAGACGACTGGCTGCGTGGAAGCAGGCCGGGAGACGACGGGCTGCGTGGAAGCAGGCCGGGAGCTAGGGAGATCTGGCTGCGTGGAAGCAGGCCGGGAGCTAGGGAGATCTGGCTGCGTGGAAACAGACCGAGAGCTAGGGAGATCTGGCTGCGTGGAAACAGACCGAGAGCTAGCTGACACTGGGGCCTGAGAGGGAGCTGACACTACTGGAGCTACAGAAGGAGCAGGAGCTGAGGGAACTGGGACCAAAACCGAAGGAACTAAGACAGGGGCTGAGGGAACTGACTGAGAGGGCACTGAAACAGCTGACACTGGGGACCGAGGAAGAGTTACTGGAGCTGACTGAAGGCGAGGGAGAGCGACTGGAGCTAGAGCTGACTGAGACCCTGCTGCTGCAGCTAACACAGAAAACCGATGCGAAGGCTTGGACCTGGTTGCCCCCACCCGCGGAACAGGAACGGGTGCAGAGGTCAGCCCGTCCGTGGCTGCCCCCACCCGCGGAACAGGAACGGGTGCAGGGGGAGCTGGAGCCAAGGGAGCGGGAGCAGGGTGAGCAGAGAGAGCTGGAGCTAACTGAGGGGTCTGAGACTGCGACTGAGGAGGAGCTGGAGCTACAGCTGACTGGGAACACTGCGACTGAGGAGGAGCTGGAGCTACAGCTGACTGGGAACACTGCGACTGAGGAGGAGCTGGAGCTACAGCTGACTGGGAACACTGCGACTGAGGAGGAGCTGGAGCTACAGCTGACTGGGAACACTGCGACTGAGGAGGAGCTGGAGCTACAGCTGACTGGGAACACTGCGACTGAGGAGGAACTGACACTGGAGGAACTGACACTGGAGGAACTGACACTGGAGGAACTGACAGAGTGCTAGGGTGAACAGACATTAGGGAAACCGACTGAAGGCTAGAGGGGCCTGAGTACGTCAAAACTGGCCGCGTGGAAGCAGGCCGGGAGACAGAAAGAGCAGACTGCGAGCTAGAGAGAGCAGACTGCGAGCTAGAGAGAGCAGGAGCTAAGGGCGTTAGAGCTAACTGCGAGCTAGGGGAGACTGACTGCGAGGAGACTGACTGCGAGGAGACTGACTGCGAGGAGACTGACTGCGAGGAGACTGACTGCGAGGAGACTGACTGCGAGGAGACTGACTGCGAGCTAGGGAGAGGAGCTGACTGCGTGGAAGCAGCCTGAGGCACAGCTGACTGGGGAGACTGAGACACAGCTGACACCGGGCACTGAGAATGCGCTGACACTGGGGACTGAGAATGCGCTGACACTGGGGACTGAGAATGAGCTGACACTGGGGACTGCTGTAGGTGAAGGGTGGAGGTTAAGAAATCCTGCACTAACCCATGCAGAGAGCCAAATAACCAAGGGTAATCATCGACTAGCCCTTGCAGCTGGGCCGTGAGCTGTTGCTGTTCCTGCTCACATGGGTCAGCCAGAAGGTCCATAACCAGTGAATCCACCCAACGGATAATGGTCTGCTTTGCCACCTCAGGGAGGGGAAAGGCAGGGGGGTGACGGGAATAATTGTCCGCAGGCATAGTAGCGTTGAAGCCAGTGTTACTCACGGAAACGGAGGATTGGGTGTGAAATGGTGAAGCGGTCCGCGGCGTTATACCGCTCGGGTCTCGGGGTGCCTTCCGCCGTTGCTGCCGGGAACTCCCTCTCCTCCGCGGCTGCCGAGGAAGGGAGGGATCAGCGAAAGGGGAGGCAGGTGAGTGACGATGACGGGGACTGTTCAAAGACGCCGGGCCCCCCAGCGCTAGACGAGTGCCGTCGAAAAAATTGGAGCCGGAGGGGGTTTTGTAATGGTCGCGTCGTTCTGTCATGGCCGGGGAGGAAACGGACGAGGAAGGACTCACATGAAGGACTCCAGAAGCAAACATAACTAAAAAGGGGATTTATTTCAACGGGGGAAACACAAATACAAAAACCTTGGAAGGGAGGCACAGGGAGACGAAGGGCAGGCACAGGGAACACAGGAACATGCGGGCACAAAACATCAACGACGCGACAAGGAACACATGGAAACTGAGGGCTTAAATACACACTGGGTAATCAGGGCAAGAGGAAACAGCAGGGAACAACAGGTGAGGCAAATGAAACTAATTACACAGGGGAAGCAAAGCTGAACACAAAGCACAGGAAAACCAGACTGTCAAAATAAACAGGAAGTGACAAACCAAGGAACATACTGACTAAACAACAGGCACAGACTCAGGACAGAGACGCAGACATATCACAACACTAGGAAACACAAGACATCAACCTACTGGGAGGACACACTCAGGAAATAAACTAACACAAAACGCTGGGCCAACGGCCCAGGACATGACAATATTACCCTAAGAGTCTTTTTCTGCTTTATGTATGTGTGTCCAAACTTTTGACTGGTACTGTATGTGTATTGGCAAATATCATTAGCATTAAAAGTGTGATAATATTGTTAATTATTATATTAGTTAGGAATTAAAACCACCTGTTTCATCCTGTATATTTTGTCATTTGCAGTGTTTAGGTATACTGGGAGCAACTGAAGACTGCAGTCAAACACACACAATTTAACCCAAAACAGCTCAGTTTATAGTGTCTGCTGCTGCTGTTGGTTTGTTTAAAATAATGACATTTGTACTACATGTGATTCACAGAGAAAATTCAGGATCTGAGAATTTCTCCATCCAAACTGTGATTACAGCAATATTTTAATATTAGATTACCTAAAGGTGGGCTTGTAGGAGACATAAGTATCTCATCAACGTGACAAAGCAACAAGATAACCAGGCTGTTGCATTGCTTGATCCAAAAAGTCAGTTTCAGCTGACTGCATCACATAAGGAGCCCGTTTTAGCATTTCTGATTTTGTATAAATCCTGTGCTTGTGTATTCACAGCGCCACGTATTTATGCAGAGATCACCGAGATTTGAATTTTAACCCACTCAAAAAAGAAAAAAAAAAAAGAAAAAAGAAACCCGTTTGCGAGCAGTTAAAAACTTTACACCAGAAGGTGTTGTACCTCCTCCCTGAACAGACTGACACAAGTTTCCCGATAAATACCTGCTGCGCTCCTGCAAAAGCAGCGTAGCGAAATATTCAACTCTAAAATAAATGTGTCTGTATTGGACGATTACCGGGCCACGCTTCCTGAGCCCCGCGCGTCACCTGCTCGCCGTGGCATTGACACGTCAGTCTCCCGCGGCTAACGCAATGTGACAGTGTTGAGATTATAATATCTGGCCCGTATTACCGGGCATTAACGCCATTACCGCGCTCCGCCCGCTCAGGTGGGCCACTCCGGGACCCAAAGAGAGAGAGATCAGGAAATTGAGAGAAGGCGCTGTGGAAAAGGAGGGAGGATAACGATGAGATAGATGAATTTGAGAAAATGGGAGAAGCAGTTTAGTTTCAGCAAAGGCCTCTGCAGTTGCGCAGAGGAGGTATAAACATCTGACAATCAAATGGGGAAGATGGGGCGTTTGTCTGATTTTATGGCATTTGTGCAGGATGCGTTCAAAGAGGAACTGGGGCTTATTGTGATACTGCCTGTGGCAAGTAAACCATTTACTGAATAATGATGATGAAATCTGCCATCCACATCGCCAGAGTACAACTGTGTGTGTGTGTGCGTGCTCCTTATGACTAAGGAGGGGCTGGTGCGTTGTATAATAACAAAGAAAAAGGGTAAGAGGGGGCAGCCCAATTGGATAAAGCTATTCTAATAATGAACAGCTGAACAAGCACCATCACTTCACATGATTTAATGTTTACACCGTGCCACGCCTGGTTTCATATCGCTTTTCCAGTGCCTTCATTTGTTTCACCCAAAGAAAACACTTCTATTCCACAGCCTTGTTGTTTTAATTAGGGAAATTAATAAATAAGAATAAATTAATGTGGCCTCCTCGCCTCCTCCTGTACCCCCCACAACAGTGGCAAGCACCATCGTCTGCCTCTCCTGCCTGCTCGCCTGCATGGGATGTATTTGCATGCCATAATTAACGCTTAATAAGTAAGTGATTCATTATGATTAGCGTGCGGATTCTCTGTAATGGCCCCTCTCTGTGCTAGCAATCAAACTCACTGTTTATCCACACATAAGCCCCCGATCCATCTCTGTCTGCACCCCCCCCCAATCTACATATCCACCACTGTACTCCATTCTTCTGGTCCTGAAGCTGGGCCATTTATTGGGCTACTGGTGGAGGTCTCTATCAATCTGAGTGTCATTAGGCAAGCTCAGGAGGAGGAAGGGGCCCCACTGTCATCAGAAAGTGGGGATTGTCAGCAGACAGGAGGATCACTCATTTTTGTGATGAGATTTAGATGTGGAGGTCAAAGATTTGTTTAAGTATGAAAGAATTAATATATTTACCAAGTGCTGCAATAAGTTGCAACTTATGGTCGGAAGAAGACTTCATATGTCAAGGGATCACTCATCATCCCTCATCAAATGGGGAACATAAGCAGGAATGAGATTCATTATGTTGTAATTTTAGGTGTTGGGTTTAATGGGGGAACACTCAAGTAGTGTGACTCTTGTAATGTGACAAAAACAAATTCATTTGAAGTCTCATGGGAGCAGTTTGTTTATCGTTTTGCATTCACGATGGAGGTGTTTAATACAACACTGATGGCTAAATTAGATGAGCAATGCTAGTGATGCCACTCTGGGCCTTTTGTTACTAAAGGCATATTTACAGTGAAAGACCAATTTGCCATTATGATCATTCTCACCAGAGTTCCCTTGCTAGTGCGACTGCAGTGAAAAGCTAGAACATACTTGAAGATAGAAGCATCTGATGACAAAAGTGTTTATACCTTTTCCAAAACAACCACATTTGAACAGCTGTCATACAAAGGGGCAAGATATGTTAAAATTGCACATATATGGACAGATTGCACTCATTTATACAGGAAAAAAAGATCTTGGAAATATATTTTATGATGACTAAAAGCAGAGCGAAGTTTTAAAACATGTCACAGCAAGAAGCTATTGTGATTTTTTATTTTTGAAATAACACCAAGTGCAGCAACCCTGTTTGATGTCAGAAAAGGACAGATTATATGGAAAAACAAAACTCAAACTCCTTGGTGTGTGTAAAAATATAGCCCATCATACAGCCAAAGCAAATATGAGATTTCAGCAGTACAATATCTTGCATTTGCTGTCAATTAGCACTAATTAACAGGTATGTTTGTCCTGAGTCTCTTGATTTAAATGATTGTCCTCTCATGAAAAGAACAGATTCACGTGTTTTCACAAATTTAAACTCAAGCCTAAGCTATTTCTCTGTGTGTGTGTCTTCTCTATAGTTATTGTATTGTAGGATCTTTACCTTACAGCTTAAAGTGCCTTGAGGTGACTGTTGTGATTTGGCGCTATATAAGTAAAACTGAATTGAATTGAATTGTGCTTAAATAAACCTAAGTAGCAGCAATTTCGATGGAATTATTTGTTTGCAAAAAAGGTTTGTAAAAGTTCACTGACAATAATTTGTCACATGATGATGGCAGTTATGAAAGATGTATGCTCTATAATACAAAGGCTCTACTGCAGTTTTTATGAGCTATCTGTTAATACAAGACCCCCACAAAGTCCTATTAGACATCACACCCCTAGGTGTGTATATGCACTGTACATACACACAGTTACACACATACATGCTTTAACAACCTGAGCTTGTTGGGGATCTACCTGAAGATACAGTCATTGGGCTTTCTCACCAACAACTGCACTTGACAGCAGCTTGCTTGAGCCATTTTGTACCCTTTGAGAAAGGTTTGCACTTTCCCCCAGCTCTCTCCTTCCCCCATACCACCTAGAATGTTCATTGCCCAGAAAATAATTTCTCTAGTCATTTTAGCGCCTTTGTGAGCGGCAATCAATTTCTCTTCTCTTCATGATGGTCCCGCGTGTGGGCACAGAAGTTTGACCTTCTCTAAAAGATCTATCAATTTATCCGTCCATCCTGCAACCTATCCATTAATGTTTTCATCTTTCCCTGTTGTTTTTTTTTTTTTTTCCTCCTTCTCTCTGGGTTCTGGCTGTTGGGTGGTAAAGTGGCTTTAAGCTTGTGTGCTCATCAAGACACAAGGTGTGTATATGTGCAATTATACCACAGTCTTAGAGCTGGATCAAAATCAGCTGTTGGAGAAAATGAGGGTCATTTTGACAGAGGAGAATATGCACTTGAGACAAAGGGAAGGGAAGCCCATTTGGAACATGGTGATGATGGTGAACCCTGTGAGGGGACAGGGTCAGGCTAAGGCTAAATGACATATCACATTACCAGCTAGGGGTCACCCAATTTCTCCCAATCTACTAGCAGTATTTCTGTGGCAACAGCTCTGTTCAAAGCTAATCTCTCATTTATATGGCTGTCTTTTAGTGTCCTTTTATTCTACTGCACACAAAATCATCACTTGTGCTGTAAAAAATAAAATCAAAAGCTCTTTTGTGTAGGCTGTTGGTCCATAAAATAACTTAAGAAAAAAAAAAAAAAGAAACTGCATGAGTATAATTGCTCTACTTTAGGGTAATTGTCTACTTT
This sequence comes from Archocentrus centrarchus, assembly GCF_007364275.1. Taxonomy (NCBI): domain Eukaryota; kingdom Metazoa; phylum Chordata; class Actinopteri; order Cichliformes; family Cichlidae; genus Archocentrus; species Archocentrus centrarchus. The sequence goes on along the minus strand of NC_044361.1, from coordinate 28,383,181 downwards.
ACAGTACATCTCTCTCACTGAAGACAATCCCTGTCAGTATCAGAAACACTGCAAGATGCATATAATCAATGATCATATGATGTAGTTTGAAAAGCAGCACCTTGCTTTGTGTCACTCCCACTGGGAGCACAAGGAGCTTCAAAGATGCCTAAGAGGGGTCATGAACCTAGGAAATAAAACCAGGTTAGCAACTGCCTCATATCTTCCTACCTGGAACTTAAAGTCAGGCAACAAGACATTTTGGACAAATAAATAATTTAGAACGGTCCAAAAGTTTTTTTCAATAAATACATTTCCAAAGCCTTAATTGTTAATGTGTTTTCTTGTTTTGAAATAGCGATATAATCCCTTTAAACAGATACTATTTAATCTCTGCTTTTGTTACCTATCCTTCCATTGGATTGTCAGCTAAATAGAACTTTTGTTTTACAGAGAATCACCCTCTCTATGGGCCTATTCCACTGCATCCTCTGCATCTCACTGATCTCACCCCCATCCCCTCCACCTAGCCTGAACCTTTCCATTCTCATCTCTCTCTCTCTCTCTCTCACTCGTTTTCTCTTTCCCTCATTCACACTCCTTGCGCTGTCCCTTCCAATCTCTCTCCTCCCCCTGCCCCACCCCTCCCCCCCACCCAGCTCACAGGACAGTATTATATATTCCAGTCTCATGCTTTGCATGATTTGGGCAATAGATGAAGCCATATCCCTCTCTACTCTTCGGGCTCTCCCCTCCCTCTCTCTCTCGCCTTGTTGTTTAATGTTTCAATTTGGAGGAAGCAAACATTCAATCAGACAGATTAACTGTTTAATGCATGTCATCAGTCAAACTGTCTACGAGAGGGGGGCCCCTCGGCCTGGCGCTGCCTCCCCCCCCCCCCAACTGCCGCTACGTCCTTCTCACTCCCCTGCTCTCCTCACGCACACTGTCTACTCTCATATACACAGGCCCATCCAGGCTTAAGCCCAGACGCGGGGGCATCTGTGCACACACACATATGCACACAAGTACAAAAACAGATTTACTCCTGCATTTACACACGCAAGTCCGTAAACACAGACATATACATGAAACAATCACATATGCATGGGTGGACTCACAGCTGTGCACAATATATATACGTGGAGACATATAGATGTATGCATGAAAAGCGTCTTGCTGATATCCATATCAACTCATTTTAAATAAAGCGGAAAATGCTTTGGGACATCTGCAACCAAAATAAGAATGTGAGTGTGTGTGTGCGTTTCTGAGGTACATTGGATTACACAAGACTTTCCATGTAATTCCAATGCCACGTCGGCTGATGTGCTAAAGGACACATCCACTGATTCACTTACAATTGTGAAACTACTTTACACAATTAAGTCTTGCTCTCTTAACAGACAATACACATGCACACTCTTTTCTTTCTCTCTCTCTCTCACTCACTCACACACACACACACACACACACCACACGCCACAGGCCAGTGGATAGGGAAATCAAAGTGACATGGAGGTAGAGCAAGAGGGAGCGAGAGATTAGAGGAAATGAAAAGAGTAAAGAGGAAAGAGGGGAAGAGGGAATGGGAGGCCGAGCGTGTTGCAGATGGAGTAGACTGTAAAACAGGGAGTGACGCCCACAGAGTTTATAAACGATACCTTATGAATTCTGGATGTGAAGAATGACATTTTTAGTAACAACCATAACCATGATTTGGGATAAAGCATATTGGATACACATCACTGCTTACCTCAGTGTACAACATGAATGTGTATTGAATCAGTATGAACAATCTACATATTACCAGTCATCATTATCTTTGGCATTCAATTATTCTCAGGACTGGTTTCTTCTTTGGTTTGTCCACCAATAACAACCGGCCCAAGACTCTCAAAATGTTGTTCAATGTTTTATAGTTTTATTATTTTTTTCTGACCAATCTACACTTGGATTCCCAAACTGGATATTTAGCTTAACCAAAGCATATATTTTTTCAGTTCTACAGATATACTTGAAGATTAAATGACAATTTGGCATCTGAAGCTAATCTACCAATACTGATTTATTTGCATGAAGCTACATCACTAAAAACATATCGTATTTAAGGCATTCTCTGATATGAGGCAGATAAAGAATTATGTGGGAAAAATAGTTATTTGCATTCACTAATTGGACCTAACTTAACTGTAGATTGAGGAATTAAGTAAACAAAAACAAGCTTAGTGTGAAACTTTAAAATACAGACTAGCCAATATAAATTCAATCATTTAGGCAATCATTAATAACTAATATCACAATTGTTTGACTTGTAACAGTAATTTCAAAAATAAATACTGACTAAATGCAGCTGTCTGCCCATAAACTAAGTAAGTTAATTGCAGGATTAATAATTTTAAAAATGGTTGACGTCATATTTCTTCATTACATTTATATATGCCAGACATAATTTGCTGCAGGATAAGAAGATGTAGAATTACAGATTGCCACCAAAGTGTAACAACCTTATAAAGTTGCTGACCAGCTGTTTCACACACAGCCTCACTCTGTCATTTTCCTCACCATCGCTCTTTGTTTTACTCTCCTCACATTCATTTTTATTTTATCTCCCGGTGCTGTGGAGCATCTCGTGTATCTTCCTCCCTCCCCGACTCTCTGACCACAGCGCAGAGGGTGGCCAAACCTGGTAAGTATTGACAGGGAGCTCCAGTGACACGGAGAGAGCCAGTCAATGCCCAGACACCCAGGGCAGGGGGTCAATGACAAAAGGTAGGCCGCCTGGAAAGAGGGAGCTCAGAAAGAAAGGAGAGAGAGATGAGGGGATAGGAGGGAAGGAGGTTCATAGATAGGAAGGCACACAAGATATGCGGTGAGATAATACAACTGAAGCAAAAGACGTAAAAGGTGAAAGAAAAAAGAAACAAATGGGAACATAGCAGACAAAGGATGGAAGAGAAACATGAAGAAGAATGAGAAAAGCAATGAAAAGGAGCTCATATTTCAAAGAAGGTGTCAGGACCAAACAAGACAATATTAAATGATGGTTTGACTTCTTGTAAAGTTCTGTGATTTGGCTAATTTTATTGCCAAAAGATTAGAACAGATGGTAAAAAAAATTCTGAAAATTTTGTTTTCGCAGGTAATCTGGCCATTTTTTAAATTTAAGATAACAACATGGAAGATCTAGGAGGAACTGCAAAGCAGGGCTCAAGCAAGATTGTTATGAAGGTTTCTTGGAGAGTGTGGACGGGACAGTGAGATAGGACACTAGACTAGGATTAACAGACCTATACCAGCACACACAGTGTGTATTGACACACAGAGAGAGTGTCAGTATGTATTGAACGGCGGGCGGTAAGTGAGCCCTCCTCTCCCGCCCATTCTCTCCTCCATCGCTCCTTCTCTCTATCGGATATCAGTCCCTTCTCCTCTAATCATTTCCTTCCTTTTGGCCCTCTCTTCTTTCTAATGCAATTATCCCTCATTCATCCTTTCCTACCTCTTTCCCTCTCTTTATACTACTTCTATCCTTCTCCTCCAGGTGCTATTCTGATTCACTTTCTGAGATTTTTTTTTTTTTTTTCGGTTTCTCTTTTTCTTTGTCTCTCTAGTCATGTTCTGCTAACAACACTGTGTCTACCATTGTCAGTTGTACTTATTGTTCCTGGTTGTTTGCTCTTACCTGGCTCTCTTCTTTGTTTTGATCTTTAGTGATCAGTCTCCCGTATCCTCTGTGTGTGACAACAAGGTTCTCATTAATCAATATCACTCTCCAAATGTGATAACATTCTTCTCTGAGCCTCTGCAATCTGGACAAGAAAAAAAAAAACATACATTACACTTGTGAACAAATACAGAGGTGAGAAAAAACAGCCAGCAATTTATTACTAAAGATTTTGCATCAAACAGATAAGCTATTTTAGGTTACATGACCATCTGCAGTGTTTGTCAGTGCTGTATAAATGCATTCATCATACCCATTTGTTGACTAAGTTAGCATTTGATACTAATTGTCCAGATTTTCTGAAGTAGTTATATCATTTTGCAGTTTTGTTGACTGAAACACTTAGGTGTTTTTTTTTCACAGATAGCCTGACTTATCTGTTAGCTGCCTTGTGTTTCTTTGAAAACTCACAGATCAAAGCGCTAATTGCCAGACCTGTTTTTGGCTCAGGATTTCTGCTAATTGGCATTGTACCTGCAATGATTGTTGCAGCATTTGTAATTGTGATTAAGTTATTTACAGGTCGTGTGTATTTAAAATCTGTTTCATTATAAGTTTGCACTGTTTTGTCTAAACCCTGTAATTTATAGATTTAAAGAGAAGTCTAATTTTCATGTTTCTTCCCCCAGTTCTGCTAAAAAAAAAATAAAAAATCTCTACAATTTAAAACAAGAGTACTGGGTGCATTTTGCATGCAATCATTTTTATTATTTAATGGAAAAAGAACCAAGTAAAACAATGAAATCTATACACTGCATATGACAGAGGATTATTGTGCTCTGTTGAATACACATTAATAGACATTTCATGCTTTAACCTCAGGCTACAGTCCTGTTAACACTTTCCACTCACTGTTAAGTGTCTGTAGGCTCCTTTGGTAACAGGTGACACTTCTGCAGTATCACAACAAACCAAGTAGGAAAAAATACACCCTAGTAATTAGAGAACAAGAGGAGAGCAAACTTTCCTGGATCAGTCCCAAATCCACCAAAAGAATACAAACGATATGATACAAAAACTTTATTATCCTATGCAGAAATAAACAAGTTATCATTGCAATAAAGTGCAGTGTCAACCTGCTAAAGACCACACTCTTTAAACTTACTTTAGTCCTTGTATTTCTGCCCATGTGCCTTAATATTCTCTTTGTAAACACACGCATTTGCCCAAACGCCTGTGTTTGGTTGGACCAGGCCTAACTGTTATTGACAGTTAAATCACAACTGCACCAATAAGAGTTCCCCAGTCATCTTATCTGTAATGCACTGCATCTCTACACTGTATTCTCACCCTGTCTCTTCATGCAGAGTTATTAGCCCGATGCTCTGTTCTGCAGCACTTCATTTCTCCTGTTAGGTTTATAACAAGACTGATAAGAATTCAAGGGGAGGGGTAATTCTTAACAAGCGCATTGGCAGGCAACCACCTTTCCTCGCAAATTTGTGAGCCTCGCTTCCTGTATGCCTCGCGCCCGGCGCTCTGCCGGAAACAGATGGTTCCCGGAATGTCCTCGAGCAGACTTCTGAGGAGCTGCGACTAGCCCGGGAGGCGCGTGAAGGAGGGAGGGCGCGCGTTGTCTCTCAGACAAACTTAACTTCTTGTGCCTCTCTCTGTAGCTCTCCATCTTCCTGCTCCATTAGGATACTTAATAATAGTTCAATGTGATTATGATGCCACGCAGTGAGTTCTTAAAGCAGTTTCAGTTCACTATCTTACTCACTTTCCCTTATCACCGAACCTAATATAACACAGTGGTTGTTTAGTGGTTATTTTGATTATGATGTCTCTTGGCTGTGCAGTAGAACACAAACACTTACAGAGCTGTAGTGGCAGCACCTACACAACATTTACCCACTTCATAATTTCTGAAAATAAAAGAAAACACAATTTATTTTGCATCCTCATGTCAGCACCACCAGTTCACCCCTTCCTGATGCCGTGACTTAAAACAAACGTACCCTTGACGATATCCAGCTAGAGGGTAAACTGCAAAAGAAGAGAAACGCGTGAGAAGTCTGTCAGTGGGGGAAACAAGAAGAAAAAAGAAAGAAAAAAAGTGACCCTTCAAATGGTGAGCCTAAAGAAGTTATTGTTCAGTTTATCAGCGGTGTTGTTGCTGTATGGTTCATGTTGGCTTGAAAGTAGAGCACATCCACAGCTATAGGGTACTGACACATTTTAAAACAGTACTTTTCATTATTTCGATGCAGTGGATGAAGAAATTGTGAGACTGGGGAAAATGCAACAGTAAAGACAGAATCTTGGTAGAAGGTAAAACTCAAAAGCTCCAGGATTTAAAGCATTATAAGGAGGAGGCAAGGAACCAGAAAGTGCCTCTAAACCAATCCAGGACTCTGGTGGCTGCAGACAGACAACAGACTAGCGTGCTGGTTTTAAAACTATTTTTAAAACATTAATTAGCAAATTAATTTGAGGCTCAAGCTTGGAATTTGGTTTAAAAGTCCTGATCAAAAGCCACCGCTGATTTTCTTCCTATAAATCAAGGTTAATTTAACTCAATAATCAAGTCTATCAGTTAGGTTGGACCTTCTGGTACTTCCCAAACAACCTAAAACAGAGGTCATACATTATGTTTTAGACTGGGAATTGTAGGCCACTCCTTCACGACCCGGGGTTAAGTTTTACCAGTTTTTATTCCATCACTGCATCCCCTTTGATATAAATTATAGCATGAGAGCTTTCAGTACGGAACATGCCTTTTTTTCATGGGTCGCTGATATGACAAAACTTGGGAAGCTTGGAGTTAAACGACATGACCCCTTCAGAATGAGATGTGTTTCCGGTTAGGTGGTTAGAGATGGATGTTTATTGGTTACTATAGTCTACCCCACTATAGAATTTTTTTTTTAAATGGCAAAATCACGCATTCTTGATCTGCGTCAAGCTTAAAGAGCACCTAAAAAGAGTAACAGAATGGGAGCAGAGGGAGTTTGATGAACTGAAGTGTGGTCTGTGATGGTTTCAGCACCGTGGACAGCAAACTTTACGCTCCTATTGGGGCCGGGAAATTCAGCACCGTGGACAGCGAAGCGAAAACACCAATAAGTGCTGACCTTGGTGAGGTAATCACAGCACTGAAGTTGTGTAATTTAGGGACAGAGGCTACTGTAGACTATATACAGGGCAGCGATAATTGAATGATTGCGTGTATGACAGATCGTGATGCAAGGATAATTAAGCAAAGATTTTAAAACGCGATAAAGAAGAGAGGGCAAAAATATCTGCTCAAAAAAGCGAATCCAGGTACATTGTAATGTCACTTTATACAGTACACCTTTTCACTCAATAGTACATTTCACGACGTGGTATTTCCACTGAATAATTTTAGTACTTCTTTCACCACTGGCTGCAAATCACCAAACCCTATTCTGTGAAATGTAGCCTATATACGGACCCTTACTCAACATCTTTGCAAAAGGCAAAGAAACACCAACAATTTAGAAACCCTGACCCATATAAGAGCACGCAACAGTGCGAAAGTAGCCTCTCCAATTAGCCTGCTGTAATCCGCAGCTCATCCCTGTATTATGGCAGCCTTGTTTTACACCCAGTACTTTGATCCGAACTTCGAGGTACCTGACGATCAGGCTCTTTGTTACAGAGCACGCCAGGGCTAATCTCACTGACCCGGCGCAACCTTGACCACCCACTCCCCCGGCCTTGTGCTTGGCTCATCGCCGCCCCGGACACACAAGCTTCCCGGGAGAGACAAAAGAGCCCGCTTGATCGTTTCATCAAACGCGTCCCCGCAGTAAGCGCAAGTGCGCGCCGCCGACCTCCCACACGTCCCAGCAGAGGGGATGAGGGGGAAGTCGATGCAACAGCGCCAACACAGTCAATGATCCATAAACAGGAGCAAATAGGCGAGTGGGTAATGAGGGACTTTATTTGAACTTTATATAACAATAAGACGCTATATTTGGCTTGCTGCGGAAAGAGGCAGATATGGAACTCCTTGATGGATGGGCAAGTAAAGCATGACACGAAAAGATCCGAAGTCTGCTTTAAGATATTTTAGTGTCCATTTACCCTCGCAGCTTATAAAACAAACACAATATACGTATATAAACGTACAAAAATAATAATAATAACCCCCAGTTTCAGGACCGATGCTTTTACTCTCAGTGCAAAGCAATGGACAATAAAATACACACAAACACTTTAACTCAAACAGAGAGAGAAAGAGGAGAGAAGCACCTTTCAGCGCCCCCACCCCCTCCTCCTTCTCCCCTCTATCTCTCGTTTTCGCCCCCCCCCCCCCCCCCCCCCCCCCCCCCCCTCCTCCCCAACTCCCTCTCTCTTTCTCTCTAAAAAAAAAAAAAAAAAAAAAAAAAAAACGGCAAGGAGGCGCGACTCGCAGGGCCGCACATAGCTGATCAATATTCGATTTAGTTGCTAATTTAGGGCCTTTCTATAGCTGTCATCCCGTGATGTATGAGTCCTAACCCGAGGTCGCCGCGGAAAAGAAGAAGAAGAAAAAAAATAAGAAAAAAATCAAACACCAGTCAACTTTTCACTTAACAATAGAGGGACTTGAATATTATTTATGGGCGAAAGACCCACTTTATGGGTGAATTGCTCCTATCGCTGGTGGGATGATGAAGCGCCTTGTAAGTACATGCCACACAGGCTTTGACACCGGCGTAAACAGACATGCAGGCAGGGGAGAAACATGTAAACACACGAGGAAGCACGCTGCTTTTAAAACAGGCGCAAAGAGGGAAATATTCATATCAGCAGACGTCAATATTTCAGTCTCTCGGAGTTCACAATGCAATTTGAACGCACACATTTGATTAATGGCGTTCGTGTGATAAAGAGATCCCTCCACCCTACGTTCACTCGCCCGCCCTCGCGTGCACGAGTCGTGGGCTCGCACGTGCATGCAGGCAAGTTTAGAATGACACAAAAGATATCCTATTTGACACGCGGACTAATATTATATATTATGGGCCTAATTGTTTTGCACATTGCTTTGCGCGCACACACAAGGACACCCATCACATCTGAATGCTGCTGCTTTATTTTGCCACTTAATGTCTTCCCGATCGATCACTGTACTAAGGATGTTATCAATAATTTGAAAGCTTGATTAACTTCAACGTTTCCATAACAATTCTACCACGTTTATTCTCTCTCTCGAATTTTTAATTAACGCTTGCTTAATTAGTTCGAGATCGTTTGAGAGTGAGATACTTTGTTTTAGGGGGAGGGGAAGGAAATTAACATAAAAATCTCTGCTGATAAATTGATATATTATCAGGAAAGAAATGTTGTAGGAATTTCTAGGCGGAACGAGTCATAAACAGACATCCATCAAAATAAGACAGCTTGAGACAATGTATAATTCTTTGGCAGTATAATTTAATTATTTAATGACTATACAACTCTAATTTCTTCAAATAATGAGGCTGTATGTTCTTTCTGCCTGAATTACTCATAGACAAAGAGAACAATGCAGCGTAAATAGGAAACTAACTTCCTCAGGTGACAAATTATTTTTAGGAAAAACCAGCCAGTGGCACATATGGTATATGATCTGCTGGCCAGCTACTTGCTTAAACCAGTATCATCTCACGTAATTAAAAGGTGAATTGTCACTATTAGGGAAAAACGTTAAAAATAATAATAATAATAATAATTTATACAAATGCAGATCTTTACCAAAATTGGCAGACAAATCACTGAAATTGTTGACAGATATTTCTGTATATTTGAGTGGCAATTGATCTTTAAATGAAAGAAGTAGGCTGGCATGTAAACCACTGAATGAATAAAAGGCATTTTAATTAAAGCGATTAGTTAAGGAATCAATGAGCTGGCACTAGCAGAGCTCACAGGGAGACCTGGGATCAGCTAATGGAGCAGTAGAACTCCAAAGTAAGCTTTTATACCCCTGCTTTGACTACAAACTCCTTTTGTTATTGGCTCATTTCTGCAAGTGTAACGTCCCAAATCAGAAAGCAAGGAATGTTTTAAAAAGCCACTCAAGTGCCAAACAAAACTTCCAATAAATGTTTACAATAATTGATGACGCTCTGCATTCTTTTGGATTCCTTTTTGTGGTGTATTTGAAAAACAGGAGTGGCTGTTTATTGCATGGGAGCCATGTATGAATTTTCTTGCATGGCCTATACATAGCAGATTCAGTGTGTTTACCAATCTCTTTGCATATAAACTAGAATATGGAGAGTGGGAGTGCGCTTATTGGCTGTTGCCAGCTGCCATGCAGCCGCCTTGTTGTTTGGTGAAAGTGAGAATGTGATTTCCCCAGACCCTGCTCCCTTGGGACACCTGGCTCTCACTGCCATCTCCCCAGAACCCCACCAGTTATACGGACAGGTCATTGATGCACACACACATGCACACACACACACTCCCTCCTTGCCAGTCTTTCAATCTCCCTTCCCTAGATAGGCCCCCGCTGCCATATAAAGGCCACATTTCCCTGGTCATTACTGATGAGTCACAGAGAATCTCTCACCTCACTGTATACACAATAATCAGATCAAACCTGGAATTACCATCATTATAAATATTGCAGGAGGCGAATCATAAGGAAACGACCCCGTGAATAATAGGCAACACTGCCAATGAGAGTTGTAATTGTAAATCTGATTCTACCCCTAAACCACATGCTGTAATGAGCACCCGGCATTGTTTAAATGACTCAAATGAAATTGATGCCGATTCACCAAGCATGAATGACAGCGCATATGAAGATGTGTGCTGGGAATGAGATATGATGGGGGATCTGAGAATGTGGATGTGTGCATTTCGGTTGTGTGTGGTAGTGCGTGTGGATAGTGGTGGCCCTTGAATGGGGTGTTTAACAGTGGTATTAATAATCTCCATGATCTATGAGCTCGTCTGGTGTCAGTCAGCCATTAGAGAGACAGACTCTCTGTGTTCTCCACACCTCGTTTCCTCCCTCTCGCCCGTATCCCGTCCCCCCCAAGATAATTGTGTGTTAATGGGTGAGGAGGGTGGACGTGAGGGGGATTAGAGCCCGGGGAGGCAGGGAGGGAGGAATAGAAGGATTATCAGGGAGATGGGTCATTGTTAACAGAGGAGATGATTAGGTGCAATAACTGGCCCTTCCTGGTCACAGAAATAGTGGAGGAGATGTTTGGCAATAATTAGAGGTCAAACACTGCACTAGAATGGAAAAAGAATTACAAAGGTGAGAAAAGGCTGACCTTTTAGTACAAGGCATATCTATGATTGTGATAATGAGGAAGTAAAAGGTAATAGTTTGCTTGTGTTCCTGTGAAATTGGGAAACCCAAAGCCAGGTGAGGCAGCCTAAAGCCATTTATAGGTCCTAATCTGGGTGGAATGAGCCGTGAGAGGAAGAAGGAACTAAAGTACACTGACTAACAGGTCTCCCTTGACCCTTCTCCAACTCCCACTCCCCCAACCCTACTTTTCCTCTTCCTCATTTCCTCTCTCCTTCCAAGCCCTCTTTCCACCGTTAACATCTACAAAACAAAGTTGCCTGGCATTGACGGGACCCCAGAGGCTGTCAGCAAGAAAAGGAGGGACTCACCCCCAGCCAAGAAAAAGAGGTAAGAAAGGGAATGAGTGAGAGAGAGCGGGGGGTGGGGGGGGTGAGGAGACCGAAGCGTTTCTAATTTAAATAAACCCTTTGGCAGACTGAAACTGGCAGCGAGCTTCCCCTTTGCTCGCAAGGAAAAGATGGAGAAGAAAGGAAAAGGCGAAAAGGGGAGGGCAAAAGGAAAGGAGATAGCTGGATATTGAGATGTCTCTGTGCTGGTTTGCTTATCCGCATGGGAGAGTTAGAGGCCAAAGGAGAGGAAAGTAGAGTGGGGGGATATATAGACTGAAGTGGAATAAGATAGGGAGCTAGGAGGAGCAGAGCTGGGACACAAATAACGGGGAAAAACACTGACAAGATACACAGGTAAAGGGAGAGGAGAGTAGGAAAGAGCTGTGAAAGTTAGGTAATAGTGCGTGTGTGTGTGTGTGAGAGAGAGAACAGATAGAGGTACGGTCCATCTGTTGGGAAGAGTTCATCCATCCTCCCCTATTGAAGAAAGAGAGAGAAAGAAAGAAAGTAAAACAGGGTTTCTCAGCAGTGGGTCCCATCAGTCTCATCTCATCAAAACTTGGCTGAAGTTTTTTGGATGGCTCCCAGCTCCAATCTACTCAAGGCGCCACACTCTTCTCCGTCACACTGTCTCCCCCTGTCTGTCCCTTTGGCTCGTCACAGCAGTGGCCTGCTTACTGGGCTATACGCTCCTAATCGGCTGCCACAGAGAGAGGAGCTGCAGCAATACAGGCTATAATCAAAAGTTTAGTTTGTCTGGCATTTGTTATGTTGGATGAGAAATATGTGACAATAGGAAAACTGCACAGACAGGGCATGAGAAGGAGAAATGATAGCTCTGAAAACACTGAAAAGCAACAAGACCACAATTCAAAACACCAACATTTTCATGTTGGCAACATTTTCTGTTCGTATCTACGGTGATTAAAAACAAACAAACAAACAAAAAACACTTATACATAATACAGAAAAAAAATTATAAGGAAAAGGCTGTGTTTTTTCTAATGTCTGACTTACTGTTTATAGTTTGCCTTACATTATCTGAAGGTCATCTAGATCCTTTTTTATTTCCCACCACATCACTTAACATAATGTTTGATTAAGGACCATGCTTATATGCATATAGACTGGCTATTACAGGTATATTACTTGACATGAATGGCTTGACACGAATGTTGACAATATATGACAAGATGCGATTACACAGTCCCTGGATTAAAGGTGCAGTGTGTGTGTGTGTGTGTGTGTGTGTGTGTGTGCAGGCCCACAGGTAGGGGCAAAGTCTGCAGGATAGATGGAAAGGCAGGAGAGAGAAAGAAGGGGAGAGAGACTCCCGACCCCCTCCTTCAAACATACACACCGAGAACTGGCTCCAGCTCTGGCTTCGCTGGAGTGGAGAACCATAAATCTTCATATAGCGGCTGTTTTGATTAATGCAGCCGAGTCGAGCTAGGGGGCTGGACCTATCCCATTACGGCCTAATGGAAGATGGAGCGGCGCTGTCTCCACCACTAGGCCCCTGTCATTTGTTCCACTTTGCAGTCCATTTGGCCGAGAGACTACAAGCCACTCCATCAAAAATATTTTCAGAGTTAATTTCCGCCCGCTTAATTCGCCTTGATTCGGATTGCGTATCGAATGGCAGGATCGATTTTCGCCTGGCGTCTAAATTAAATAAAAGAGAGGGGGGTATACTTTAAGTCTGCATTTTCTTTCTTTTCTCTTTTCTCTTTTCCATTCCATTCTTCCACTTCTTTTCCAGCCATCCTTTACCATGAGCCCACTGATTCCTTTTTTACGATGCATCTCATTTCCTCTTTTCTCTCACATTTTGATAGACCTGTGTTTGCAGAGGAGGAGGCGTGGATCTGACTGTAGTTACAGATGAAGGAAAGATAAGTCAGGTTGGATGGATTTACAGGTTTTCCATAAATGGGGAATTCAAGAAAGAAAGAAAGAAAGACTCACTTGACAATGCAATGATTTCTCCACAATGTGTAGATCCTGAAGAAGATTTGGAAAACATGGAGTGAAGAAGAATTGGACAGGCCTACATGAGAAAAGTGGGGTAAATTAGGGGCATCGGGGTATAGAGGGGTGAAAAATAATAGGGGGGCAAAGTATCAAAAAAGAAATGAAAAGAGGCAAAAAGCACAGTGACAAATTGGTCGAGTGTGTCGTGAATTCCCTTTTAGATTTAAAGCCGCGTGTAGCCTATCGTCATATCTTTCCAGAGTAATTTATTTTCTCATTTCTCTCTCTCTCCCCTCACTACCCTTCTCCCTCTCTGTGTGAATTTATCTGGTAGTCACGTGGCCAGAGGAGGGGGGAAAAAGTCAATAAAAGTCTCTGGTGACAACTGTTTCCCCCCTTGGTCTCTCGTCTCCTTCTTGCATTATCTCTCTTGTTTTGTTTTCTATTTGTTTATTCACTGAAGGTGCTTTGCTCCTCCCTATTTCCTCATCCTTCGCCTGTGTTTCCTGTTTCGGATCCTCTCTCATATCATAGGACTACAAGCCTATACCTATTCCTCTCAAGAGAGGCCTATTGATTTTATTCTTCCACTAACAGCAAGCCCCACACTTTGAAATTACAAATTCAGGAAGCTGTAGAATCCATCTCTTGTATCCACCTCAGAAATATTTTAATAATCATCAAAAAGTTCTCAAAGGTTTACTAGTTGGAGACAAAGGCCGATAAGTTTTGGCTCAGAGAAATGACGCCACATTTAGATTGCTCAAATCAACAAACGGATTAATGTTGATCTAATTGGATTTTAATAGACTCTGACAAATCTAGGAGTGCATTTATAGCCTTGAAAGGCAATCTATGGCCAGGCAAAGCAACCACAGTTACCAGTACTTTGGTATATCACAATATAATTCTCACTCAGCCAATATATCACCCATCTTTAATTAAGTATGTATAATGTATAAACAGCTTTTTAATGTATAGACAGATGTTTCTAGTGGTACCTGGTCAAAGTGGAGTTCATTTGAGATGTAACTGAGTAGTTTAAAAACTGTGATACGATTACACTGTTTATCCATCTGAAAGCACTGACTTTATTTTGATTTTTAAAATGTATTAGAGCTTAACTCTTATTAAAACTGCTTGTGTTTATAAAAGGAGTACTGGCAAATATATTTGTATCAGAGATTTCAGTATGAGTTTAAAAAAATCTGGTCCATTTAAGTCTTGCTTCATATAAGTCTTGCTGCATATGCAAGAGCATCTTTTACGCATCTTTTTGCAGGATGTAGGGGTGTGTAACCTTTATTTAAGTGGTCATATTAAAACTTTAAGAGTCTGAGCATAAGATTCCTATGAGGTGTGGTTTTCGTGAGAATTATTCAAATGAAACAGCAATTAATGTTTTTACAGACAAAGTAATATATGCTTTAGATACAAATGCCTTAGTTGGTGCTGTTTTTCTCAACTTAAAAAGGTTAAAGCGGTTGTTTGATATTGTTGTCCTTCAAACACTATTGTCTGGGTTAAAAAGATGTAATTTCTCTGAACACACCTTCCTTTGGACCAAATCCTATTTGGCAAATAGAATTCATTGTGTATCTGACAGTGTTATCAAATCTCCCTACCTCGATTATAAAGTAGGAGTACCTCAAGGCTCCATGCTTGGACCAATTTTACTTTCTTTATATATTAATGACTTACCAAAGGTTTGTCCAAACATCAATATTCAGTTGTATGCAGACAATGCTGTTATTTTTACACAGGCACAGTCTGACAGCTATGAACTGTATTCATGAGTGGCTTACTAAGTCATGTCTACTACTTCATTAAAAAAAATTAAAAAATTTTAAAAATTGCACAATTTTCTCAAAATGACCAAAATCGAGAATATGTTCAAATGTCTTCCTGAAAGGAGTACTTCAGACTTTACATGAAGTTAAAAGGCTTGGTGTCAGTATAGATTCCACCTTATCATTTAATAATCATCTAAGATCATTAATTTCAACCTACACAATTTTAGACAAATTAAATCATCACTGCCAGAAAATGCAGCTAGAATGTTTTTCTATTTGATGATTTTTTTTTTTTTCTCATATAGAATACTGTTTCACTAATTGGTCACTGGCAAGTATTACTACTTTAAAACCCATAAAATCTTTATTTTAAAAAGGCTTTAAAAGTGTTAGATAGAAAGCCTTTTTCCTCTCAGCATTGTTTTATATTTCAGAAATAAGTTTTGAATTTTTTTTTTTTTAATTAGGTGTGCTTGTTGCATTTATAAAATCCTACACGACTTGCTCCATCCTCATTGTTCATTACCAGAGCCTCTGTTAGAGGTGATTGTGCAATACCGTTTAGACATAAAATATTTAGTAAACAGGTGTTATCAGTTAAAGGTAGTAGAATGTAGAATGTACTACCTTTAATATATTTAAAACTCATCTTAGATGACGGCTAAAGTGGAACCAGATCTATGATCATTAATCTGGTTATTATGTGTTATATTTAATGCTGTATGTTTTCGTATTTATTCACTGTTTTGTGTTTTCTTATTGTGCTGTGGATTTTCATGCTGTAATTGTATGCATCTGTTGTCAGGACTATATTGTTGTATTTTGTCTGATGGTGTGTACATTGTTTACTGTTTTTGTCTGATCTGCCAGGGGCTACAGATGGAAACGAGCGCTTCGGCTAATTCTGGTATGTTTACATTGAGATGTTCATTAATATGAACTGTCTCTTTTAAATAAATGAATTTTAAAAAAATCTGAATTGCCTATAACCGTCAAATACATGTATTAAACATATAATATGAGTCTGTGAAATGGAATCAGAACTCTATAACTAAAAAATATATAATAAAAATAGAGTAAATGCACTCTATATAACAACAATAATAATAATACACTGTTAAGTTCAAACTAAAGTGTTTATGTATGGAAACTCCTGTAACACTACATCCAGAAGCTTATGGCTCATGCTACTGATGAGCTGAAAGGCTTGATAAAATGGAAAGGTCTGCACTCTGGGTATCCTCAGGGGGTTTGCACTTCCACAGCAAACAGGACTGATGGCTGACCCACCCAATATGACTTGCTCACTCAGCCCCTCCAATATCGGTGTCTCTATTTCAGTCGCCACATCTGTTATTGTCTGATTCTTAAGAAAAAAGTGGTTGAGCAGAGGGTAATGAAATCAAAGTCCAACACACACAGTCAACAAGCCCCAAGAAACACAATGTGTCAATATTAATCTCCCTGACAGAAAGTCGAAATATAGCATCTGTCACACATCATCTTCCCTCTCTCCTGTCTTTCTTTGGAGTGGAAAAAGATGGAGAGGAGGTGGTACTGGTGAGAGTGAAGACGGGGAAGTTGTTGGAAATTGAGGACATGGACCGGAAAGGGCAAAAGACTGTGGGTTTCCAAGAAATATTTTGTTTGAGGTATAGCCACCTGAAGTACTGGGACAAAGAGATTTACACATGATTTGTCTGCAAAAATGAAATTTTGAGTATTTTTAGTCTTAAACTCTAATTACATAGACTTAATCATTTAGGTATAGACAACTACATTTTCTTTTCCAACTGGAACCTAAACTAGAAAAAAAATTTTGTTTCCAGTAATGAAATATGACCTCAAGAACTAAGCACATAAAATAGGGCTTGAATGTTTCTGAACCCTTTAGAATTTCATATACTTCTGCAAAAATAAGACCTAAAGCATCCGTAAAGTAAAACAAATGAAAACACCAGAGCGTCAATGATGTAGTAGCTCATGATCATCACAATTCACAGGTTATTGTAATTTGTGGAGTACGGAAAGAAAGTTTTGTTATCATTGGTTGGCTGTATTGCACAAAATAATGAGAATTCAAGGAGACCAAAATATCCAAGACAAATTTCACTAATATCTGTACAATACTCTACGAGAGTAGTGATTCTTAAGAAAGCCAAAAAGTGCCTGTAAAATGACAAACATGACCTTGACCTTGAGAACAGTTTGGGCAAAGCCCCATTAGGTGATCATTGTGCGCCAGTTTTACTAAAGTCTGAGCTGTAGGAGGAGAAGCGATTCTTATGAATTGTAGAGGGAGGGATGGGCGATGGACACCTCACCATTGCATGAGCTCATTAGTCCTTCTGCTAAATGAGCTAAAAATATTAATCTTGGTAATTTAATCTTCAAGAATCAAATATTACATATCTGTGAGGAGAAAAAGTATTTCAGTATCTGGTGTGACCCCACTTGTGCAGCCATAAATGCATCTAAACATTTGTTGTTCAGCCCTGCATATCAACATAGTCCACTTCTCTTTAACTGCCTCCAGCTCTTTTGATGGGTGTCCTCACACGGACCGCTTACATCAAATCTTTCCACAACATTTTAACTGGAATAAAGTCAGGTTTTTGATTTCACAATTCCAAAGCATGATCTTCTTTAACCATTATTCGGTAGAAGGTTTAGAGGTTTAGGGTCCAACTTTTTAAAATGTTTTATTTAGTTCACAGACAGACATTTTTCCTTCCCATTTCCCTCTGTGACTTCTTAAACGATTACACAACTTTCTCTTGGAGTGGCCTGCTGATCAACTACAGATGGAGAATTTGAAAATGCTGAATTTCTTCAAGTGGTAAATAATCCATCTGAATGTGGATCAGAGATGTCCAGACTCTTTAGAAATGGTTTTGTAACCTTTTCCAGCCTTGTGAACATAACTTGCTCTCTTTCTTGGGTTCTAAGAAGTCTCTTGTGTTCCTTCATTTTTCAAAACATCTGGAAGATCTGAGTATGATAGCTTGATGTTCTTTAAATAAAAACAGAGGGCCCCTACATCCTGCTGACTGACAGCATCAGACTCTAATTTTACCTTCAAATTAAAAGCTAATTGTTGAGGTTCATATACGTCGACCACACATAGATATTACATATCTGTGTGTAAATAAATATACAAGTATAATGTTTTATATATTTTTTAACTAGATCCTCTTAATGTTATTATTTTTTAATTAGATCCTCAGCTGGGATAGGCTCTAGCCCCCCCGCGATCCTGAACAGGATAAGCGGAAGTGAATGATGGATGGATGGATGGATGGAGGTCCTCTTAATGTAATTTTGGACTTGTTTGAAAATCTGATTATTTTGGGGTCATATTTATGCAGAAATTAACACACTTCTAAAGGGTTCACACATTTTCAAGGTCATTTTAAGGTCAAAATGGTAAAAGCAACAAGTCTGTATGAGACACAAGCTTTCTGACTCTAGGGCAGAAAAACTAATATTTCTGTTGTAACAAGATGCTTAAGGGCAGCGATCACAACACAAGATCTCTTGGTGATGAGATATAAAATGTCCTTGTATATTTCATCAGCTTTCCCATGTTTGAGCTTTCTCCTCCCCATGCACATTCCTTCTGCCATCCTTTATTTATCCTTCAATCACCCAAGACTCTCTCTCCCTTTTCAACCTGTTATCGCTTTCTCCCACTCATTTCACCCAGAACATTTTCCTTTCTTTCATTCTCTCCCCATCTGCTTCCTATTCCTCCCACCTCTCCTCTTCCTCCCTCCCTCTCTCTGTCTTTGGGACACTTCTCTTGGTCCTTTCTGTATCCCTCCACCCTGCTTCTACACCCTCTTTTCCCCCTCTTTCCCCTGTGATGAATGAGTCTGTCTGCTGGGTGCAGTTCATATTTACTGAGCAGGGGAGCGCACACTGTCAGTCTCTCTTGCCCTCCACATCTCTATTCCTCCACTAAAGAGACAGAGAGAGCAAGAGGTTACAGTGGGATGAGAGGAGGAGGGAGACCAATGCAAAGAGATCCACTTCAGCAGTCACCACAATAGCAGCTGACCTGGTGGAGAACACGTTAGTATGGACTAGCATAGTTTCTCAATGCTAGCATTTGGTTCCTGAGTGAGAGAGAAATCCTCCGTACCTCTCGACCAGCCTGTCAATGTGGTGATGCTAATAGGGAATAAACAGCGTCTTTCCATCCTTTTATGTGTAACTCGGCAGCCCACTCTCAGTTTTCTCTCTCCTTCCTTTGTGTGAGCCATGCTTTTAGGCAAAGTGGACTTGAGAGAGAGAGAAGTAAGAGCTGCTACCAGCAGCAGCTTACCAAAGGCCCACAAAATACCTGGTTTCATCTACGCCCACATGCAGCAGTGTGTTGCGGCGAGTCAAACTGTGTGTTTTGACCCGTGTGTTGACCCTTTCATGAATGAGAGGAGTGGATATGGGCCTACCAGAGCCCAAAGGGACAGGCCAAGAGCCGCCGCAAAGCCCTGCAGAGCCACCATCTCTTCCCACACACTGACCTCCGAGGCCAGCCAACACCAAAACCACTGTAGCGTGACGACATCTGTGACACCCAGCGCCAACGCACACAATGTGTTCCTCTGCCAAATTGACAAAAATATAGACAGTAAATACAAGGAAAATTGGATAGCTCAAATTACATCACAAAAAGAAAATCCTCTCAACTGGACTTTTATACGATTCAATATGGGGTAATTTAATTCTCCATCTGTAACCTAAAACACTACCAACTCTCTGTCAAAGGTGGCTGATTGAAAATGTTTTTGCCATTTGGCTTTGGGACAGGTAAACCTAAATAAATGTAAGGTTTTATGTTTTCAGTTTGTTGATGAGTCTCAGCCATTGTACTGCTTCTATATCTTCACTGATAAAACATAATGTGATTGTAAACATTCAAATAATACAATTGTATGTCAGAATCCAAGAAGAACAATGAAAGAAAACCAAGAGAAAACAGGTGGAGGAGAGGAAAAGAGCAGAACTCTGAGAGGGGGGGAAAGGAAAACATCATGCCATAATCATCTGAATATTAGGGAAAATTGGACATAGGAAAGGCGAAAATTGGATATGGGAAAGATTTCTGCAGAGCAGAGAAAAGGCTGAATGCATCAAATGTGAAAACAATGACAGATATCAAAACGGATGGAAACAAATGCAGGCCCCTGCGGATAAATCACTGCTGTAAAATCTCTTTTAGAGATCCTAAAAGCCACCTTCAGCCGACAAATGAGAAGGTCAGAGGTCTTACACGGGGAGCGCTGTAAGATGAAGCAGCACTGTTTATGATGAGGGAGGAGGTATAATGCTGCTTTACAATGGGACATAAAACACATTTTCTACATAAAGTGCCGACCACAGTTTCATTCCATATCATAGTTGGAACAAATGGTCTAAACTTCTGAGCAGGAGACATTTCCCGAGCTCACCCATTCCCCGAAGCATTTTTTCCACAGCTATCCATTTCCCCCTGGTGTCTCAAGAGAGGAACTACTGCAGTTTCAAAAGGTGGTCTTTTTGTGAGAAATCTTCAGCCAGCTTGCCGGGTCTAAAACTGGTGCAGGCCTCAAACTGTGTCACTCAGCCGGAGATGAGATTCACTCAACACCGTATGGAAAGGGTAAACAATAACACCTTTATTTATCAGGATGCATTCTCTCCCATCCTGTGTTTCTGCGCTGCTCCCCCCCTTCTCATCCCTGGATCATATTTGTCCATCTGCCTGCCACGGCAATGGAACATTCCAAAAATGGCTGCTGTGCAATCTATCTCAATTTTCCAAATCTATTAACTTTCTTTGTGTGGCCTGCCTCTCCTCGAGCCCGATCTTTAAAAACCGTGGTTGTTGAACAATTATGATAACTGCAACAGGGGGAATTAGAGAATCCACCCATTCATCTCTCTGCCCCTCCTCCACACAGACATGACACGGCTAAATGAAAAATGGACACACTTTAAGAAGTATTGATTCTAGCTTTAAACAAAGGTACAGTCAATATTATTTACTCCTAAATATATCTTTGTTATCTGTGCTGGAATCGTAGTTACTACTCTGTCCTCTAATTGCGGACATAAAAATAATAGACCAATTCCCACTGAATTGACTGAGATAGGTTTGGTTGTGGCCCTTGTCCCATGATGCATATCCTGGGTGTAAATGAATGTGAACAAGGTTTTCCTTTGATGACTGCCCTACTAGAGGCAGATATATTGTCCAATCCAAATAGGAAATAAAGAGAAAAGGACACAAAGCAATGCATTTCAAACATCTGAAACATAAAAATTACCCATTTTTCTTCTTTCCACTTTTCTATGCATCGTTTTAAAAAATTGTTTCCCTCTCACAGAGCATTGTCATGTGTTTTTAGATTTTTTTTTTATAAGAAATATTCCATATGCCCCCCTGGGTTTTCTTTTCTCATGTGCAAAATTTAAGTTTGCGTTGTTTTTTTAATCATGTTTTTTCTTGTGTGCTCTATAATCTAAAACGTCTTCCTGTCAAAACAGGCCTTTGGGTTTCTCATGCTAGTCCGTTCATCTTTTTGCAGACACAATCAGACAAGCACAATAACTATACAAAGTATCATTTATTGCTACTTTTCAGAACACTATTTTCCAAAGCAAATAAAAACTGTGTAAATATGCTGCTGACCTTAAGACTTTAGTACCATTCAAATGCATATAAACATTTTTTCTAAAAACAGAAAAGTTGTTATATGCTGTTTTTTGCTTTTATTAACAGTTAGGTCCATAAGTCTTTGGACAGTGACATATGTATTGTAAGTGCACAATTTCAGCTTTATCAAAAGTATTGAATTAACTGTTTAGTAATTACACCAATTTTTATACACAGTTCTCCATTTTCAGAGGCTCAATAGCAACTACACAAAAGGACATCATTTTAAATATAAGGATTGTTTTTAAAAATTGGATGCAAACCTTTGCAGTCAATGACTGCCTGAATCCTAAAGCCCAAAGGTCAACATTAAATTCAGCATTTCCTACCTTGAGATGGTCTGCTAAGCCTTTACTGTAGCCATACCTACAGTTACTGCTTGTTTGTGGGTCGTTCTGCCTTCATTTTTGCCTTTGAAAACTGAAAAGGAGGCTCTACTGAGTTGAGATTAGGTGACTGACTTGGCCATTGAAGAATAAACCATTTCTTTGCCTTGAGAAACTTTAGGGTTGTTTTTGCAGTTTGCTTTGGGTCATTATCCATTTGCACAGCAAAGCACCACCAATCATTTTTGCAGCATTTGGCTGATCCTGTGCTCTTCACAATTCATCCTGTTACTTCTATCATCATTCACTTCATCATCATCATCATCATCAAAAAACAAAACTATTGAGCAACTATACATGTCCATAACACTGCCTCCACCATGTTTGACAAATGATGTGGTATGATCTGGGTCAGGGTTAACCTCCAAGTGAGATATTTCTCTCCTTTTCCATACGTTCCTCTCTCAAACATTCTCGTACAAGTTAATCTTGATTTTCTTTTTCCCCAGGCCTGTGCAGGCCCTTTTAGATATTTTGCCTCAGGCCTGTTAACATCTGTATGGCCTCTCACCACTGGAGACTGTGTGATGGAAACTGAATAAGTGCTACATCCTTAGAGTCCTATCCCACACCTTGCAGTGATAAGCCATCTTTTCTAGTACATAATTTTGAATATACTTTGAACTCCTGCACCTTCTCTTTGGTTTTCCAACACACTCATGAGGCTTGCATCTTCATGAATTATAGAAATTCCCTCTACACTGGGAGAAATCGAGGTATCATCTTTCCCAGTACCACTATTAAATAATATGTTACACCTGGTGACAGCAGCTCCACAAACAATTTCCTGGCTATAGGATGAGAACGGGAATGTTTCTTCTTCTTGTTCCTTATACCCTGTTGATCTGCTTCATGCTGGTCAATAACCTTCTGGTGTTTCCTACAAAACAAACATCAGTCATCAGTATTGGCATTTAGTGCTTTGGTATTTACAAAATAAAGCCCATTTTCATTTCAGGATAACCTTTTTCTTACCTGTTTTGCATTCAGATGAAAATTAAAACCTTTGGGATGATGAAGTTATCAAGAAGAAAATTTTAATAATTCAGCTCTGCTTTTTATAGTAGTGCAACAATTAAGAGTTTTCTCCTCAATATGGGTCTGTGAGGTCATTTAAATTACAGCATGTAAAATCTGTCAAAAAAATTATAACTTTGTGTTGACCAGAACAACCCACCTGCTCTGTCTTGAAAACAAATTTACATGAGGTCTTGTGTGAACGTGCATGGTTTACTGGTAATGAAACAATAGCTGTGTATTAGAAACTAGTCTGAAAATGTAACTAGGTATTGACTGTGACAGTATGAGTTCTACCTAACTTCATTTAGGTTCAGCAGCAGTGCTTTTTTCTGAAACTTGCAGGGATCGACTGTTTGCTACAGCAGGAAATACGGCCAAAAAAGAAGAAGGAGAAATAGCAAAACAAAAGCTGAATCTTCAAAACAACCCTGTTCTGATCTGAATTAAACAATATAGTTCAAAAATTCATGCTTAAAAATATTCAATCCTGTATCTAGCTGGACTGAGAAGGATCAGTAAAATATTATATACGAAGTGGCTTACCTGTGTTGTTTTCCACTGCTTTAGCTTGTGGTGTCACCTCACAGAGTCCAGTTAAACGTGCCTCAGCATCTTCCATAACAAATGCCTCCAAGCCTTTAAATTTCCAATACGCAGACTTTGTTAAATGGCACATTTCATGCATCTCGGTGTCTGCTGGCTCCTCTTTGAATCGTTTACAGCTGACATTATTCCAGCCTGTGCTCTCTAGTTCATTTCTCAGTTCTTCTCCATACTCTGTACCATGCATTTTTTTTTTTTTTTTTACTTCACTGCACTGTGAAGTATTTGTTTCAGTGCAAGGCAATGTCTCTCATTGGTACAACTAATTTAGTTTTCAGGGGATTTTCTTGTAATGCTTCTTTAGTACTGCTTGGAGGCAGTCCTGGTCAACATACCTCCGTTTTTGTGGGATGGTAAATTGTAGGTTGTAGAGTTTTGTTTTGGGGCCAAAAAGGTGATTCTGGGGAACAGTATCCAATGGCAAAGATGTGCCTCATCTCCTGTGGTTTCGGGCTTATAATTGCAGCCTTGTATGTCTTTAAATTCTAAATGGTGTTTGCAGTCTCTTGAGGATACTGCAGATCTGTTTTAGTAGACTTGATCATCTTACCAGCTGCCTTCTCTTCAGTGTAGAGGAAATGGACTACAGTCTACAGACATTTTATTTCAAACATCAACTTAACAAGGGCTTTTAATGTGCCATAATTGTCATGACTAAATGCTTACATTACTACAAATAGTACTGAAGTATGTCATAAACAGGAACAGCCTCTTAAACTGAGCTTCTATGTCTTGTTACTTAATGCCTAAATCCCACAAGGCCTCTGTCTCTGATTTTTTTGTTTGCTGAGATCATTTTCAGTGTAGTTATGAAAGCAGAAGTCTGAACTAAAAACATATCAAATGAAAATGTGTCACATCCCCTCGCTTCATTTTAAGTACAAAGGGAAGGTTATTGATTATATGACAAACTGAAGAGGCCAATTTCAGCATATGATGCTCAACAGCGCAGTCTTGGACATGTCTTGGAAGCAATCCAGGCCAACATACTTTTTTCACAGTCGACAAGCTGACATATCATAGCAGGAAAAGCACAGGTATATTAATAGTGGTTACACTCCACTTAGAGTGGAGCCCTGCTTTATGCATACTGGCTTACGGTTAAGGATAACAGACATTTAAAAGACCTGACACACTGTTAATGACATTTGTTTCAACTGTGTTTTTCCTGCCATAAATACTTAAAATGCCTACACAAAAGCCACTCATTTCTTCATATTTTGCTTCCAAGGAGCCAGACTTTCTTGCAATTTTTTTAAGTGGTCTTAGTACTCCAGGCTTTCTGAAGGTCTTTCAAAGTTTTTCTTTGGACACTGGCAGCGTTTTTCACTCATTTTCAGCCCATGAGCAAATGAGCATTTTCAAAGAAATGTTTTTGTTTATTAAGAAACTTAGCACTGCCCTGTGATTCATTCAAGCATACAAAATACACCTAACAGACAACTTAGCAAAGAGCCAATTTTAAATCTTATCATTAAGCTCTTTGTTACTAGGAGCCAGTCACATAAAAACACATAATTTGTTGCCATTTCTTTAGTTGAAACTAAAAAATGCCAAAGATAACACAGCTTGACAGGCATAAAATAGTATTTTTTGCACCAATGAGGTGATTCCCCAAAAGCTATCTCTGGTGCACAATGTGTCCTTAAAAACTGAAGAAACTGGACATGTGAAGGAGAAAAGAATTGGCAGGCCTAAAAAAATACCTACAGCAGATGAGCAGTATCTGAAAGTTGTGTCCTTAAGAAATAGGAAAAATTCAAAGACCTGACACAAAGCCTGAGAGGTGCATCAGCTGGTCCATCTACTATTCATTGAAGCCTCATCAGAAATGGTCTTAGAGGAAGGGTGGCTGTTAAGAAGCCATTCCTAAGGAAAGGAAACAGGGTCAAAAGGCTGGGGTATGCCAAATTACACAACAACTGGACAGAAAATTAGTGACAAGTTTTATGGAGTGATGAATCCAAAATTTAAATTTTTTGGTTCAAATGGTCATCACACTGCAAGTCTATATAAGACCAGGAGAGAAATACAACAGTGAGCATCTACAGCACATCTGAAATATGTAAATGTAAGTCAATAAACGTGCATAAATTTAAGATTTGTATTTGTTCTGTGTTTTCCAACTCATACATACATGTAAAATCAGAGGTTTTATCTCTGATAATACAAGTTTACAAGTAACGAATACAAGCTACAAAGTTACAACTTTTGACACCCCTGGTCTACAGCCATCTGTAAAGCCTGGTGGAGGTTCTGTCGTGGTCTGGGGCTAGATTTCAGCCAGTGGTGTTGGGGATCATGTCAAAATTTATGGATGTCGATTGGCAATAGCTTCATTTTTTTCAGCATGACAATCCCAAACACACTGCCAGTGCAGTAAAAGCATACCTGGATAGAAAATCACACAATGCAATATTATCAGTCATGGATTGGCCACCCCAGAGCCTGGACCTCAACATTATTGAAGCAGCATGGCATCATCTTGACAAAGAATGGAACAAAAGGCAGCCAACATCCAAAGAAGAGCCTTTGAATGTCCTTCAAGAAGCCTGGAGAACTGTTCCTGAACAGTCCTTAAAGAAATGACAAGAAATCTGCCTAAGAGAGCTCAGGCTGTGTTGAAGAATAAGGGTGATCATATATACCAAATATTGGCTTTCCAAGTCATTAGAAGTATACAAACTGTTTTTGTCTTACATACTGTATTTCCATGTGTATTTGCACAGTTCAGTGAATCACTGCACCTACTTCCCATTTTCCTAGCAAAATATAAAGAAACGAGCGGTGGCTCAAGACCTTTGCACAGTACTGTACCTTTAAAGACATTAATTATGTGACATGTAAGTGTTTTCAGCTGACCAAGTTCACCTTAGCCTATAAAAGACTTGTGTTCATCCATCTACCCATTTGGTTTTGCATCACTAAATCTCCACATTAATGCACTGCATTGCTGACTCCATAAAACTTTTGATTATGAAAATATTTTTTAATGGTTAATTAGTTTAATATTTTGCAATTTTTTTATTAAATTATGTGAACAGCAATAAAAACAGATAAATTAAAGTCACTTAACTTTTCATTAAACTTAACTTACCTAATGCTTTACCTTATTGCTCATTACTCAGAGCCTCTATTTTGGTGTTCCTCGACCCTTAATGATGCACGAAGTTTATGCTAGATGGGTGCAGTACCTAATTCATACCAAAGCTGAACTCACAACTGGAGAGTTTCCTTGAGCCTGGTTATAAGTGGCTAAAATAGATTAAATACCCCAGAAGAAGCCCTACTTCAACTGTAAGCGACTCTGGCTCGCGTTAATGTTAATGTTAACTCTCGGTAACTGTACGATGTTTAGCTGACGATGTGACGAGTTCACAGAACTGTCGGCTAGACGGAAAAGGAAACGCTCGTTTTAAATGCCCGCCTGCACCGCGGAGGGGAGCGGGACAGTTAAATATAAATTATTTATTATTTATTAGTTATATTATTTATTTTATTTATATATATATATATATATATATATATATATATATATATATATATATATATATATATATATATATATATATATATATATATATTCCTCACCTCACTAAGTTAGGTGGGAAATTGCTTGGGTTTTTTTCAGGTTTTTAACTGGTGTCTTTAGGGTTATATTGTTTTAATTCAAAATGCAGTATTTGGGTGTGCTGACAGTTTTTATTGTAGTTTATTATATGGAAAATTGTTCCAAGCCTTAATTGCATTTTGGGAAATATGGAAATGCCCCTGGCATTTTATGAGCAAAGTGTGCCTGTCATGCAGTAGGGTATAAAGGCCTGTCTCAGCTCATTTAGTGATTGCTACTTCTTGAGGTCACTAATGCTATTCACCCCTGCTATGTTGTGCTCTGAGTTAGTACTGTATTATACTACTATATTAACTGCATAATAAAAACAAATAGCAAAAGTTAATCCGAAACAAAATCCTGTCTTTGCCTGCAATGACTGTAGCAATAGTCATTTGTCACACTGCCCCTCTGAATAACAATGGTTGCACTAAGCAGCAATGAAAATTAGATTAAAAAAAATAGAATTACAGAGATATGTTGACCAACAATTAATTACAGTAAGATCCAAAAGGGTTGAAAACCTTTGTTGATCAGAGACCATTTCAAAAAAAAAAATTTAAACAATGATAATATAGATGCTGATTGTAATAATGTGGGTAAATTGTTCCAGACAGACGATCCTCAGCATTTTGGCCAATGGAAACATATCATTTACTAAGAAATTACAGCAGCTACACTCCTTCTATCCAGCTTATCATGTTTAAGGCCTGATTTAGACTTCTGTGCTGAAAAGTCTACAACGGAACCTATGTAAGTGGCCAGTGTCGTTGCCGGCATTTATGCCTGTGTGAGGTGCATTATGTGTTAACTATCATGTGGTCATGTCCTTGTGTTTTACATGTGGTGCCAGCCACCAGAAACAAATAAAATACTGGGTCTTGTTTCCCTCCTGGGTCCTCGCTCTTTGTTGTGGTCAGTTTTCTTTGGAGTGCAAATATAGTTGTCCTTCTAGTTTTCCCACTTCTTTGTTCGTTCCCTCACTTCCATTCTAATTGTTTCAGCAATCTCCCTGTCTCCAGGAATTTACTGACATTTGTGAGTCATTATCTTGATGCTCTGATTATTATTCCTTATATTGAGATGATTGCACTGTTGCCAACTCCTCAGTAGGGAAAGTAGCTATTGGCTGTCCCAAAAGTTGCTAGAAGTCGCTATATGATGTCATCACCTAATTTGCATAATTGGTCATTTGCATGTAGTTGCAATCGAGGCTGTAGGAGAGAGGAATAACAACGCTGGAGAGACAAAAAGTGAGGGAAAAAAGAAACCCTAAATATGTTTAGAACTACAAATGAACTTTATAAAATAACTTAACTTTTTACATAAATCAATTTTGTCTAATGTTAGAATATCAAATTTAACAAAAACACTAATGTGGGGTGCGACTGCTAGCTAAATTCAACCCTCCTCCTTTATCTGAGCCACTGTTGCCAACTTGTGTAAGAAAACTTGCTGTCGGCTGTCTCAAAAGTTGATAAAGGCCGAAACGTGGTCGGGAGATGAGGTTGGGTCCCCCTCGGTGTCGCAGCAAGGGGCAGAGGGAGCGGATGGCCGGGCTCGGTATTCAACTGAGGTCCATGGGTTGGAGGGTGGGGTCGAAGCAAGGTCTGGGCGGTGCAAATGCTTTATGTACACAAAACACGGCGACAGCAGAGGATTCCAGGTTTCCGGTCTATCTCCAAAAAGTCACCAACGTCAACGAAAAAGTCGCTCAATTTGTTGCTAGTCGCTTTTTGGAAAAAAAAATGTCGCTACGGGGGGTCTGAAAAGCTGCTAAATCTACCGACAAAGTCGCTAAGCTGGAAACACTATATGATTGTTATTCTCTCACTGATAAATTCAAAAACTGCAGTGAAAAGGTAGAGGAAATGCACAGGAGGATTCCATGGTGCGGAATGAGCTAATTACAATTGTTGCGGGCTGTGTCGACCTGACATTTCTCTAGCAATGCACATCAGGTTATGACGTAGGTTACAGCGTAGATTTCCAACTTAAGCATAAATCCCCGGCAAGTCAATGAACCAATTAAACACCTTGCTTTTCCAGTGCAGCAAGCTAAAGTGACATATTTACTGTCAAGTAGGGAAAAAAACAAATCTCTGAACTCTTTTTATCCAACTTCCCTAGTTTTACCCAGCTTGCTAATTCTGATATACTAAGCACTTTTATACAAGCTAATTCTGCAGTTGATAGATTAGTTCTCTGCATGTTAAGCTGATGCTTGATCTCACACGTGACTCAATGTTCAAGCATTCATCATATAAATTAAATCAACTCCACTTTTATTTACACACAAACTTTCATACAAACATGCAGATCAAAGCACTTCAAACAGCAAGATCAACACAGAAAAACAACATTAAAACCATTCAAAAAACAACTTACATAAATAAAAGACAATAAAACATAATACTAAAAATAAATATATAAGGTAATAAATACAAGGATTCGCCTTGCACTTTAAACTTGACTTAAAAATTGATTTATTACACATAATTTAGCATTCAACAAGCGCAAGAATAAAATACAGTTCAATTCATTTATATAATGCCAAATCAAATAATCACCTCAAAACAATCCACTCTCTGAATCTCAATAAACTGCCTCATATTGTGTTCAAGCCTTCTTTATAGTGTTTTGCAAAAACAGATTAGTGTTGTGACATTGCTGTTAAAAAAACATCATGCATTATATTTACAGGTAAGAGTTTATATTTTAACACATTCATTTAAAAATCTAACAGCAGACTTGGTAGAGCACTTTTACTTTCCACTGTAAGTCAGTACTAACTTATTTACAATCTTCTCAGTGAAGCTTAGCGACATTTAGCAACATGACCAGAAAGATGGTGAGAGCGGGCAAACCTGCGGAGGCAGTTGGGGCAAGAGTATGGCTTCTCGCCCGTGTGAGTTAACATGTGAGTTTTCAAATGGCCTGACAGGCGGAAGCTTTTCCCACATTCTTGACATGTGTAGGGGCGCAAGTTAGTGTGACTCCTCCTGTGCTTGCCCAAATCACCAGAGGAAGTGTAGCAGCGATGGCACTCTGGACATTCAAAGGGCTTTTCCCCAGAGTGTATCCGCTTATGCTTCACCAAGTCACCAGACTGAGTGAAACTCTTGTCGCAGTCAGTGCATTTGTAGGGTCTCTCACCAGTGTGGGTGCGTTGGTGATTTCTTAAATGTGCAAGGCGAATGAACCTATTGCCACAGACAGTGCAGTGGTAAGGCCTTTCACCAGTGTGTGTTCGTAAGTGTATTTTTAAAGCACCGAGATCGCCGATCTTCAATCCGCAGTCCCCACACTGATGAGCTTTCTCGTTGGTGTGAAGTTTGGTGTGAACCCTCAGGTTTCTCTGCGTGTTAAAGTTCTTCCCGCACACATTGCAGTGGAAGGGTCTCTCACTTGAATGTGTCCTCAGGTGAAGATCCAGACTGGACTTCAATCCAAACTCCTTTCCACATTCAGAGCAGGAATATTCCTTCTTGCCAGAGTGTGTGGTTAAATGGCACTTAAGGTGGTGTGACCTTAAAAAGGCCTTCCCACACACCTGACATTTGTAGGGCTTCTCCCCTGTGTGTATTTTCATGTGTTGCCGCCAACCACTGCGCTCAACAAACCTCCTGCCACAGTCCTTGCAGACAAATGGCCGGTCGCCTGTGTGGGTGCGCATGTGGTCCTCCAGGCTTTGAGGTGTACGCACCTTCTTGCCACATTCTGGACACTGCACGCCAGTGTCCAGACAGATTGGCTTATCTTCAGGCTCTGTGCTATCCAGTTCATGACACAAGTGAGGTCCTTGACCCCAGGTAGTTTTGAAACTCTTCCCACAATCAGCACAACTGAGATACCCTCCTCTAGTAACCACAGACATGTTGTGCCAACGCTGACAGTGATTCTTCAGATTCTTCAGGTACTGGAAGCTGCGAGCGCAGGTTGGGCAAGGGTGAAGCCTGCGGGGAGGGGCAGAAGGGTGGACTTCACGTACATGCACCCTAAGGTGTACTTTAGAGTTAAAGGTGCTGCTGCAGGCACCGCAGGTGTGTTTGGGGATGAGATTTAGTGTGCGGCTCGAGAAGCATGTGTTGAGTTTAGCGAGGTACTGTTTCTGATGGACCCACTTAACATGCTTCTCCAGGAACTCCAAGTCAGTAAAGGAGACGGTGCAGTGAGGACATGGAAAAAACTCAGATGATGACTCTATGTAGGAGAGAAAGAAATAGACAAGAGGCACATCAAGCAAAGAACCTATGATTATACTCTTCATCTCTTTTAACAATTGTAAGCTCATGCATATACAGTCGTCCCTCTCTATATCACGATTCACTTATTGCGGCTTCACTGTATTAAATTAAAAAAAAAAATATATCTAATTCTGTATTGCAGAGTTTTCGCTATATCGCAGGATTTTGCAGTATATAGGTATTTATATAACTGCCCATAACTATGTTCATCACTCAGATGAAGAGATCACTTATGCCTGCGCCTTTAGAGGAAAGAGAAGTTATGGCAGAGGGCGAAGATACTGCACCACCTGATGAAGTGCCTTTATTTTAGTGGGCTACACACATTAAAAATACACCCACACATACTGTTTCCAGTTTAGAAAGAAAAATATGCATGGACATGTGTGCATATGTGTGATTGTGAAGCTGCAATTACATTTGGTAACTGCACTTAAATATAGGCTTTTTATCATTTGTTCAATCCTACGGTTGTGGTCAGAGGTTTACATCCACTAATCTTGGGCATGAATGTCATGGTAATTTGGGGCTTTTAATGATTTCTTTGAACTGTTCTTTTTCCAGGGTGGAATGATGTATGTACAGCATATATCTTTAATAACTTAAAAACAAAAAAAAGAAAGGAGAAAAAATGGGTGCACAATTTTGAATTTATTTTGGATTGTCTCTAATCCACATAGGGTCAAAAGTATACATACAAGCTCAAATATACACCCCACTAATATTTGGCAAAATGTACCTTAGCAAGTTGCACCTCAAACAGATACTTTTGGTAGCCAACAACAATGTTACAACTCCAAACATACCTACTGTCACTCAGGCCAAATAGCTCAATCTTTGTCTCATCTGACCATAAAACTTTTCTCCAGAAGGAATTTTGCTTGTTCGTGTGAGCAGAGGCAAATTTCAGTCGAGCTTGAAGGTGTCGATTTGGGAGGAGGAGCTTCTTTCTTGGTCAGCACCCTCTCAGTCCATAGCGATGTAAATCTTTTGTCACTGTGGGCAGTGACGCTGGTGTTCCAGCAGTTTCCAGTTCATGGCTGGGTTCAGTCTTAGAGGTTCCTGAACATCCTAACCAATTTCCTCTCTTCTTTCAGACCTTGGCAAAGCGGTGACACACCTGAATAACTTGTGCTTATGCACAATTGTTTAAACTGATGATCTCGGAATCTGCAGCTGTTTAGAAATGGTTCCAAGAGACTTTCCCAACTTGTATAAATCTACGATTCTCCTTCTCAGATCCTCACTGAGTCCATTGGACCTTCTGAGCATTGTTCCGTCCATTGAGTGCTGTCAAACAAATCCTTTTCATCCTAGCAAAGAGAAACTAACAGTTGTAGTCAAACATGATCACCAACAACAAGTTAACAGGCCTTGGCCATATCACATTAAAAAACATCGTAGAACCTTCAGGACCACTTATTAAAAGATTTAAGTGAGTTTATGAATATATTTATATATATATATTTGTATTTAACTGTTTACTGTGTGGATTAGAGAAAATCCCAAATAAATTAAAACTTGTGCACCCAATCATTCCACCCTGGAAAAAGAACAGTTCAAAGAAATCATTAAAAGACCAACATTTCCATGATATTCATGCACATGATGAGTAGATGTAACCTGTACGCTGAATGGCTGGACCTGTATTTTTTACGTCATTTTTTTGCTCGTGTTATTTTTTTGTTTTTTGGGTAGGTTTTTTTTTTTTGCTATAACTATTATACTATTATAAATTATTATTGTAATTTAATCTTCACCTGTTTTAAGAAAGCAGAACCACCTCTACACTTCTTAATGTGTTTTATATGCGTTTTTCAGACTAAAATTGTCTCTATGTAAAATTTGGATAAGGTGAACAATTAAAAGCAAAAAGAGAAAACACCCAGATTTACTGCTGGCCTGTACCTGTGCAAGCCTCCTCCTCCTCTCCCTCTTCAAACCCCTCTCTGGTGCTGCTTGCATCCTCTGCCTCCTCTTCACTCTGTCTCTCTTCTTTAACCCAGGACTCCAGCTCCTCCTTGACAGCAGCTTCAGTGAATTCATACTGCGCTGGATGGTCGGAGTCAAACTCATCCTTTATGCGTCCTTGTGAAAGATGAGCATCTGTAATAGTGTCAGGCTTAGTGTCTAAACAGTTTGCTGTGTCTCCACTGTGCTCCTCACTGATCTCCTGTGAATGTGGTTCCTCCTTTATCTGGACAATAAGGCCGTGCCCATTAGCGTATACTTGACTGAAGCCTTCCTCCCCATCACTCCCCTGCTCTAATTTATGCTCTGCTTTAACAGTGATCGCATCGCTTTGTCTCTCTTCTATCTTTGCCTCCCCTTTTGCAGATTTCATCTTCATGTAATCACCATTAGGGTTTCGTCTTGGCGTGCTGTGGAGCAGAGAAAACACTGCTGAGGTGAACAGCTTGAAAGACACTTTGATAAAAATGCATTGTGAGAAACACAGAGAACAGAAACAAGCGCCAGCTAAATCCTGCCTGATTCTGGTTATCTGATCTTTGTTAGCTCACATTAGCTAAGCAGCATTAGCCTAGCAGCAGGCTAACGCCGTTTACTGCAGTTTTACTATAGCTGTGCAGCTGTCACTGTTTCGCTTGTGTTCCGCACACAAAGCAAAGACTTACGGTGGTATATCAAGCGATTACGGCGCAGAAGCGTTTACACATTTAAGCGACCGTTTACTAGCAGCCTACATCAGTTATAACTGGCTAAAAACACAGGAAGAACACCGCACATTTCCTCTGGTTCTGGCCAACCAGCGCACATCAGTCACGTTTAGTTTGAAGCCTCAGTTAAAGTGACAGCTACAACAAACAAGCATCCCCACAAAAAAGCACCATCCTTCGACCA
The DNA here is from genome assembly GCF_007364275.1 of Archocentrus centrarchus. Lineage (NCBI taxonomy): Eukaryota > Metazoa > Chordata > Actinopteri > Cichliformes > Cichlidae > Archocentrus > Archocentrus centrarchus. The sequence goes on along the minus strand of NC_044361.1, from coordinate 28,348,690 downwards.
TGTTACAAGTGATGCAAAACAGTAAAACAAACAAACCAAAAAAACAACTAACAACAACAACAACAACAAAAAGTCCCCATTGGCCATTTCATTAGGTACACTTTGATAATACTGGGTTGGACCCCCATTTTATCTTCAGATCTGCCTTAATTCTTCACGGCATAAATCAACAAGGTGCTGGAAACATTCCTCAGATATTTTGGTCCATCTTGGCATGATAACATCACACAGTTGCTGTGGATTTGTCAGCTGCACATCTATGATGAGCTCCCTTCCCAGACGCCTCAACACTCACACCTGTCCTCAGGTGACCTCAATAGGCCACTTGATAGAGTGGGGCGAAGTTTCACATTGTTTTCACCCAAAACCACTGATTGTAATGACCCACACCTTTTTTCACTCCTTGGCGCATGTGATTATGCACATGAACAACAGTGGGTCAATGACCACCTCCAGGGGACAAGGGTTTAGGGTTTTCCACTAGGGTTTAAATAGCTGGGACTCTCCACCATTTGGTTTTAGAACTGACGAAGCCTTTAGGATGAGAGGTAAAAGGTCTTCAAGAAACTTAAGTCCAGTCACCTTTTTCAAGCTCCAGAGACATGATACCATTGATGCCAATCTCCTATTCCACGACATCCCAAAGGTGCTCTATTGAACTGAAATCTGATGATTATGGTGGCCAATTGAGAACAGTCAAATCATTGTCATGTTTAAGAAACCAGTTTGTGATGATTTGAGCTTTGGTGCATTATCCTGGTCAGCAATGATACTCTAGGCTGTGCCACTTAAACAATGCCCAGCTAGATGCTTTCATATTGTTTATGACTAACTCTGACCCTACCACCCAAATGTTGCAGCAGTGATGGAGATTATGTTTTCCAGTCTTCTGTTGTTCAATTTTGATGAGTCCATGTGAGCTGTAGCCTCAGTTTCCTGTTCTTTGTTGACAGGAGTGGCACCCAGTGTGGTCTACTACTGCTGTAACCCATTTGCTTCAAGGTTTGACATGTGCATTCAGAGATGCTCTTCTGTATACCTGGGTTGTAAGGAGTGGTTATTTGAGTTGCTGTAGAGTGGGCAGCTGAAAGCAGTCTGCCCGCTCTGACCTCTGGCATCAACAAGTCATTTTTGCTCAGAGAACTGCCGCTCTGGATATTTTCTCTTTTTTGGACCATTCTGTGTAGACCCTAGAGATGAATGTTTGGGAAAGTCCCAGTAGATCAGTAGTTTTTGAAATGGTTTGGCCAGCTTGTCTTGCACTATAACAATGCTACATTTAGAGTCACTTAATCACCCTTCTACCCATCCCGATGCACAGTTTGAACTCCAGCAGATTATCCTGATTATATCATGCACCGAGTTGCTGCTATGTTCAATTCAATTCAATTCAATTCAATTCAATTCAATTCAATTCAATTCAATTTTATTTATATAGCGCCAAATCACAACAAACAGTCGCCTCAAGGCACTTTGTATTGCGGGTAAAGACCCTACAATAATACAGAGAAAGCCCAACAGTCAAAACGACCCCCTATGAGCAGCACTTGGCGACAGTGGGAAGGAAAAACTCCCTTTTAACAGGAAGAAACCTCCAGCAGAACCAGGCTCAGGGAGGGGCAGTCATCTGCCGCGACCGGCTGGGCTGAGGGGAGAGAAAGACATGCTGTGGAAGAGAGCCAGAGATTAATAACAATTAATGCATTATGTGAACCCCCAGCAGCCTAGGCCTATAGCAGCATAACTAAGGGATGGTTCAGGGTCACCTGATCCAGCCCTAACTATAAGCTTGATCAAAAAGGAAAGTTTTAAGCCTAATCTTAAAAGTAGAGAGGGTGTCTGTCTCCCGAATCCAAGCTGGAAGCTGGTTCCACAGAAGAGGGGCCTGAAAGCTGAAGGCTCTCTCTGCCTCCTATTCTAATCTTAGGAACCACAAGTAAGTCAGCAGTCTGAGAGTGAAGTGCTCTGTTGGGGTGATATGGGACTATAAGGTCTTTGAGATAAGATGGGGCCTGATTATTCAAGACCTTGCAGGTGAGGAGAAGAATTTTAAATTCTATTCTAGATTTAACAGGGAGCCAATGAAGAGAAGCCAATATGGGAGAAATATGCTCTCTCTTTCTAGTCCCTGTCAGTACTCTAGCGGCAGCATTTTAGATCAGCTGAAGGCTTTTCAGGGAGCTTTTAGGACTGATAATAATGAATTACAATAGTCCACCCTAGAAGTAATAAATGCATGAATTAACTTTTCAGCATCACTCTGAGAAAGGATGTTTCTAATTTTAGAAATATTGCGCAAATGCAAAAAAGCGGTCCTACATATTTGTTTAATATGTGCATTGAAGGACAAATCCTGGTCAAAATGTGACTACATACTTATGTTAACAAGCTGTTGAAAGGTATATCTATTGAAATCTGTTCATATTAGGAGCCTTTAATGTGCCTTGAGGTGACTGTTGTTGTTATTTGGTGCTATATAAATAAAACTGAATTGAATAAGCGGCTAACTGACAGATTTAGTTAAGTCTTTATCAGCACTGAATTAGCATCAGTGCTTTGGTATTGCACTTTTATCTGCACCAGGTAAAAATAATAAGTTGTAGTTTTTTTTTTTCCCCCCAAATCACCTATAACGCAGGGGGAGCATGGTGGCTAGCACTATTGCTGTATTACTGTATTATATTTTATATATAAACCTTGGGTTTATAGTCTGTGGTCCTGGGTTCAAATCCACCATCTAGGCAGTGTAGAGCTTGCATGGTCTCCCGGGGTACTCTGACTTCCTCCCACAGTCCAAAGACATGCAGTTAGTGGGGTTTGGTTAATTGGTGATTGTGCCGTTCTTGTGCATGTCTGATGCAAAGGCTTTTAACACCTTTCTCATATCACAACTCTGGAGACCGAAGACCGTTGTCAGCAGGTTTAATGACATTCAAAAGGGTGAAACTGAAAACAAGATAAACAATACAATAAAAATATAAATATATGCAGCATAAAATGTACTTTATAATGAATTTCCACTGAGTGACATCCTAAATACTTCTATATGTATTAAACTACACTACTGGCGCCATCTTGGACAACCTCGTAAATTGCAGGTAAGTTACATAACAAAGAGACTCATTTTATGGTCAAATAATGCATAAGTGAACTATAGCTAACACAAAAACAATGTTACAAAATTATTTCTTTGGTACGCACCGGCAATGCAACCTTGAACAAAGATATATGCAGTAATTTCCTCCAACCGGACATCATAAACTGTCAGTTGCCGTTATTACCGTTTGTTTGACTGTTACTGCTGTTCAATAAAGTTTCAGTTCGAATAAAATAACGGGTTGCCAAGTTGCAATACCTAAAAAGAACACATGAGGGCAGGCTTTCCACTTATTGTCCTACATGGATGAAATTAGTTTCTGAATGCATAACATTAGCAACTTCATAACAGAACAGTGATTCTAAATTGCCGCAGACTAGTGATCTGTCCAGGGTGTACCCCATATCTTGCCCTGTGGCAGCTGGCATAGGTGCCAGTCTCCCCACCTAACCCAACCCTAACTTGGATAAGCTGATGGGTGAAACCTGTAATGCAGTAAAGCCTTGGTTATGTATCAGTGTATAAGACATTTGCAATTTTGATATTACAAATTTTGTACTTTACATCTGAACAATTACACTGTTCATTAACATTGCGGTTGTAAACTGTTTGCTAGGTTTCTTGCCCTCAACATGTGCCCAGATCATGGGATTACTTTTCTGTCTGGGGTACAATACTGTCCTTTTAAAATGTTCAAGTATTATTACATTTATCTCATGCACAACAAACACACAATCATGTTCCACAAACTTTATTTCAGCTGACTCAAGACACAATCCTCTGTACAACACTGTTCCCTTCTTTGAAAACAAAAATACAAGCAACAAAAGTTATGTACAAAAATAAAGTATGTTTAAAAAAAAAAATGACAGATACAAGACAAAACCAATTTTAATGCTCATTTGAGGCATGGCTGCTATAAATAGTGACAGTATTCATTTGAGCTTTATTTTGCTGAACTACACACACACAAAAAAAGCAATCGTTTTATTCAATGAGAAGCCAGTAGCACCATTCTGAGTTCATCCATGACAATGTGTGCCATCAGAGGCTGGATGACACCCCGCTCTTGTGTTTCACATGAATTTTTGGAGCTCAATGGCTCTGTGCAGTGCAAAACTTTAAACAAAAATATGTTAACACAAACCAGTGAACACGTAATTCAGTTAAAAATAATGCTGCAAAATCTTCCCAAGCCTCTCACCAGGAGAACCTTCTAATGTAATACTTTTCATTATCAATGAAATGCAACTTTTCATACGGTATTTTATCCTGTATTAATTTTTTTTTTTCAAACTGTAGTTTATGATTGGCGCATACAATAATCTAAGAAGGCAAAAAAAAAGAAAAGAAAAAAAAAAAAGCAGTCCAATGAAACTAGCCCAACACAACACACATTTAACATGAAAAAAAAAATTAGAAAAAGGACAATTTCTTCATTTTAATGGATGAGTTAAGTTACTGTAGTGTCATGAATGCAAAAATTATACTGAAAACATTTTTCTTCACAAGTTCTTAATCAAAACAACTCATGAAAGAAAAATTGAAATGTTAATTTCAGATCTTCCAGGAGCTGCACCACACTGATTTCCATTAACACAAGTATTCAGTGTAAGCCTTTTGACTCACAGACAAGGCAAGAAGTGAAGGCAAACGAGCAGAAAGATGTATAATGTAACAGAGCAGGTGAATGCATACGCAGAAACATACTGAAGAGTCTGTTTAACATAAACATGTAGCTTAGAAGCCTGCCATATACTGACCTACATTTAATAAGTCATTTGTATTGACTATGATATAAAAACCATCTCACAAGTAACTCAGACCTTTTTGCTGCGCTAACAATCAAAATGTTGCACGTCATGCGAAGCCAAATCAAGTCTTTTGTTCTCAACGGCAATTCTGATTGTCACTTTTTTGGGTATAAAGCACATGTTGGTTCCAAAGCAAGCACATGGTTTTACACCTCTGTTGGTCAATGAGAATAATTTTAATAAGAGTCCAGCTTCGATCTTCAGTCGGTGAGTGCACTCATGTCTCTTATGATGATGTGATGTTACTTTGCTGATACGTATAGCAGTTGTAGTGCATTCTAGAGACAGCTGGCTTGGACATGTGAAGCACTGAAATACAGTATAGCAACACATAATAGAATAAAAGACACTTTAAATTCATTATACAGTGTATGTACATCTCTTCAAAATGCTCAAGTTAACAGACTATGACATAATTCTTACTTTTGGATTTTGTCTTTGCCTCGTGGCTGTCTTTCTTTCAAAAATTAATTTATTATATACCAAATACTTTAAAGACTTTTTCCCTCTTTCATAAAAATGTTGCTTGTTTCTCTACATAGCCATAGTGGTCAGGTGCTGATGCCCCAGCAGCCCCTTGCGGCCTGCACCCGCTCCTGGATGCCCCCCTCCATTGCCATGACCACAGTATTCCTGCAGGTTCTGACGCAAAGTAACCAGTGCAGAGCCCAGACAGGCACGATTTGGAGCCAAGACACCGCCCGGGAGCTGGAAGAGGACTGTAGCCACCCCAGCCATACCGTCATCCGTGGGCTCCAGGGTAATGGGCCCCACCTTAAAGGAGGAATAGGAAAAGCCCATAAGCTGAGACAGGAAAGGGTCAGGACGGCAAAAGTGCTGATAACCGCTGTATGTGGATGGGTGGTGATGATGTGAGGCTGGGTTGCCAGCTGTGGTACTGGCATAGTGATGGGTATTCAAGTAGTGCAGTGGCAGGTGTTGGCCGCTGTTGCCCCCTCCACCCAAGGTGAGGTGATGGTGGTGATGGGCTGTGGGTCCGGATGCTGGGTCATGTTTATAGGAGACAGGTCCTGCTCTGCCCCTCTGGCCGACCACCACTCCACCTAACTTGCTTGTGCGGGGATGAGCCAGTGACACAGTGCTGCCCCCTACCCCTCCACCAGATGAAGGCAAGTAGATAAGCTGAGGCTCCTCTGGCTCAAGGTATATGGTGAGCTTGGCAAACGGCCTTGATGCCATCTTGGTCATCTCCTGAATGTGGCGACGCTGCTCCCGACGGAAGTCCAGGAACTGCTTAACCTTCCACAAGAGGACGCAGACAGATAGGAAGAGGAAAAAGCAGGAAAAGAACACAGAGAAGAAGACAAAAAGGTCAATGTGGGCTTGGTCCTGACGCAGAAACAGCAGGCCCTGGGATTCTCCTTGTCTCTCTTCAGTTCCCACACCCCTCAGAGCGATGTAGAAGCGACTAGACTTTAAGGAGTGCACCTCATGGGGGAAGGTGATCACCACGCGATCTCGAACACCATGGACAATCAGCACTGTCTGGGGTTTCCATACAGTGATGTAGGTAATGAGTCCCTCAGCACGCTCCTCTCTAATTTCTCTTTCTGCCCCTGGAGGCTTTGCTTGCAGCTGCAGTGGGTTGTGGGAGAGCACAGGACCTGCAAGGCTGGATGATGCGTTGGCAAACACCTTTATAGGGGACGGAGGCGAATCCTTTTCTGTCCCAGCAGTTTTCCCTGGAGTTACCGATTCCTCCTCAATCTTGATGGTGTGAATTCCCGTGTACCGATCCACATCCACAATGAAAGTGTCATGAGAGTTGGACACATACACCTCCACTTCACCAAATGTGACATCAATGGTGACCCTAATGTCCACATTGGTGAACTTGGGCTGGGCAGCAAAGAACACAGTGCGCCCCTTGGGCAGATTGCGAATGGTGGGATCATGGAAGCAGTTGGTCTGGGATGTGGGGTCAAAGCAGCACTCTGTGTCCACATTGAACTGACGGTAGCATTGCCGCCCATTCACTGGTGTGCCATTGAAAGAATCCTTGCACTTTGCACACTAAATGAAAAAATGAAAAACAGAATCTGAGCATAACCCATTCTATGCATGTTGACAAGGCAACAATGTACAAATTGAAAACCCTGATCTCCAACACATGCATACCTGTTGCCTGTAGCAGTCTTTACGGTCACTCTGAGGGCTGCTGAGGCAGGAGGAGGTCTCTGTGTTGTTTTGGCAGGGGCAGCCTGTACCATCGTGTTCATTACATGTGTCTGCATGACCATTACATTGACACCTGCAATAAAGAGAAATTGAAATTCATGCATCTGGCATCTATAAGTATTTCTCCATACATGTGTGTACAACACACAGTGTATTGTGTGGAGTGTATTGCATTGTAAGTCTGCTGATTATAACCGACAGTCCAGGCATTGCATGATACAAACCACACTGGGACAGAAAAGGATTCGCCTCCGTCCCCTTAAAACACCTTAAAACATTATACAATAATAAAATTCCAGTGACAGTTAAGCAGCAGACATTACTCACTTCTCACACTTCCCCTGCAGCAGGAAGTAGCCACTAAGGCAGCTCTCACATCGGTCTCCTACGCTGTTGTTCTGACAAGTCACACACACGGCATTCTCTTCTGTGGGACCCTCAGACACCCAGGTCTGAATCTGATAAAAGTATAAAGAGTGATGGACCGTTAAAACTAAACAAGGCACTAGAACAGTGAATGTGTTAAAGATGAGGCTGGAATGGAAGAAATTGATTCTGTGGACAAGTGTGCTTTATACACATAATAAGTTGAGATCAGGAGTATTTGTAATTCATTGATTGTAATCTGTGTGGCACATGGGAACACAATCAATGTGTGGGAGCCACAATTCACACTCAGTTGTAGGGGATCAAATACTTATTTTACTCAATGACATACAAACTAATTGATAACTTTTATGTGATGTGCTTTTTTCTGGATTTTTATATCTTGCCATTAAAATTAAATTACCATAAAACTAGAGACTGTTCATTTCTTTCTATGTGAGCAAACTTGCAAATTTAGCAGAGGATCAAATATGTCTCCCCCACTATGCACATGCACAAACCCTCTAGGATTTCAGTTACTTACGCTGTTAGGGTCCAGAGGGAACAGCTGTGGATTTTCCAGGGCCTTCTTGAGTTCATCCCGTGACAGGCACACAGCACTATTTCCCTTGCAAAATTCCCGACATGGATGACAAGTGCCACCCCCTTTGGCAGAGCCCACAAACAGAGGCTTACACTTCTCACAATGCTTACCCTACATTTGGGGCAAAGAGAAAATAATACGCATTACTGAATATGAAAAAAAAAAGTTTAAAGTGTGTGGTTGTATACTCTTAGAAGCACTTACCATGGTGTTATTGTGACACTGCAGACAAACATCTGGTTTGTTAACACCAGCACAGTTGCTGTGTTTGTTGCAGCTGCACTGAGAGGAGCAGTTATCCCCTACAAAGCCAAAGTGACACTGGCAAACTCCAGGGGACACGCATGTCCCATTCACACAGCCTTGTGCACACACTGGCTCACACTGACCAGAAATACTGTACAGAAGAAAACAAGAAGAGGAGATTTAGGTGGACCCGTCCCGTTAATATAAAGAACAATACAATAAACTCTCCTCATGTATTACCTGCTGAGTATGTAACCCTGTTTGCAGGTGCAGTGGTATCCCTGTGGAAGGTCGTGGCAGTCCTGAGTGCTGTTGCAGTTGTGATGACCATTAGCGCATTCATCCTCCTCTGGACAATGGAGGAAAGACCAACTGCTATTTCTCAGGGGGCAAACACCCTCACTCACACCTGTGAAAGAAAAATGGACAAAGGTAAGTGAATCAGGGATCAGAAAGCACAAAATAAAGGGGTAACACTCTTAGATGCTCAGCTTCTTAAAAACCATTAACTTCAGATTGTTCTCACCATCGAGTCCTCCTTGTAGGCAGCGTCCAGCCCCATTGCCCCCACGAAGGGCACACCAACCACACTGAGGCCTGGCAATGCACTGGGAGCACTGGGTGAGCTGGGAGCACTGGGGAGAGCAGGAGTCCCCCCCTGAGAGCAATCGACCACACTGGCCCGCCTCACACCGGAGGGGCACAAAAGATGGGCTCATGCACTACAGCAAGGGGAGAGAGGTTTGCTCAATAAAATAATAATAATAATAATAAAAAAAATAAATAAATAAAATAAAAAAAAACAGTATATTCAGTTAAAGTCAAACAATCAAATTAGGGGTGGGTGACACAGGTTCAATATTATATCAGGATATTTTGAGAAAACTTGCAACAACAATAATTCTGATGACACAGGAAAAATAATTTATTGATGCTTGCAGCTTGCAGGCAACAGCATTTATAAGTGTAAGTAAATGAAAGGCATTTTCCTTCCTTTCCTTCTTTCCCAGTGAGCTTTCATCATTGATGCCACACTAACAAATTTGAAGTGTGAATCTAGTGAAACAAGAGCAGCTGAGAGCAGCAGCATTATAGAGTAATAGTAGTGACACAGCACTATATCCAGTGACACAGCAAGTCAAATGTAAGAATGAAAGTAGCTCAGGTAGTGTTTTCCCTGAAAATATTAAGTACAAGTGTTAACACTTAGCAAAATAACACAGACAGTGGCTAGCTCCGCATGTTTGATCTGGCAGATATATAAAAAAATTTTTTATACCACATGCCCTTCCTAAAGCAATGCTAAAGAGATTTGTGTTTTCTTCCAGGACTGAACCAGTGACCTTTTACTTATTAGAAGAATGTGTAAACTGTCACATAATAAAACTAGCAAGGCCACCTACCCATACAAAGCGCAATCATCCAACACCAGTGTCATGTCAGTGATCAGCTGATATAGGCCTAAACATTAGACCTTGCAGTCAATCCATTTTCATTAATAATGGTTTTCCATCCATTTGCTTCTACTTATTAATACAAAAAAAAAAAAACAAGGATAGATGTTCTTTCTTAGAAAAGTCACAGTGTGTGGATTTTAATGGACTCTGGCAGAGGCTGACACTTTACCTCAAAATGCACGTGTTGCCCACAAAGGAATATTTTGAAATTTTGTGACCATTACATTTTATGAAATGAAATGAAATTACTAGGAAGTCAGACAGAATTATTCTGTCAAAGTTTCACAATAATAGTACACCAAAAAAAACATTTTTTTTTTTTTTTTTTTTAAATGGTAAGACTAAATCATTTTGAGCTACAGTACCACTCAAAAACTTTTGGCTGGTACTGTATATTTTATCAAAATCCATTGTGATTTACACCCGTGCACAACACTGAGAAGCTGGCCTTCCATGCTCTGTTCTGAAAAACTGCATGACGATCTTTGAGGTCACACGTTTAGATTTCAGCATTGGTCAAACTACGTCATCAACAGTTCATTTTTAGACTTGTCTGACAACATTTGTTTATATTTTGCAAGAATGCCAAATATTATGCTTTGAAGCCATTTTTTTTTTGCCTGTTATGACTGGAAACTTTATGAAACACAGTGCAGCTTATGACAATGATTTATTTAGGCACCTTTGATTATATTGAATTCTGCCATAATCTCTTCCCAAATTTCTCACAGAAAATCAGAGACTTGTATGAATTCTGACCAATTATGATGACAAATTAAAAAAAAATCAAAAAGCATCACATTTGTCTTGAATTGCTCTATTTTGGTACCAAAATACAAAGAATTTAACATAATTTAAGAAAAATCAGGTGGCCTTGCTAATATATATCTTTCTTTGAACAAATAATAGGTAACGACATGAGTAATTTCCATCCACTGTTTGCTCTTCCATGTAGAGTGCAACTAGCCAGTGAAACTAGTGAGTGCTCCAGAGATGCTCGGTGGAGTCATCGGTCTACATTTTGGTCACACATCACCAGCTGCTAGTATCGCCTCCTTTGCAGCCTGTACTTGTCATTGTGTTTTTTGCTTCGAGTGGTGAAACACATTTATTGTTTCCACCTTCAGCTGGCAACATTTTCTTGCACATTTTTCAAACTACTGTGCTTTGCTGTAGGTTGTTGAAGTAGTTCCCTTTATAGGTACTAAACTGCATTGCTATAGCAGTGATATTCCGATATGACGTTTATATCATGTAAGAATTCATACCGCTGTTATCACGGACGATATGATGTGGCATACCCTTAATTCAGATCTTACCTGCTGCAGGGCCATGCTCCACACACAGTGCTGCCAGCCCCCGTCAGAGCCTCTGGAGCTCAGACAAAGGCTGCAGTTATGGAGACTGTGGCAAGGAGGAGGGCATGGCAGAGGAGGGGATGACTCCACCTGCATGGGTGAGACGTTGAGCAGAGCGTAGCTGAAACATGTCCAGTCATAAGTGGGATTCACACTCAAGATGCGCCTTGTCTCGCCTGCAGGAAACAAAAACTGTAAACATTTCTCAGTGGAACATTTCTACAGAATAAAAACATCCTAAAAGCATGAGAAACATCCATATGAAGCTATGCAAAGCAGTCACTGTAACAAAATCACAACTGCTTGTGCTTTTAATTAATTAATTATTTTTACACGCCATTCAAGACATGGGATGTATTATGTGTTCACCATGGTGAATGGGCATCCAGGCAGCATCCACAAGTGTTCAGCCTACACTTACCAAACTTTATGGGTAGATAGCTTAATGACCAACGCAAGGTAGGGATTGTGTATGGGGTCACTGGGGTCAAGGTCAAAGATCAAGGTAATTTGATTAAATCTATGTTTTGTTTTGTTTTGTTTTTACATTTTTTTCCATGTCCACTTCATATCTAGGTAATGGTTTGAAGGATTTTGATGAAACCTTGCATGATTATTCTTCATATCAAGACATTATGCAGACAACTCCTGGAGGTTAAGGTCAAAACTCATGGTCACATAATTATTAAATCTTTGTTTTTCATGTGTCAACAAACAGGGTTAATAAAGTGTAATGGGTGTATTTTTTCCCGCTAGGTGGTGCTCTTGTTCACAGATGGAAATAAATTTTCAGCAACATACTGAACACTTAATCTAAGCCTGGGTACCTGTGCGTTTGAACTGGCGTGTCCACATGCATTTTCCAGAAGCTGTACACTTGGAGCAGTCAGAAGCCTCACAGCTAGTCTCAGTACAGTTGCTGGACAGGAAAATCTCTCTCTGGTTGATTCGACAGTCGTGTACAGCTGTACAGCTGAGAGAGCTGCTGATACAAGCTCCCTCTGGACAATTTGTGCACCACTTACACTGTAAAACAGGCTGGGAAATTTATTTAAGATCACATTTTAGTAACTGTCTCTCTTTGAGTGAATAGCTGTGTTTGATAAGGAGCATTGTCTGTTACCTGTGATGGACTGGAAAATGTTTTAGGGTGTCGTGCAAGGCATTCACTGCATGTCTTTAGTCTGCGACACTGGTCTGGTTCACGAGGGGTTGGAGAACAGGGAGACTGACCAGTGAAGCAACCCATTCTGATGGTGAACAAAGAATATAATATGCATTTCATTTAATATCTATACATAACTTTAACCTCAGAGTTGCTGCCAAAACAATTTTTTACCTCTCAGCAGTGTCAGAAGAAGCACAGGTTCCCCTACACCAGATACAGCTGCCTGTGGTGGTGTTGCAGGCCTCTGGTGTGGGAAGAAGGGCGCAGGGGTCAGAGGGCACAGACAGGGTTAGGAGCCTGCCAAGAGTGACACCATTGAAGCCTCCTGACAGGAAGAGACGACTGCCCCAGCTTGTCATGGCAAGAGACACCGAACCATTTACTGGATCTCCAACAGCTGAAACTAAAGGAAAGACATGAAGAGTGGTTAGCCTATTGTGTGTTATGATTTACAAATTAATCTGCAGCTAGAAATCTATAGTTACTTGGTTGTATCCAGGTGTTACAGTTGATCTGGTACAGAGAGACAGAGTTACTGTAGTCTTCTGCTTCTGTCCTGCCACCTACAATCACCATAGTGTCTTTGATCAATGCAGCAGCGTGGAAGAAACGGGACAGGGGCTACACAGGAAAAAGAAGACGCAGCAAGAATAAAGAAGTTATCTTTCTGCAGTGGACTGATGGATGATGACTGGCTGCCTTTTCCAAATGTAAGAGAGCAGCTTCTTACCTTAATACCCTGAGAGGTGGCCAGCAAAGACCAGGTGAGGTTGGGGTAATACAGACTGTAGAGCTCACCAGATGGCTCCACACTTTCCACGTGAAAGCGGTAGCCTCCAAAGACATAGATGGCGTCAGTCTGTTCATGGTAGACTGCCGTGTGGCCATATAAACCTGATTCAAGAACAAATAAAGCAAAACAGGTTCATATACAAAAAAAAAAAAAAGAATTTTTAGATCTGTTTTTGTCTTTTTCAAAACATGACACTGTATTGTAATAGCAGTAAGTGGTCCATCAGTGAGTTATTGACCATTTAAAACTATGGCTCAACATAGCAAAATGTTTCAAAAAAACCTGTTGGAGGTGTGCCAGTATGGGGGGCAATGGTCCAGTTTCCAGACTGAGGACTGAACTCCAGTAAATGGTGGTTGAAACCATTTTCTGGAGAGTAACCGCCAATCAACAGCACAGAGGAGTCTCGACGTACAGTTAAAGTGTGACCAGCCACTGGGGGAAGCACTGTGCTCTGTCAGCAGCAGAAAAAAAATGTGATTAGTTAAAACAAAAATGATTTTTCAGATATTTAGTATTTACACATCAAGTCAAATACAAACCTTGTGCTCTCTCCAGACTAAACTGCTGAGATTGAGACTCCAGGTATCCATGGCAACACCATCTTGAGTAACCCCGCCTACAACCAACATAAAGTTGTGACTGGTTCCAGAACCAGACTCATGACTCAGCAGTGCAGAGGCGTGATGGTAGCGAGGGCTTGGAGTCAATCCTTCTTCCACAGAGCTTGTCAGCATTTGGGTCCAACGACGCTCCAACACAGAATATCTAAACCAACCAGTGAGAAATGTGTTATCACACACATACAAAAACAACAATGCACTACGTAAGTGTGAAATTACCTAATTAGAGTTACCAACTTGCGATTGGATGCCTCTGCCAAGATGTGCGCAATAAGAAGGTTATATAAAGAACACTGATTTGATTTTACTTTAAGTTTTGTTGTTCTCATGCTGCAGTATGCCTACTTTATTAGGTTTTAGGCCAATAAGGGTGATTCTGATAGACAAAAAAGTTGTAGGCATGGCTGTAGATAATTAAAAATATTCAAGTTCTTGCTGCAAAGAAAGTAAGAAATTGTAAAACACAAATGCTTAATACACACCGTCAAACCGGCACTACAGAAAATCTACAACCACAGTTTGAGGATTTCAAAATTCCTGTTACCAATTCAGTTTGAAACCAAATGTGAAATAGGTTCACAATACCCCCTTCTTTTAATGCCAACATAACTATCTTTGTATAATAATATCATGTTACAAATGGTTTACCTGTTAAATATAAAATGTCCTCGCTTGTTTCATGACATTGACCTTTAAAATCTAATAATTTGTAAATCTATTAGGAAGTTTGTGCCTAATTTGCACTCATGTCAAAGTCGAAATCAAAATTTAACTTTGGGTCCAAAAAAGGGTTTGTCACAAATCTGAACCAATTGTTTCACACTAACAGGATGGAAGGTTTTCACAAATGGATGGACTGGTGGCTATTTCCACTACGTTTGAATGCTTTCTTGCTACAAGCCTTATTTACAGATTCACACAAGCATTTTTTTTCTGTGCGGATTAGCCCTAACATTCACACACTCGCACTTGGATGGATGCATGGGAAACTCGGGGTTCAAAATCTTGCCCTAGGATACTTTGACATTTGACTAGAGGAGCCGGGGATCAAACCACTGACCTCTCAATTGGTAGAAGACCTGTTCTACCTTCTGAGCCACAAACATGAAAAATGAGAACTACTAGGAACTTGACTCTTATAAGCCCTTTGTCTAAGCATATACATTCTGTTGTTGCACTCTCCTACCTATAGACATTTCCCAGAATTCCTTCTGTCAGAGAAAGCCCTCCATACATCCAGAGGTTGCCATGTGGTCCAGACACCATAGAGTGTCCCATCCGGTGGAGGAACCTGTGGGCCTGGTTCTGTAAAGGGGAAAAATGTTAGTGTGTGTTGGGCTGTGTAATCTACGAACACTTGAGTTCACTTTCCTGGTTCATTTTCCTTCAGTGCTTACCACAGTCATCTGTGTGTCTAGTAGGGTTTCCCACACCAAGCTGTTGAAGTCTCGAGGAATAGTGCAGTCTGATCCAGCCCAGCTCTCTGAGCACACACACACTCCCAGAGACTAAGACAAACAAAGTTAAAATGGTAAGAAATATAATTTTATTTTGTTGTTGTTTGGGATTTTGTTTAATAATTTTTGGTAAATCTGTTTTTAAACAGACTTTACTAAAAAAAAATAAATAAATCCTGGATAAAAAAATTTAATTAAATAAAAAAAAAAAACGTACACAATACACAACTAAAAAAATATATTACATGATTGTTAGCCTTGTTACTCTGGTACTAAATAAAAATGTCCACAATTTCCACATTTTATGCAAACACTTCTAAGTCCTGGTTACGGTACTTCAAATAAATGTTCCTTTTGTCAAAAGAGCAACTTGGAAATATAAGCAAATGCAAACTTTTTTAAAGTAAATTTGCACAATCCTTACTATATTACAAGTTCCTCTTCCTTCTACTATTCCACAATCTTGAGGACACACCAGCCGGTCACAATGCGGTCCCCCATATCCCTGAGGGCACTGGCAGAGCCCACCTTGGCACTGGGCTCCACCTGGACATACAGATCCATCTTCATCCTCATCAGAGCTCTGCTGGCACCGTCGTACCCAGAAAGATGCATTAAAGCCTTGAGGTTTGTCTGAAGAGACGTTGGCTTCAAAATAGACTGAGATCACACCTGGAGGTAGAAGAGATGATTATACTATGCTCAGTTATTGCATATATGCAGATTGGTTTGATAGGTTAAATAGTATATTTATTAGCAAATGAGTTAAAGCGAACCTGAGGTGGCTTCCACTGTGATAGGCTGAGTCCTTGTGGTGCCACAAAATGCTCCAATTAAGTTGTGATCAGAATGTACAACTCCATTGCCCAGAAAACGAGGAAGGCCGTCAAACACATAGACATACGAGCTCTGAAAAATAAAGCAGTTCGAATATAATAATGAATAGTTTAGGAACAGTTTAAGGAATAGTGATAGTTTTGATGCTACAGAGCAGCCAACATGTTCATTGGTGCATATTTGAACTCACTTTACAGTGTGTATGGGAGTCTGGGTGTAGAGTGAGGGCAACTGGGGGACAGAACTGTTTAGGCAGACAAGGTGCCAGGTTCTCAGTCACAGAGAGGACCCACAGGCAATGAGAAAGTCCACCTTTCCCCTCTGTGCCACTTCGCCATCCCAAAGAAGAGGACAGAGGAATGGTGGTGGAGGAAGTGGAAGAGAGTAGGACAGAACGGCCCTGGCACTGACGATAGCATGTGCCATTATTCCTAGATGGTACAGGATGGTACAGACAAGTCACGATCACAGAATCACAATATACTAACAATCAAAGCAAATTATTACTCCTGAGCAAAACAGTGAAGATGCTTACCTGGGATCTCCATAGTAACCAGGTAGGCAGGACTCGCAATGTGGTCCCTGAGTGTTGTGGGTGCAGTAACACTGGCCTGTTTGGTTGTGACAGTATCCTTGCAGAGGGTCACCGTGTCCGTTACACTCACAAGGAACGCAACCGCCGCCACCAGCCAGGGCTGAGCCAAAGCTACCTGGACGGCAGTGCTCACAGTGTGGTCCTGTAGTCCAGTCTGAAAGTGATCCAAGGGACCGTTAACCAATAAATAACCTGACACCCTTTATATATCAAACACCAAAATGACTACTGCACTTTCAATTTTATGAATAGTGACTGTGAGTGTAAAACTAAAAATTATTATAATCCATATATCAAGGTCTCACCTTGGCATTCATCACAGATCCCTGGAGCAGTAATACAGGTGGAGTGAAAGTTGCAGCCACAGTCAACATCACATTCAACGCCACTTAGAACCAGAGTAGCGGGGTCAGATGTCCAGCCTAGAGAACATTCACACTCAAACCGTGGGCTGCCGCTACATTGACCCTCACGACACTCATTGTAACAGCTGTAATAGGGAGGAAAATTGAGTCCATTAAAAAATTTACTAAGAGCAATCTAGATAATTTAAAGAATGAATCATTACATTTGATGGACTTACGTTTGGTTGCAGTGCAGTGTGCCATCCCCTGTGTATCCTCTCTCACAATGGCACTCGTATGAAGTGGGAGTGTTGATGCAGGTGGCAAAGAGATGACAGTTGTGGAGGCCCAACCTGCATTCCTCTACATCGGGACAAGTAGGATAGGCCCAGATTGCATCTTGTTCTTCGTCATTCAAGTGCTCCAACTCCATCTCCATTTCTAGGGGTCGAGGTGGGGCTGAAGTCTGGGGCTCAGGACTTGAGGAGCAAGAAAAAGACATGTAAAGTTGGACAGGTGTACTACATGCCTATCATTTTTTTTCAGCCTATATGTAGAACAAATGTTATGAAAGATCTTACTTTGCAGCTCGTGCTTCAGCCACAGCTACACTACAGTTATACACAGATGGATCATCCATTCCTGCCCAGTCTCCTCTCAAGCATCTGAAAAAAGGGTGGAAAACATGAAATATATACAAAAATTAAAAAACAAACAAAAACAATGACTGCTAACATATCAGCACTTTTGCAATATAAAGGTTGTATTACTTTGAATTAAATCAAGGGTGCATTTGCCTTATATGCAATTTATGTATATACTCTGTTTGTATTGTTATTTGTTTGTCATACTTACTTTCCAATTGTGGGATTATTGTAGTCACCACACCAGCCACACTGGAAAGTCCTCAGGCACTCTGTACATGTGTTTAAAGCTGAGCACTGCTTACACTGGGGAACTGAGTGAACGCTGACAAGCAAAAGAATAAATATCATTTTATTACTGATTGAAATTAAAAAGTTAATTCAGCTGTCTGGGAAAATCTAAATGTTTTCTAAATCTGAGTATACTAGTATAAAAAAAGCTATCAAGAAAGTTAGTGACTATACAGCCCAGAGTGAAAGCATCTGATAAGTCAAAGAGTTTTGCTCTTTAGTGTGTAAGCTTCAATTTTTAATCATGGCCACTACTTTTGGTACCAAGTCCAAAATCTCAGCTTTAAGTTGACATGAATGAAACCTCTGAGTGACAACATACACTGGCCAAAGTGAAAGGGTCCTAAAGTAATTGGACAATGGACTACTGTAATCTCTTAGGCAGCTTCTCATTTCAAATTTTGTAAACTTAAAAAAAGTTGTTTGCGAGTTGCAAATTGCAATTTTAATTGGAGTTGTTAGTCAAATTTGCATGAAAAAGGCAATTAGGCTGAAAAAGAATAATATCAACAGATTTTCAGTTAGTTACAGTTGCAGTAACTTTGTAAATAAGGCAGGCACAAACAGGAGTCCTGACCAGCTGGAGTCCTGATGATGATCATAAGAAAGTAATTTGTTTTCTTCATTCAGAAAAAAAAAAATGTAGAGGCAGCAAATGCATCAGAAATCAAAACAATATTTGATAATTCCACAGGTTACAGTACAGCTTTTCAGGGTGAAGAAGTGGAATATTTTTTAAATGTTAAGTCAATCATATAATCTAAATCTAACTGCACACTTGCTGAAGGCCCTCCAATAAACAAAGTGGCTGCAGTGAAGACATGAGAGAGCATAACCAGGGAAGATGTTTTAAAGTGTGCTAATGTCTATGGATCAGACTCCGAAGGACTTTCCATAAAATATTTAAGATTTTTTTGACTCTAGGCATTTATGACTCATCTAATTACTTTTGAACTCTTTCATTGGGTTATTAAAAAAAGGCTACAGACACTTCTTTTAATATTGATGTAAACCCACTCAAAATAAAGCTGAGACATGGCACCTGAATGTAGTTCACACTGAAGAATGAGGTCTACATTAAAAAAAAGAAAGGTAAAAATACAATACTTCAAGTCTGGACTGTATGTGCTACTGCAGTACAACTCTAAACCAAAAAAGCAACCTGATAATGTCTTTAAAAATGTCCTCGTTTTTTTTTACCTGTCGTACCAGTCCCTGCACTCTCCATAGGGGTACTTTGTGAGGTAGGCAGCAAAATAGAAGCAGGCCTGAGCTGACTCACACCATGCACACTGGCTCGAGTTAGAGAGGCACTCACCACACGTCTTTCTCCTGTAAAAGAAAATGAAAGGAGAACAGAGAAGATGAGCTACAGAATTTTGCATGATCTGAAATAACATTAAAAATATAAACTTTCAGCTCACTGGTTGCAGACTTTAGGACAGCCCTTTGGGTCACGTATGGATCCATCTACTCTTCCCCGTCGACTGCACTGATAGTCGCCTTTCTTGCTGGAGTTTATCTGCCACTCACAATAAGGGTCCTGCAAGTCAAAGTAAGCGCGCATAAGTCAAGAATACAGTTGTCCCAAGTTTAGCTATAAAATTACTGCAGCACACTGACAGTCAATGCATTTTTTTCAGGTGTATCTATACCTGAGTACATGCAGAGCAGTCTCTATACTCTTCACACAAGGTGCAATGCTGGGGTGCCAACAGCAGATGGCGCTGACCTTCTACCTTCCCTTCACTATTCTCCCCCTCAGGGCAAGGTTCAAGGTCTGGGCTGTCACGCAGCAGACAGCGGGACAAAGATGGGCACCAGCCACAAGACTGGTCAGATAGACATGCCAGACAGGACATGTACCCTGAGCAGGAACCTGAGCGGTATGGCTCCAAGAACAGGAAGGAGATCTCCTAGAAGGAAAATGGTACCAAGTAAACAGTATGCTTTTGTTTCATAATCTAAGAAAAATCACAAAAGAAATGTGTGTAAGTTATTTTTTTTAATCACTACATGCAGGCGGTTCTGCTGTTGAAGCTGAACTGGGTTAGTACTCACACTCCCTCCAGGCAATGTCCTATTCCAGATCAAGGCCATCTCACTGGTCTGTCCTGAGCCCGAGTTGTTAAGGTAGCCCTCAGCCTGAACAAGGTAATGGTTGCCCCTGGTCAGGTTAGAGAAAAGTCGGCTCCCATCCGGTCGAGCCAGCAGCTTCAGCTCCTTTTCCTGCTGAGCTGCCCAGCGACCCACCACCTCCTGATCAGCCAATGGGGTCACAATGTGTAGAAAATTGAACATAAAGAAAATATGGACATAATTATAAAAAAAAAAATCCAAGCATAAAATTTAAAGTACCTGCTGCTGAACAACCCATTCTGGATTAAACTGTCATTCCAAAAATGTATGTCTGAGTATTAACCAATTTAAACCTGTTCTAGTAAAGCACACCAAAATAAAATGATGTGCCTGTAAATTAGCATATTAAAAGGCCCTTAAATTCCAGTGCTGGGAGCAGACGGATTAATGTTCAATCTTAATACTTAGCCCTGGGGCACAACATACTGGGTTTCATTGCCAATCTTTAAGCCTTCCAACAGTTACAATGTTAGTCCATATGAAACTATAATAAATTGTTTATTTAATTATATAATCTAATCAACTAGAACTAATCCTATGAAGATGAAGAAAAAATTAGACAAGATAGCAATTTTAATTTAATGAAATAAAAAAAATTCTATAGCTGACATGCATTTATCCTCACCATCTGGCTGGAGTTGGGTCCTGTGGCCATTCGAGCCTCAAAGTGAAGCCTCTGAATGCGAGCCCACATGGAGACAGTCTCTATAGGAGGGGGTGCAGGCGGAGGTCCCCCCCACAATGGGTGGATGAAGCCCCTGAACTGTAGGGCGACGTCCATTTCTGTGGTGGGGCTAAGGATGATGGTGGTGCTACGGAGAATGGACACCTGATGTAGGGGGTGAAGAGGATGGAGGGTAGTGGAAGATGGATGGAAGTGGAAACACATCAACAGAGGCACTATTCTCTACCAACTGCTCCACAAAGTTTCACAAACTACTTGAACAAGAGTATTTTTTTCTATGCAAAACAAACAGAGAAAAAGAAAAAGAAATAGAAATGAGCATTGAAGTCAAGGGACTAAAAACCAAAGAGCACAAAGAAGAAATGAACAAAAGAGAATCATTATATCCAAGCTGGAGAACTGCAGTGGAGTAAAAGCAATATTGGAGGAAGGAAGGACGAGTAAGTATAAGCAGAGAGGGAAGTAGTTACAACCACAACTAATAAAATCAATAGATTTGGACTCCGTACCTTGTCAGGCTGGGAGTCGTTGCGGGGGTGCTGGAAGGTGAGCAGGTGCAGTCCCGGGACATAGTTCTCGGTGCGACAGGAGTGGAGGGAGGTTAGGAAAAGGGTACGCTCCCCCCACCAGCCGTACGCCCCTGAGATCTGGTCCACACGGCACGCACTTCGCTCTGTGAGACCGAGAGGGAGAGGTCAGCACACAAAAAAAAACACATCTGACCTCTTCAAATTTGATATTACAGCAGCATCCTACTGTGCACTACTGTACTGAAATGAATGTAATTGGTGACTCTTGTTTGAAGTGTGTTCTGAAGGAGTAAAATGGCCTCACTGCACCAAGAGAAGTATGCCATTGGACGGGTGAGTCAAACTGTGGTTTGAGTAACCTGTCCAATCTCAGCTAGGTGTAGTCAAGTCACTGTACTTCATCTCTGAAACACATCCAACATGAGTCGGTTAAGTCCCTCCCAAGTCAACTCCCAACATCATTTCTTTTCCAGTCTTGACCCTTCTCTTCTGCCCTCCTTCCTCCCTCCCTGGGTCTCACCTGACACTGGTAGGCAGGACTCATTCTGAACACACCAGCCAAATTCACCAGGGGCGCGGGCCAGAGAAGCTGGAGTTCCACTGAACACCAGACAGGACTGGCAATCAGACAGGAAGCGAGCCAGGCCCAAGCAACCAGTACTCCCACACTGTCACCAGAAAACAGAGATATGCACTTTAATTTTATGCTATACAAACACTTTGGATTTATTAACATAATGGATTAAAAAATATATATATATATTGTTAAAAATTTTTACATTTATATAAAATCAGTCAGCCAGAGTAAAGAAATAAGCAGAGGTGTTACCGGGTTAGTGGGTTGGTACTCTCGACAGCGGCCTTCACACCAGCTGCACTCTGGGTTCTTAAGGCACATACTTTCATCTACTGCCTCAGCGCAAACAGCGTCCTGGCAATGGAACAAACACACACACATGTATACACAACAATTTCATTACCACTAGAAGCCCTTAGCCAAAGCCTTTTTCAACCATACTTCCATTAGCCTGGCACATTTGCCAGTCTTCCAAATACTGTTACTTTAGAACAGTGGTCCCCAACCTTTTTTGAGCCGCGGACCGGTTTAGTGTTAGAAAATATTTCCACGGACCGGCTTTTAAGGTGTGGCGAATAAATACGTCAAAATAAATGATACGACCATAACCAAGTGTGATATTTTCTACGTATAATAATAAAAAACGGGAATCCACTTTGTATTCGTATGCAACTCTATCAGCAGCGTTCTCGTAACATCCCGCCTCAACATGAATAACAGGCTCTCTGCCCACAGCGCTCCCTGGTCAGCTGTTAGAGCCATGGTAAAACATGCCTTCAAAATAAGATACACTGCAAAAACAAATACAGTGGAAATCACCTCAGTCGGATTCAAATGGCCCAGTTTGGGGTCTATTATCGAATTTCGCTGCAATGGCTTCTGCTTCATCTATGAATTTGCTTCTGCAAATTTTATAATCTGAAATTTTACTCGTAAGTGCAAGTTTGTAGCTTACACTTGCCACGATTGTCCCCGGTGAAATGAACTGATATAAACACTAAAACAATTTCCAGGCGTTGTTAGTGTGTGTGTAGTTGTGCATGAACGAGCCGATGCATGGAAGTGGGCGGACAGGAGCTGAGGAGGGTTTTAGCGCTAAACTCATCCAGTTTATGCGATCACATTTAACTGGAAATTTATTACAATGGGACCAGATTTTTCATCCGAGGTAGGTGAATATCCGACGGATTTATGTGATGATTTTATTGGAATTAATGTTAGGAAAAATCAGGACCTGCAGATGCCATCCAACTAGAGCGAAAACCCGATTTGTGCGACTTCGACTTAGGTGATTTTTACTGTATAAAGCGCATGAAAAATACAACTCACCATAACACTGAATCAGTGTAAGCCCCCTGAGCTTGTTTCTCTGATACTCATTTTTGCTGGCTTCTGGTTTGACTGGGTTCGGCCGATTTCACATGGAGCGTGGCTGCAGAGCCGCGGTGTCAAGCGCTGGACAGTTAGTTTGATGGCTGGGTCTACCTCACTGCTATCCCCGGTGTTGATAAATAAAAATGGTAAATGGACTAGTTCTTACATAGCGCTTTTCTACTCTTGTTGAGCACTCAAAAATATAAAGAAGCGTTATGTAGGTCAACCAACCGATTTCGTTAGACAGGCCTGAAGCTTCTGGGTTTAATTTTAGCGGTGACGTATCATGTGAGCAGAAACGTCTTGACACGTCAAGAGGAAGTCATGGAGGGAAGTAACGGAGCGAATCCCCCATTTTTCAAAATAAAATATAGTTTAGGCGCAGATAATAAGTAAAACGGAAATAATTTAAGTTATTTATTCTTTATGTGCGGCCCGGTACCAAATGTCCCACAGCCCGGTACCGGTCCACGGCCCGGGGGTTGGGGACCTCTGCTTTAGAACACTTTCACTCACCCTGTCACCTTGGTCACTACTGACAAAAAGTGGTACTTTGTAAGCCACAAGGTCTCCACGCGCAACACCGCTGTAGCCTCCAGCAACCAGCAACACTCGTCCCTCCATTACTGCAGCAACATGTGAGTAACGCCCCCTCACAGTATCACCACCTTAGAAAGAAAAAAAAAAAAGAAAAAGTAAAGAAAGCTGAGTAGACGCTGCACATGCACACATAACCACTGAGGGCCATTTTATACCCGCCGTGGGGTGCCTCACGAGCAGCACCGTAACTCGCTAGCTGCCATGTCTGCAGGTCGTGCACCTCACGATTTTTGTAACCTGCCGTGCTGTGCTGCTGCCACCGCAGCGACATGAGTGTACGGTTGTATTGGTTTTTACTGCTGTTTTAATGACATATCAGTAGAGAAGCTCAGAGATTCACAAATTATACAGAGGGAGTTGCTGCAACAGTTTGAAAATATTAGGAAAATACTCTGGGAAAAAAAAAAAAAAGATATTGAAAATGACTTTGCCAGACATCTGAGCATCGCTGACATTGAAACAGTAACTAGATGCCTTTTTATGTCTGGAAAATGCACTCATGCACCTCTACAAACTCCACAGATGTCAAACAGATCTAAACCCAAACCCTTCTGACTGTCCTTAAGGCTTGTACAAATATTCTCATCATGTGACACACAAAAAGACATGTAGAGCATAATTGATGGCATAAACATGTTTTTTTTATATTTAAAAAAAATGCTATTTAGTCTGTATACATAAAATGGACTTTGTTTGACTCTCTGATCACAACCAAATAAAATATAGTGTTAAAAACAAGAATTAAACAACAGCTAGGTGTGATCCAGAAGTCTACTAAGCTTTCACTTTTAAACCAAATTTAACCAGATTTCAGGTACTCACTGAGTCGCTCCCTTGCAGAGACCCACTGGTGACAGCCCAGATGGTAGAAAAAGATCTCCTCATCATAGCATTTTTCCTCTTGATAATGAATGTGCACATTTCCTCCTGTCAGACAAACAAAGAGATAAATATTAACAGGTGGTTTAAATTCCTCAACTGGTTTAAATCCCACCATTCTTTAACTACAAAATTCTATTGGAAAACATGTAACCAAAATTGAGATAACACTGCAATAAAAGGAAATTGCATAGTGGACTAGAAGCACCAAATTTTTATAACAATTTCATAGCTAATCAAGTACAATATTTAATCAAATGGATACAAAGGGAAATTTTTAATAACTCATGGATGGCTATAGAACAAAATCAACTCTGACATTTTAATTACAGATCTCCCCCTCTTGAATGAGCTGAAGAAGACGGATGGATAAATTTATTTTTAATTAATTTATAGGTGTGTGTATGTCTGGACACATAATATGTACACAGGGTTCTAGCCAGCATTTGATCACCCAGTGCCACACCGGGCTAAGAATTTTACCGGTTCACCATCACAATTAGCAAGAGGGCACGGTTATTAGCACTGATAGCTAGGGGTGTGATTTTTTTCTGGCTAGAACCCAGACAAAAAATATTTTTTCTCTCTCTGATTTCTTAGTTGCTGGGAGGGTTAGATCTGGGTCACTGTCGGGGGTCTCAGGAGCAGGTGTCGTTAGGCAGGCCAGGTCACTGCAACTCTAAACAGTCTAGATAAGAATAACTTGTACACCATATACAACATCATAAAAGAAAAATAATAATATACAGAATAAAGAACAAAACACTGCTGACCTGGCCAATAACAACACCTCCCCCTCACCAAAACAGCACGGTACTCCTAATGAGGATCACCCTCTGCCATCCATAGTGTCCAGGGTTATAGCTTTCCCTGTTCCCACTCTAGCCCACCCCCAACTAATTATTCATATTTTTATTAATCTCTTTATTTTTTCCTCTTTCTTTCTTTTTTTTTTTTCAAAATTGCTATTATTATCATCAGTAGTTGTAGATATTGTAGTATTAATGGTGGTGGTACTGATGATATTATTGTTATTGACGCTATTTATTGACGTCCACATAACAACACAATGCATTCATACACATACTCACTCATGCACATAATATTTTAATAAAATCTGAAATATGCAAATATGCACAACTGTTCTGGGCGATTTTTCCTCTTTTTTTCAGTTGTCCCTTTTTATGTTTATGTCAGTGCACATAATGTAAATAAAAAGGTTTCAAAAATGATGCCGAAAAAAAGATTCTTAGTACTCACCGTACACAACCATGTAGTTTCCAATGACTGTGGCTGAGTGGAAAGCTCGCTCTCTCGGGCCAGTTGTTGGGAAACGTGAACGGAAAGATGTCCAAAATCGCCGGTCCACATGAAACACATCCGTGTTGTTGACCCTGACACTAAATCTAAGAAAAATATGTGTTGATTACACCAAATGTCAGCAGGGGACCACTAGCTGGCAGGAGACCTGACATGACATAGATAAAGCTAATAGTATAATAAAGTTAAGCAATGTTTAAGTCAAGGCTCATGTTGTCTTGCACATAACAGAATCATTCCCAGTCTCTTCCTCTCCCTCTAAATATAGATTCCTATAATGCTGATATTGAATCAATACTCAACATCAGTAGATACCCAAAGCAAAAGTACTGCCATTGTATCATGAGTCGAAAATGTTGGATCAGTGCAGTCCTAATTTCATATGATTTGATCAAATGTGATATAATTCACTGTTTTACAGGTAAAGGAACAAAACATCCCAGAGTTCCAAAACAAGCAGAGGAACACTCCAATCTTACCCACAATACTTCACAACCACTAACAGAAATATGCACAAAAAGATTTCTATACTAAATTTCTCACTCTCAGCCAGCTTGTATTGCACATTATTGTATAATGCCTGTATGAAAAGATGCGTACCTGGCAGTGGTAGGCCTGTGGCCCCCATAGACAAGTAGTGTCCTTGATGGGCTGTGGAAGACCATGGAGTGGCCAGCAGTGGCTGGTGGCTTCCCACCTGTGGGCTGAACTGTCTCCCACCGTCCAGATCCATGCAGGCCAAACCGATACAGAGTTGAGGAAAACATATCCTCCTCGGTGCGACCTGAGAAACAAGTTTAGGTTTTGTTCATTTCTCAGTTGCTTAAATATGTCAATCTAAATAAGCAAAGTGACAGCATACCATCAAACCCACCTCCAAATACATAGAGATAACTGTCTACTACAGCTGCAGCATGATTAGCCAATTTAGGAGCACCATGTGAAGTGGAAAGACCAAGCTGTTGCCAGTCATCATTGTGAGGCCGGTACATCCACACATCATTGGCCAGGGAGCCGTTGGCTAGCTCTCCACCAAAGATAACCATTTTACCCATATACTCTACTGCTGTGTGGGAATGACGAGCCACCTGACAGCACAGGAGAGCCAAAGAGTGCAAGAAGGAAAGAAATAACATGGAGATGTTAAACAATAAATGAGAGAGTGCTTAAATCCCCCATTGACCATAATTACAGACTCCATCAGCAAACAAATACGGTAAAAATCAGGAAATGAGACAACAGATTTCTACACACTGCAATAACTTGATTTCTATAAAAACTATAAAAGCACACTTGGTAATAGTTGTGGTAATTTCTTCAAATTTTCTCAACAGTTATTTGATTATTTATAAAAACAATTAAGCAAATATTCTTGCTTTAATCTATTTTCTCTTGTTTTTAACAGCAACCAGTAGAATGTAATGCTCTACTACTACTACCACAAGGTAACAGTAATGCACAGTAAGGCTGCTGGTCAACCAGCATTAAACAACAACAAAAAAGAAATAGGAAAATGCAAGAAAGGCATGTTACAGTTCTGACATCTACAGGTATGCTAGGATCCACTTCAATATGAGTGACAAATTTCATCACCAGATGGTGACAGTTCTTTGTGACTGCATGGATGCATCCACGGAGTCATTATATTGCACTAGGTGCACTTACTATATATGCAATCTAGAACAAGAATTACTCGTCTGTGTCCTTGAAAACTGGTTAAACGTATATGCTATGGTGAGAGTAGAACTTATTTTATAAACAGAAAAAATGTGTAAAAATGAAACCTAATAAAAAAATCAAAAAACATTCTGTCAGCAACTACACACAACTTGAGCTTCAAAGAATAGTCTAAAACTTCCCATGAACGCTGAATAGTATTGTTGCTTAAAATGCTTTGGTAAGATATCCTCTCTACAGTAAGAGGGCAGGAGAACAGTACACATTTGTACCTGAGTTTTACAAATTATGTTACACAGCTGTAGAAACTATATTTATGTGACTAATATATTTCAGCTTTAGGTAAAGATTTATCTACATTTTAAGATTTTGCATTTAGGCTACTGTAATTAAGGAACATGAGTAAGCAGATATCAGCCGAACAAGTAAAGGAAAAGCAGTGTAAAGCTTTGCCTTTTTTCCTTCTTTTTAGTTTGACAAATTATTGTGAGATTTTTTTTTTATATATATATATATGTATAAAAATAGGACAAAAACAAGAGTTTAATAATTGTTATTCTTACAATGCATTCCTAAAAAGTGCATCTTTTAAAAAAAAATCCTGATGCTTAGGTTGCCACAGGATGACCTGGAGCCTGGCAGGCCATTGAGTGGAAATCTTGGAGAGGATTTCTTTGAATCCATTCTCCTAAAAGGAATGCATTTTAAATTTCGTTGTGCAACTTCTGTGTACAATGACAATAAAGATTCTGATTCTGATTCCTGCTTAAGGAAACTAGATTTCTTACTTACATGGCATTCTGAAGATCAGCTTACTATCTAGTGCTGACAGTAACTGGGCCACTTGTTCGCATGAACATGACAAAGGAAATGCAATAGCAGGAGGAAGGAAAAGCAGCGCATGTTTGACTATATGCTCACTTACAGGTGAATGACCATAAGACCTGCTTTCCCATTGGCTGGATGTGAAATTGTATTTGATCAAGTCACCAAGAGCTCTGTTGAGATCAAATCCTGCAAGGAAGATAAGCAAAATAATATTCAAACACTGGCACTAATTATCAGATAACACTACAAGACACTATAGAAGACTATGACTCAAATGCAGTGATTCAGCTTTAATAAATACATCAATATGACTATTGGTTGATATATAACACTTTAAGCAGAACTTATGTTAAGTAATAATCTGTGTTGTAAGCTACAATTTATTAAATCTACCAAAGAATCAAAGTCTTGTCACAGAATCACACTTGTGTGTTAAAAATTGAGTTGTTTTCTCAACATTGAAGCTGTATTATTAAAATTTAACAGTATTTCACTCTCACCGCCAAACAGATACATGGCTCTTGTGGTGGAGAGGTACACGCCTGCGGAACCTGTCCTGGGAGGTGTGTAGGGGTTTCCTTCACTCACAAGCCACCACTTTCCTGCCCCACTATCGTTATAGAGACCAAGCTGACAGCTCTGACCTAGGAAGTCTGGCTTACACAGACAGCGCTCTCCTTTCTGAAAAATAAATAAATAAGTAAATGAAAGCAAATATAAAAGATTTCATCATGCCACACAACTGAATAACCTAATCAGGTTGAAAAATGAGTTACTATATGGCTACATTTTGTGTGTGTGGGTGTTCATTTAATCTCCCCCATTCCTAATCTTACCTTGTCACACTGGCCATTCACAGAACAAGCCTGGGTGCAGAGTGGGGTTGTACAGGAGGGGTCACCCCAACCCTGATGACAATGGCACTTTGATGTAGAGGAATCACAACGGCCATGACCGCCACATGCTCCAGGGCACAAAGAGAAGGTGTAAGTTGCATTGAAACCCAGTAGGTTGTAATTAGCATCACTGAAGAGATGAAGCAGCATCTGGAACAAAGATAGTTTAACAGTCAACACAAATTAAGTTAAAATTAAATTGCTAATGGAATTTCATGAGTTCAGTTGGAGTTTCATCTGTGTTATCTTCACTGGTTACCTTGCCAGACTTTGCTTCAATGGGTTGCGGCAATGTGTTGCCACTCAGACTGGCTAGGAGGGGGCTCTGGTAGGAGTCCCCATCATACACAAACAGGTAGTCATAAGTACACTCTGTGTCCATGAAGGTGAAATTCAAGACAATGCGGTGACTGCTGCTGGGAGCTGGAAGATATAAAAAAAAATTCAATAAATGACCAATCGCAGATAACAAACAAAATAACCAAAAAATATTTTCTCTGCACATATTATACCTTTGATTAGCCACTCGCAGTTTCCATTGACAGAGTAGTTTCCTGCTCCATCTGTGACATAGCCAGGTGGTCCCCTCAAAACCTGCCTGTGGCCCTTGCAGTCCCCCGCCTGGCACACAGGCGGCCTGGCCAACAGCAGAACCACCAGGATGAAGGAGACAGGGAGGGGGGAGACCATCAAAGGCACTGCCTGAAGGACGGGAAGGAAAAAGTGGGAATCATTTGCTGCTGGCTCCTCAAAAAAAAAAGCTTAAACGTTTGCAGTACAGATGAAGACCAACCTCTCAAAGTTTCATTTATGGACCACCTGATCTACCACATACAATAACTAAACTTTGCCAGGAGGATACAAGGGAACGTCCCTAATGGATATCTAATGGTCCCCTGTTCTCATAATTCTCGTTGTGCAGCCTTATGTCACTGAAAGGCTCCGATTTAAATCTCTATGAGTCATCCGTAAACTGCACTGCCATTCATGTTGCACAACATATCACGCATTGCAATGCTTACTGCGAGACTGAGGGGTAGCCACTGCAAAAAACTGTTCTGCTGATGTTGCTCTACGTGCACTGGAAGGTAACCCATTACGAGTCCAGCAATCACACAACACAAACATAACGCTAAACGACGATACTCGACCAATGTAGTGTTGTGTTTAAACAACCACATACTACACTTTGGCCTTTTTTTTTTTTTTACACTTTGGCTTTTATTAACAGCGTTTCTAACAGCTAACTAGCCAAAAGGTAAACCAAAGAGAATCAGCAGCAAGAGTCTCTGCAAGCTATCACAACACAGCTAACGAAAAGGTAGCTAAGCTAATGTAGCTAACGGAATATAGTCAACAGCCTGGGTTGCCAGCTGGTACGGATTCAGGATAATACTCACCATTTCCCGTCTCTTTGTTCGCATGGTGGTTTACATCTTCGGTGGCCCTTTTAAGCGTCAGCTACTACACGAGCTAACTGGTGAGGGCTGCAAACTGACAGCTAGCTAAATTATCCAGTCGACACTCAATTTTGTGCACTGCAGAGGACAGCACTACAACATCCTTCTCTGCTAGCCTGTCCGCTAGCTAGTGGTAGCGGCTCGACCAAATCCAGATGCGCAATCGTAGGTGGCTGCAGACCCTACCATAATCAATCATCCTTGAGAGTAATTCTGCATTATGTAATAACAAAATTATGCTTATAAAACTACGATAGTACACCACAGGAAACTGCGGCTATCAGCGACACGTTTTTAAAGCGTCGACGCGACTCCTGAGGTCCATGTTGTGGTCAGAAGCCCGTGTTTTGGTGCTTTTTGGCCGGCGAGCAGCAGCCAACAGTGGCTGCAAACACAAAAGACAGCGCCGTGATTAGCCTGTCCCGCTACCGCCACCCAGCGGAGATAAGTAACGCTTACACCTGGATATTGCATTAGCCATAAATGGCAGGGTGTTTAAACCATATTTCACTTATTATTTAAGTAATTAATGCGCAGCTCCCTTTAGGGTCCGCCACAGTGGATCATCTGATTCCATCTTCCCCTATCCCTATCATCCTCCTCTGTCACACCAACCCCCTGCATGTCCTCCTTCACTACATTTATGAATCTTCTCTGTGGTCTCTCTTCTCTGTCTGCTGGCCAGCTCCATATTCAGCATCCTTTTTCTAATATTTCTCATCTGCACATGTCCAAACCAACTCAGCCTTGCCTCTCTAACTTGTGCAGAGGCGTGATGGTAGTGAGGGCTTGGAGTCAATCCTTCTTCCACAGAGCTTGTCAACATTTGGGTTCAAACGAGCTCCAACGCAGAATATCAACAACACTGCACTACTAAGTGTGAACTTACCTCAAAGCTACTGAAAAAGCTACTGAAATAAACAAAAAAATCAAATATTAAAGCATATATTACAGACTAAACACCAATCAATGGATAAAATAAATTTTGCTAATATTGCAATGAATAATCTACATTTTAAAAGCTAAACAGTGGAACTTTGAGAACATATGGACATCCTTCATCTCTTATGTCAAGAATGTGGATATAACAAGTTGAAGGAGTAGTGATTAATTCTTTCCCTCCACTCTTTACTTTTTTGTTCAGTGAATCTGCAGCTCTGAGCAGAAAAATGTATATATATTTCTTTTATTTGCTCTGTCATCTTATGACTAAATGCACACTGCAGTTTACTATTTCTCTTGGATTAGAATCCCATTTTTTAAAATAAGGAGCATACCCTTTCTTCTTCATGTACGTGCAGTTTTTTTTTAATTATTGTTTTTTGGCTATTTTGTAAATGTACTGATTTATGGCTGTATTGTGTTAAAATTGAATAAAAACATTGTTGGCAAAAAAATACACTTCATGGCATTGACCTGTAAATTCTAATAATTCTATGTGTAAGTCTAAGAGGAGGTTTGTGCTTAATTTGGAAACAAAAAAACCTCTTACAAGCCCTTTGTCTTCATTCTGTTGTTGCACTCTCCTACCTATAGACATTTTCCAGAATCCTCTCTGCCAGAGAAAGTCCTCCATACATCCAGAGGTTGCCCTGTAGTCCAGACACCAGAGAGTGCCCCATCCTGTGGATGAACCTGTGGGCCTGGTTCTATAAGGGAAAAAAATGTTTGTATGTGTTTGGCTGTGTAATCTACACACACTTAAGTTTATTTTCCTTCTTCATTTTTCTTCAGTGATGTCTCAAAATACAGCAATTAATGGGACTCAAAGTTCACCAGGGTCTTAGATTAATGTCTGAATCCTACAGTATACAATACTGACTTTAATAAATACTTATTACATGGCATACAGAAAAAATAAAAATAAAAAAAACAACCAAAAAGGGAGGAGACAGCTGTAAGCAGCATCTATTAACTGATGAAGATGGTCATACAGGGGAATTTATATTTTTAAATTCAGTCTGCCATTGGATCACTTTTATAGTTGAATAATGCATGGGGTGAAATAGGCTTAGAAAAAAAATAAACATTCACATTTAATCAAATAGCAGTATATCTCTGCTTATACCAGAGGGGACATATAATAAGAGTTCACTATGTTTAAGTCGTGGTTCTGGTTGCTCTGTAGGATTCAAAATTATGTTTAGCAAGCAGAGCAAAAAAACAATCAAACAACCCCCCCCCCCCCCCCCCCCCCCAAAAAAAATAAATAAAAATAGTGCTCAAAAGAGAGCGGAGTGAAGAGAGGCCTATCTTATTTTTGGTACATGAGTTTTTGTGAATCCCCCCCCCCCCAAACAAACAAACAAACAAACAAAAACACAAACAAAATAATTGCACAATACATTTAAAAAAAAAACAAAAAAAAAAAACAGCCTGTTGTAGCAAATTGGATACAAATAAAAACTCATATTTGACAATTAATATTTAATTATTCCATCCATCCATCAATCTAATCATCTCCACTTATCCATTTCAGGGTTGGTTCAATACACACGCTATTTTCAAATGATTTAATTTTCTGGCAATTATTTCATGTTTCAGGCTTTAAAGGGTTAAGCAGTGTCGTCAATGACTTTGCTGAGCACAAAGACTGAAAGATGAAATTCTGATGGGTAAGTAGATTGTGTTTTTGTAAAGGACTGTAACATTGTTACCACTTATATGCTGAAAATATGCAGCATAAATATGTTATTTTAGGAAGGCTGAACCTGTTTTAGGCTTGTAGTAATAAACTGAAGAAGAAGGAAGTGCTTCCAGCTTATCAGTAACATGGTTTTTAAAGTATCGCCGTTGCTCCTGTGGTCAGAAGCCTGTATTTTGGTGCTTTTGGCTGGCGAGCTCGAGCCAGTGGTGACTGTCAACACAAAAGACAGCTATCCCACTACTGCCATGTCAGTAGTCTTTACACCTGGATATTGTATTATTAGATAATGATTAGCAATAAATGACGAGATTAGATGTTTATATAATGTTTTCCTCACTATTTCAGTGACTGCAATTTGCAGATAAAGTGAATAGAAATTTTTTTTTTTTAAAAATGGCTACACCTGCGTCACAGGAACAACAATCACTATCTGTCTTTGTGCTGTTTGATTCATGTTCTTGCTTTTTTGTTAGTTTGGATATCTGTAACATTTTTAATTTTCTGCAAAAAACAAAAGTATCAGTATCATTTCCTCCACAGTTGTAGGAATTCTCTTCACTGTTGAATAAATGTCCTCCATATTTTTTGCAAATATTTTTTATTTCTGTAAATCAGATTTAGGAAAGAACACATTTAATCTCAAACTTTTTTTTTTTTATTGATGAAGTCTTACAGAAAGGGAAGGTTTAATGTTTTGAGCTTATACAGATTGTAGTAGTATATTCTATAAGCACTGCTGAGCATGAACTTTGTATAGTGCACGATAAACAGCATTGCAATTTAACTGTCCAGAAAACCAGCAGTTTTATTTAGTCCAAAACATCTAACCTGCAGTTTCACATAATAGTAAAACATCCCATCCATTTCAGGTGCATTTTTTAAGCATAAATATGGGTCACTCGTCAGAGTCCTGACAGAAAATCAAACCACATCAAACATTTCCTAACACACAGAAGCAAACAATCTTAGCTATATTCACAATGAAACTTGTTTTTGTTGAGCTCACAAATATTAAAAGCTGACTGTTGTAGTTTTGCAAAACAAAAACAAAAAAAAAAAAGGAAAAATAAAAACTGTTTAATCACCTTCACCATTAGTCCAATCATCTTCATTCTGTGTTTTGTCTGTTTGGCCACATGAACTACATTCAAAATGAGGGTATGGAGGTGCAGAAAGTCAAGACAGCTATACAAAAACAGTGTATAAGCAATCACATGAACTGATAAACAGATCAATAAGCCCTAAAATTACCATCAATACAATGCATAATAAACAACAAACAAAAAACCCATGGGACAGAGAAAGGGGACAGAGCTTGTGTGTTGTATGATATAAATGACCACATCTTTACTGTGGTAGTAAGTAGCAGCCTGGTTACTGCCATTTCTTGTCTTTTTTTTTTTTTTTGCTGTTTAGTCGTGGATGGCAGCCTGCATTAAGCTGCAATACCGTCATCTATGCTGGAGTGTCGACCAGTCGCTGTATCTATGAGATTATCATATGCATAATATTAACACCACAATATTCTGACTATTGCGATTATCTTTGATATAACACACTGTGACACCTTTTCCCCTTTGGTCTGTCGCTAGTAAGGGGTCAAAAAAATCGGTTAATTCGGTTTCCCTCAGCAAAGGCAGAAAATGTCCATCTCTGATCACTTCCTGGTTTCCTGCCTTCTGTACACGTTGAACTTGTTTCAGCTCGACTTTCTTTGCAGGCTGGTACGCATGGTTTCAGTTCAGTTTTGGCATTTCACTCTAAATTACATTTCTGACACTTTTTTTTAATCGTGCATTCCAAACATCACGTCAGCGTCATCATTTTCATTACTTAAACTGATGTTTCATCTACTTTGAGTTTTTAGTCTTTTATTAGATGTTCACCCCCCCTCATTGATGAGTAAAGGGCTCTTGAGTTTGTTTTGCTTTCAAAAGCTTTCTGTCATGGATTTTTCAATCCTGCATCTTTGGGCCAACAACCCTATCTTGGGTCGTTGACGTGTGTGTAGCTATTTTTCCCGGAGCCACAATCATAGGTGAGCTATGGAGGCCGGGACCAAAAATAGGAAATATCGTGCCTTCAAACTTGTGTGTAAGCGTGACTAGGTGCTTTGATAACCCTCCATCCCAAAATGACACCTCTCCCTTGTCCATATTAAGCTTGATTCTAATCTTTTCGGGTCGCTGCTGAAGCTGCAACTCTTCACGCTTAGTTGTCATTACAGTATACACCCCTTTGCTCAGTGCTATGGCCCACACGCCACGATTTGTTGCGACTGTGAATTTCTTTTTACGTGGCAGGGACTCTCGGCACACTCCCACGATCCACTTGGGGTTGTCGCCAACAATGACATCCCATTTGTGTTTCCCGGAGGTGTAACCTTCAGCGCCTAGGACAAAGACGCAGGGATCAAAACGCTCAGGGTTATCAGGGACCGTCATTCGCTCTTCGCTTTCCTTCACACTGATCAGGTTTCCACTCAAAGACAGCCAAGGAGCGGCTGTGTTTGGGTTCAGCAGCACTGGATCTGCACACACATGATGAGACAAGGCACAACAGTGTCAAATGTCTTCTGAAGCGATTTACAGAAAGTTGCTAAAGGCACGTACCATCTTGACTAAAACATGCTGATTACAAGGTATAAGAGGCATTGCTTTCTGTTTGAAATAAATAAATGGGGTAGTATTTTTTGCCTTCCATCCTCACAAGCTTAGTTTTCATGGAGGATCAGGATCGCTCTCAAATGATGACCCATCTGATACAGAATATCTGTTACACAGCTCAGTCCTGAAACCTCCCTACTACCAGACTATTCTTCAGGCAATGACTGAACAGCACAACACAGATTTACATTCATAACTCTTATAATAGAAAAATAGCCTGTGAGATATGATGCATGTGTGTCTTCAAAAAGAGGAAAGTTTGCCTCTTGGAGGTTATAAGCCCCTGAAATTTGGCTTTAGCTGAACAATAAAGGCAGGGTGGTGGTGGTGGGGGGGTTATCTCAATGAAGCATTGCTATGTACAGCCACAGGTAAACTTAACCTGATGGCAGTTCCAATGTTCCTAAATCCCACCATGTAATGTACTCACAATATTTTACATGAGTCTGCATTTTCTTCCATATGTTGAAGTCCAAAGCACCAACGTGCTTGTCCATGTTCAAAAGGGATCCGTGGGGAAGGCGAGGCTCTGAACGAGTCCAATAGGATCTAGAAAAGAAATGGAAATATATAACAGGTAACAAGAGACACTTAACAAAAGACAGCAGAAAACTTGATGAAGAAAATCTTTGTTAAAAATATACTGAAAATTTTCTGTGGTCTTCTTTGTAGTGAACCTTAAGAAGTATTTATTCTAATACTGTACTATAGTTGCACATTGTTTTTGATTGCAGTGACTTACTGTCTTTTTAAATTCTGGAAATTCTGAAAAATAAGAAAGAGTGATTGAGATTAGTTTGATGTGAGTCATATACAACACTTAAAACATGAGAGACAAAACAACATTGTGATGAGTGATGTTCTTTTACCCGCAGGAGTGGTAGATCCTCATTGCCCATCTCCTTCTTAATCGTATCAATGAGCCCCTTCATAGAGACAATGTCCTTTTCTGTGATTTCAATCAGCTCCTGTATGGCAGCGATCTTCTCGCCCTCCTCATCAGACAGTGCATTTAGACGCATAGCTTCTTCTGCGAAGAGCACCTGGTGCAGCCTCTCAAACTCTGCTTTGATCTGTTTTTCTGCTTCCCCTGCCTGATACTATATTAAGACAGGAGAGTTTACATTTACAGTGTCCAGTATGAAATCAAACATGTGCAGCCTTTATTACCTCAGATAAACTACAGAAAAACCTTAATGTGCTAAAACTCCTAATAGCCCATCTACACCAGTCTCGTCTTTTTCTTTGAAATGTGATCAGTTTCAGGTAAATTCAACATAAGGTGCAAAGTACTTTACAGTTCCCTCTAAGGAGCCATCCATCCATCCATCCACTTCCACTTATCCTTTTCAGGGTCGTGGCTGGAGCCTATCCCAGCTGACAGAGGGCGAGAGGTAGGGTACACCCTGTACAGGTCACCAGCCTGTCGCAGGGCCAACAGAGAGACAGACAACCATTCACACTCACATTCACACCTATGGGCAATTTAGAGTGGCCAATTAACATAACCCCAGCATGTCTTTAGACTGTGGGAGGAAACCCACGCAGACACGGGGAGAACATGCAAACTCCACACAGAAAGAGGCCCAGGCCAAGGTGGAATCGAACCCAGACCTTCTAGATGTTATTGCAGCTGTGAGGCAGTAGTGCTAACCACCACGCCAGTGTGCTGCCTCTCTAGGGAGCCCTGCTTTAAAAACTGAAGATGTCTGAATTAGGGCTGGGCGATATATCGAGTTTTTAAGATATATCGATATATTTTCATACATGATATGAGACAATATTGTTTATATTGATATAGTCTATGTCACATTATAATCATACTTGTAGATCTACCAGTTAACCTTTCTCTTCTCCCAGTTTGTCTGTGTGCAACTTCACACTGCTCTGCCTCTCTCCCTCACTGCTTCCCCCATAAATCATGCAGGAAGCAACAGAATGGCAATGTTGCCAATTTAACGACTTTGTCACTAGATTTAGCGAATTTTCAGACCCTCCTAATTTTATTCATTCAGCCTGTTTATATGTTTTGTTATTTGCACAGATAACTAGATGTACAGGACTACACACAGGAGAAAGCACTTTGGTGAAGTCTACTTCACTGCAGACTGGCTTTTTAAAGAATGAGTCAGCCTTTTGCTATTTTTGCTCTGCATCTTTTCTGTTTACATTTTAATAGCACAGCTATGAGTATTTTGTTATGGAGGAAAAAACAACATTTATTTGAGGAGCACTATTATTTAAATATGCCAATAGTTTTATTTATGAGCAATTTATCATGTACATCTACAGCTGAATGTTAATAAAAGTGCCCGTGTGATATTTGGGACATGTAGCTTTGACTCAGAAGTCCCTTTTTGTTTATATCTTTTGGAAAGGCATTCTTTGGAAAGGAGATAATCTTTTTGGTCCATATCGCCCAGCCCTAGTCTGAATGCATTGTACCAGTTCTACTGCTATTAAAAACCAGGTTAATCATTACACATGTAACATGACATGTCAGTAACTGTACCTTGATGTATTCCACGGTGTTTTTGAGCTTCTGAGAAATTTTCTTGTATGAGTCCACTTTCTTTTCAAAAATGTGGACTCTGTCGCTGAGCTCCTTCTGCAAAAAAAACAAAAAAAAAACAACACAAAATGTTTTAGGCCAGTGACAAAGGTTAAACTCACAACATATACAGTACTATGTTATATAGCGCCTTTCTACTCAATATGAGCATTTAAAGCACTTGCTACTAACAAGTATCAGTCACCCAGTCACACAAATGTTCACGCAGCTCTTTTAGCTACGCCTATGCCCTTTAACATTCACACACTCGCACTCCGATGGATGAATCAGGATTAAGCCCCATCTTAAACTAAAAAACTTTGTTTTTTCAGTGAGAATCCTTTTAGTCTGACACTAGGCTTAATCCATGTTTAGGCAATTTGCTGTAAATTATATCTCTATCCAGAGGAGCAGCTGTACCTAAACTGGCAGTTTGCCATCGGAAGCTTTTAAGAAATCTAAAACAAACTTGTTTGTCTTGGTGAAAAACTGCAAATTACTTATTTCTTAAGAACAGTTTGGGTTTACGCCAAGTTAAAAACAGGTTGTGGAACTATTACCTTACACATAGGCGCCCCATCACTTAGTGTGTAGAGCCTGTGGGTGCTGTGGAGGGTGACGCATTCCACGCACACCGGCTCCTCGTCCTTCTCACAGTACAGCTCCAGCGGCTTCAGGTGCAGGTGGCAGACTGCCTCGCTGGGCTTAATGGTTTTCGGTCGCTTGTTTGTCTGTTTAAGGAAGGTCTCGCAGGCGCTACTGAGCGCACGATTGGCGATGGCCTTGCCTTCCTCAAACACTTCCCTGCAAACGGGACACTTTTTATTGAACTCCCAACTTTTCTGCAGGCACTCCCGGCAAAAGCTGTGTGTGCAGGGGAGCAGCACCGGGTCCCGGAATATGCCCTGACACACAGGGCAGGTCAGCTCCTGCTGGAGAGGTAAGGGCTCATCCTCATCCATGCTGTCAGCCATGGTTTTACAGGCCCGCTTCAACTTGGTTTCGCTTTCAAAAAACACCGAAAATCGATAAAGGCACACAGACACGCCGTTACCTGCCTCTGCGTGTTACGTCACGGTGAAATCACGTGAAAAAAGGTTTTACATTAAAACAAAAAGCCCCCAAAATTGTATTTGCTGTCAGTGCGACGACAAAGTTGAACAACTCTTCCTCCCACCAACTCCCTTTCCGTGTTTCTCCTACAGGAAGTAAACCTGCTCGCCGTTTTTTGAAGCACTGCCCTCTACCGGCTCTGGAGGCAGTTAACAGAAATATCTGGTGGCGAGCAGGATGAGCAGATCATGGGAACATGGGACAAAGAGCATGTTTGTGTGGAACGATGTGGGACAAGTTACTAGTGCTGAGAGGCTTGTAGCATGTGAAGAAATTTATTTTTACTTGAATGTGGCGTTCTAAAATTCCTTAAACAGCCAGCATAAAAGGAAACTGAAGTTTGTTATGTTTGTTATGCAATTGCATTTTTTTTTTTACTTTAATGCATTCTCCATTTTGTCCCAGTGATAGAGACATTTACACCTATTTCAGTCTGAGTTTCAGTGAGAATGTTTCCATTTGCTGCCACATCTCTTTCAGAGTGACAGGTTTCTTGTGACACTCATAAATAGCTGTCAAAACGGGGAAATCCCTCTGCTAATCACCCTCGATCAGTTTCACCCAGTGGAAGTTTGCCATTCTTTATTGTGGCTCTATTTCTATTTGTTTGTTTTTTAATCCCGCTTCATTGGAACACACACAGCTTTTGATTTTGTGGTGACACACAATTTTCCACTTTGGGCATTGCGTGGGCACCAAATGACATGTTTAACCGTAGTAACAGCCTTTGCTGCTTGCACAGTCAGATGTTAGAAAAATATCCAGTCTTACAGGATTTTTGTTTTCACTTATTTATTTATATATTTTTCTTTTGTCTGATGTTTTGTCAGGTTTTGTATTCTGGAGTACCATGCCAACATGTCTTCCTGCAACTTTCAGATAACACAACAGTTGCTTAGTCATTACGCTGTGGGAATAAGTTAAGGCGACTCAGCGGCCTCTTCAATCAGCAGAGCGTAATCTATGAAGGTAAATACCTGCAGAACACAAGCACATTGCACATTTATTCTTTCTACATTTTTACTTGCAAGTGAAAGATCTAAAGCTTTCTCCTGTAGGTGTGGCTGCTTAGAGTTTACAAGAGAGCATGAATAGGATTTTGCATTTAATGTGGGGTCTCCTATTCATCTTTTATTCTACAAAACAGACTTTAAATTATTTTGTAGCATTGATCTTTTATTCACATTGATGCAATCATATGGAAGATTTGTCTGACAAAACACTGTTCTAAGAGCATACTAGTTTATCCAACAGATGGCACCACTGCACATCTCTGTGACTCATTATTTTGAGGAGCAGTGGTTCTCAAATGATGTGCCCTTGAAATTTGGTGTCAACCACGCATCGGTTGTTGCAATTCACCATACAGTCTTCTTCTTTTGTCTGGTCCCCTAGGGGATGTTACCACAGATCATCTACCTCCATCTCATCCTATCCCTAGCATCCTCCTCTGTCATACTAACCCTCTGCATGTCCTCCTTCACTACATCCATGAATCTTCTCTGAGGTCTTCCTCTTTTCCTTCTGCCTGGCAGCTTCATATTCAGCATCCTTTGCTCAGTATATCCACTATCCCTCCTCTGCACACATCCAAACCATCTCAGCCTTGTCTCTCTAACTTTGTCTCAAAAGCACTCAACCTGAGCTGTCCCTCTGATGTACTAATTACTAATCATGTCTGTTCTGGTCCCTGTAAAATCTTAACATCTCCATCTCAGCCTCCTTTGTGTCAGTGCCACCATCTCTAAATCATACATCATAGCAGGTCTCACTACCCATCTTGTAAACTTTCCCTTTTCTCTTACTGCCAACCACTTGTCACAAATCACCTCTGAGACTCATCTTCAACCGCTCCACCCTGCCTCTTTTCTTCACCTCTCTTGTGTCAGTTGCTTTGGGTAGTTGATTGCGGGTATTTAAACTAACAGATGAAATTTGTCATGTTAGTACACATCAAAGGCCCCGACTGATAGTGACGAGGTCAGCTAAATTTGAGGGGGGAAAATTGATTACTTTTTGCTCAAAGCAGATGGCCCACTAGCTAAAGAAAAGAGAACAAAAAGCAATCAAAATAAATTGTGTGAAAGTTACCCATCATAGTTCCAGTTCAAGCAGGAATAGCAGCAGCAGCTGTCAGCGCCAATGCCTCATCTGCTGGGAGAAGCAGTCTGACATGGTGCCAATCAAGCTGAAAAGGAAACCTACACCATCTTTTCTGAGAGAAACTTTGCTTGTTAAAGGAAATGCTTGAGCTTAACTAGATCTGCCACGATATCTGACTGTCACTACACTGTCATTGTGGTGATATGAATATTATTACAATATCCACAGGAAATTTGAATAAAAATTAAAAAAAGATTTTTTTTTTAGTAAAAATGTGTGTTTAATGCGTGTTTTGTCTTTATTGGTGAATAAATTCAACTTGATGTAACTTAACTGTTACCAGAAGCTGGGCGCCCAGGTGGCTTAGTGGTGAAGCCAGTGACTACATACATATGCCACATTGCAGTGCGGGCGGCGCAGGTTTGAGTCCTGGCCTGTAGCTAATTTGTGTCTTCTCCTGTATCTTCCCTCATTTCCTGTCTCCCTACACTGCTGATAAAAGCTGCTGTGGGCAAAAATGCAAAAAAACAAACTGTTACCAGAAGTGTACAAAAACTGAAGTGATGATGATGTTGCCATAAAATTTCGCAATTTCATCAAGCACCTGTGTTTGATGACAATAAATGCTTCTGATTCTAAAAAGTGCTTACAATCAACATAAGAACTGATGACAGAGAGGCTTTTTTTCTCTACAGATTTGTCTAGAAATTTTGGCTTATCCTTTAGTGTGTCTTTTGCACAAAATATTTGAAAACCACTGTATAGAGTTAGGTTACTAAAACCAGGGACATGGTTATCCTGAACTGAAATCCAAGGGAAATCTAAAGGAGCTTTACAAAGGAAACAAGCAAGCAAACAAACAAACCGTTATGAAATTAATTTAGAGACAGGTTTGGAATAACTCTCCAAATAAGTGCATGGACGCATTTCAAGATGGCTATTAAGTGTGATGTTTTCCTTCTCCAAGGAGATCACAGTATGGACACAAAATGTGCATCTTTGTTGTGTGCGTGCTTCGAAGGGTCTTGGTAACCATTTGAAACAGGAACCAAAACAGTGCAGCTCCGAGTAGCAACAACTCAGTTCAAGTTTGCTATTTGCACTGCAAACTGCAGAGAGGCTTCAGAAAGTCATCAATTAAAACAAACAAACAAACAAACTTGTATTTGCTGTCACAAATCACAACCTCACCATAAAAAAACAAAAAAAAAAACAAAAACTATGTAACTATGGTCAGGTGCCAGAATCTGACCAGACTGGCAAATTTTATTGTTTTATAAAAGCATACACCTGTGCACATAAGGTTCCACAATTCACACACTGGGTTTCGACAGGACTCCACCTACAGTTGACCATCCATCCATCCATCTATCCATCCATCCATCCATCCATCCATTTTCTTCCACTTATCCAATTCAGGGTATTGGAGCCTATTCCAGCTGCCAAAGCACGAGAGGCAGGGTACACCCTGGATATCTTGCCAGTCTGTTGCAGCCTAGAGTTGACCATCTAGGTAAAAGTGGGTAACAAAGCAAGAAGGGCCCGAGTCAGGAAGGTGATCAAGAACCTAATGTATCACTCTAACAGAGCTTCAGTATTTTTCTGCTTCCTTTGCCAATCAGCCTTTATGGCAAAGCAGCTACATGGCAACCATGATGAGGCTTTGAGTTAAGTATAGAGTGCTTTAAAAATCATTTAAAGCACCCTGAGGACACAAGGAAAATCACTGTCTGAGCTTAGAAGACACACAGTTGAGCATAAGTCAAAGATATTTTTGCCAAACACCAGTCACTACCTATCCCCTGAGCTAACACCATCTTTGAGCATCAGTGCTGTGCTATGTCAGTGCTCCTTGGCACTGGGACAGAGGTGCTGTTCAGAACTAAAGAAAGGATAAATGTAGCCACACACAGAGAGGAACTTAAAGAAACCCTTAAGCGCTTTGAGTGCTCAGACAGAGTAGAAAAGCGCTATATAAGAACTAGTCCATTTACCATTTACCTTTCCCAGGGTGCATGTCACCTGAGAATTGGACAGTGGTTTAGCTTCGATGATGACCCTAAACAAATGACATTACTGGCGTGACCTCAGGAGTTTCTGACTGTCCTTGAGTGATCCAAGCAAAGATTAGGCTTAAACCACTCAGAATATCTGTGAAGAGACCAGTTCACGCATTTCACACCAAGTCTGACAGAACTCGAGAGGATCTGCCAGCCTGAGTAGGAAAAACTGCTCAAATCCAGGTGAGCAAAGTCTTGAGAGACTTACCAAACCAAAACGTCTCTTACACATTAGTGAATTAAAGGTCTTAAAATTTTATTAAGTGAGTGATTTTTGGGCTTTTAACAAATTATTAAAAAAAAAAACTGAAACCATATGAAGTGTAAGCTTACAAAAAGAAGCTGCCATTTAGACATGCAATTTGATCCATTTTGAAATTGCAATACGAGTGTGCAGAAAGTGAAAGCGTCTTAATACTTTCAGATGTAACTTCGGAAAGTATTCTGCACGTGGTAGCTATATTAAGCCACTGTAACCAGGGGCTGGACAAAGTGCTGCATAGTCACACAGAGTTTATAAATACTATATTTATATTCTGATGCAAACTTTTAAGATTCTGTTCTTCTTTCTGTAAAGCTGACCTTACTGAGTGAAAGGCCCCATGTTGTCTCATTTGTTCTCCTTGTAATCTTTACATTTGTGTTTGTAGTAGAGATCAGTAAGAGGTGAATTTCATATCTCCAAATGAGGTTTATATGATGAAAAAATATGGTGACAGAGCTATCAGTGTTTGAGTAAAACATATTGGGGCTCCTCAAGAAGGAACATTCAGCATGAAAGAGCATGAAATGTAGCTGGAAGGAAAAAATAGATCATAACATAAAAGAGATAAAATCCAAGAAAGAAATCTAAAAAGCTTTTACTGAAATTGGAAATCACCCAAAGACATTAAATGTGCAGAAATATGAAGCAGGGTGCAGGGACAAAAAGAAAGCTAAGGAAAAGCTCAAGAGAAAAGTCATGACTCATAAC
The DNA here is from genome assembly GCF_007364275.1 of Archocentrus centrarchus. Lineage (NCBI taxonomy): Eukaryota > Metazoa > Chordata > Actinopteri > Cichliformes > Cichlidae > Archocentrus > Archocentrus centrarchus. Next base: position 28,303,719 of record NC_044361.1, on the reverse strand, counting down.
TGGCAAGTTCTTGTAAATTTCCCAGAAGAGAAATCAACAGACATCATCATGATTAGGATGATGATGACAATAAGCCATACAAGGAGGCCACAACAGTGGAGTCAGACACCGTGCTATTCACATTGAGAATAACCTCAGAAACAAACAGCAGAAGAAAAAGGAGAAAATGGACTAAGAGCTCCACGTGGCCTAACCACACACCAGTCTATCCAAGCTACAGCCTCTGTGCTAGAACCCCTGTCAGCAACCACGTCTCAAGCTTCTACAGGAGCAAGAGGCGGCTCCATAACAGGATGACATGACCTGGACATCTGTTTCAAGTGCTATCAGAGTGGGCATTGTGCTGGAGAATGAATCAACACGGACAGTACTGCTGGTGACAAGCAGGGGTAGGTACAACAGAAACTTGCAACTACTCACACTTGTAACGCAAGATATTCCCTATCTTGACAAATTGAGTTTCTAACTCCTCTGCAGGTTAGTGGCAACTAAGTTCACTCTAGTGGGGCGTGACAAGTTTAGAGAGAAAATTTTACTTTATTGCTTATGTGAAAGGATGAATTTGAGAAAATCTAACTTTTAAACACTTATTTTTGCTGTCTGCCTGCTACCAAATAATTTTATTAGGTTGTGATCTAAGGTGTTGTTTGGGTGTCAAGATTCTGAGTCAGCTGCTTTCAAAAAAGGCCTCAAAGTAGTTAAACCTGAAGGGTTTGAACCTGGCACTCACATTTTCATGACTGATCAGCTGTTATTGATGGAAACTGTCAGCTGGCAACATAGGTGACCTACTTTTGGAGGAAACACCAAGGTCATTACAGTAAAGGAAAACTAACCTAAAACTAAAACTAGATGTGAAAAATGTTTTTAGTTAACTAAAGGAAAAATAAAAAAAATAGATGTTTGAGGGAAAAAATTAACTCGTTAAACCATTTTATGAATTAGAAAAACTAAAATAAATTTAAAAAACAGAAGAAATCTCCTTAGACTCCTAAAACTTGCCCGTTGCATTTGCCTGCCATACAATAATGTGTTTCGCTGCCTGTTGCTGGGGAAGGGTTTCAGAGGAAAATAGATGTTTTGTCTGTGTTTTGTTTCTGTTTACTGCTTGCTACAACACCTGGGTGTGTGTATGCCACGCAGAAACAACATATCCTTTGTGACACACAGTGATCACCTCCATTGAATCTGTTTAGATTTTTAGGTCTGTTGTTTGTGCCATATTTGTGAATGCAATGGATTTGTGTGATCAATGAATAATCAAAAGGGAGGAATGTGATAGAAAATTTTAAGATTCTCCTCTTCTCTGTGTGTGTATATGTATAGTGCTGTGTGTGGTAGGTTTTAGGATCCCAGTGCAGGACCCAGGACAGGACTTTAACTTGAACTCAGCTTTATTGCTGGAAAACCAAGGACAGACTAAGTTGGAAGGGAGCAAGCAGAAAAAACTAAGAACTCACTTGCCGATTTCATGTGAAAATGTTCTCATGTAAACGGGGCCTTAGACAGGAAAACAGACAGATGGGAGGGCACACAGTGGGCAGGAAGCCGAAGGTGATGACAAATGATGAGACAGAGCACTAGAAAAAACACAGACTATATATACACACCCGGGCAAGCAGGTAAATAGGACACACCGGGGAGCACAGCTCAACAGAATCTCACTAACCAAATAAAAGAAGCAAAACAGAGTACAAGGCAGATGACACTAAAGCTAACAAAGTAAAACATGAAGTGACAAACAGAGACCCGCACTAAGACACCTGAACTTGATATGGAGGAACAAGACAAACCTGGGAACACAGAGAAAGAGGCAAAATCAGAAAGACACATCAAAGAGTCCGAAAATGACACATAAGCAACCTATGACTGAAAGAATTAACAATAATAGCGGGCCTGGGCGCAGACAGAAGATAAACAAACGCAGTTCACCAAAGATAAACATAGAGATGAGAGTAGAACAGACTGGACGTGGAACAGAACAAACATCAAACAAGGAACCAAGTTGAGCTCAGAACTAGAAGAAGAAGAAGAAGAAGAAGAAACAGCCTTTATTGTCCCACAGAGGGGAAATTTGGGTGTAACAGCAGCCGCAGTTATTATAAATATAAATAAAGATATAATAATTCACACTATTAAGAAAAGAATATATATAAAATCAACAAACAATATTAACCTTAATACTACTAATAATAATAACACTATATACAATGTGCATGATGCGCCGGACTATTTACAGTATATTATATATTATCCTACATTGTGTAGGCTATTGTGGTTTTTTGTTGGGAGCAGTGATGGTTATAAAGTCTTACAGCTGCTGGGAGGAAGGATCTGCGGTAACGCTCCTTTGTGCATTTAGGATGCAGCAGTCTGTCACTGAAGGAGCTCTCCAGCTCAGCAACAGTTTCATGCATGGGATGGGAGACCTTGTCCATCAGTGATGTTATTTTGGTCAGAGTCCTTCTGTCTCCCACCACCTGCACTGAGTCGAGAGGACATCCTAGGACAGAGCTGGCTTTCCTGATGAGCTTGTCTATCCTCTTCCTCTCAGCTGTAGACAAGCTGCTGCTCCAACATACTGCTGCATAGAAGATGGCTGATGCCACCACAGAGTCATAGAAGGTCTTCAGGAGTGTCCCCTGCACTCCAAAAGACCTCAGCCTTCTCAGCAGGTAGAGTCTGCTCTGACCCTTCCTGTAGAGCGCATCAGTGTTATGAGTCCAGTCCAGTTTATTGTTTAGGTGAACACCCAGGTACTTATAAGAGTCCACTATCTCAATGTCCACTCCCTGGATGTTCACCGGTGTCCGTGTGGTGGGTCTGCGCCTGCGGAAATCCACCACCAGCTCCTTGGTTTTAGCGGCGTTGATCAGGAGGTGGTTCCGCTGGCACCAGTCCACAAAGTCCTGAGTCCACTGTCTGTACTCTGAGTCATCCTCACCTGTGATGAGGCCAACTATGGCAGAGTCGTCAGAGAACTTCTGCAGATGGCAGCGTGGGGAGTTGATGGAGAAGTCTGCAGTGTAGCAGTCTGCAGAAAATAAATCTAAAACTGATGCCCTAAAATCCTGAAAAACATTAAATGTTTTAATAATATAATTTTTTACCCCAACAGAGATATTAACATTTATGGTGATCATGGACTGTCAAGTAGGGTGTATGGCACTGATTTGTAATGTTAGACATCTGTAAAGATGCAACTCAAAATCCGCACAGTATTTAGCAGTTATGGCAAGTTATGCCTGTCATTTTGCATGCTTTCATTTGCAAAAGAAACTTTACATATTTGTTGTTATATCAGTTCTTTTGTTCAGCACTATTTTAGTTCACTGCTGATAGGTGTGAATATATTTTTTGAGACGGTGAGAGGACCAAATGTCACACAGGAAATCCACATAGGTGCTCTGAGTTCTGTTTGTTTACAAGTGAAGCTGTGCAAGTGTGTGTTTTTTTGTTGTCTTGCCATCACTTGGGGGTTTAAAGACAGGGGTTATTTTATGAATTTAATGTGGGTGCAATATATAATGGCAGAACCAAACTAGCATTGGCACTGATGGTTCATTATATCTGAGCAAATTTTTCATTCTTAAACGCAGAACTGAGTCATTTAGAGTGTCAGATGGTATACCTGTATGCCTACCCACTTAGGAATCCTGTAGAGACCTATAGTGGGTATTGAAACTAGCAAGCCTATTTTCACAAATATATTTTCAGATATGAACCTTGTCTCTCCTTCCCATGGCTTATGTGAATCAAAGACATGGTTCTTGCATTACAACGGAAGCACTTTTCAGCAAGTGGCACAGGTTAGTGGCACACTAACCTACAATGTGGCCATATTAACCACTCGAGCAGCCAAAGGAAGAGGGGATTCTAAGCCATTTCTGCAGATGTGCAAGCAGCTGCTAAAGGAAAATCTCGTGAAGAGGCTTATTGAACTCATGTGACTCTTATTTTACATGCCATCTTTCCATCAAAAATTACAGGAAGCTGAGCCGACTGCACTAGACAGCAGATGTGATTTAACCTGTCAAACTGGAAGCGTGATCGCATTGTGCTGTATGACCTGACTCACTACTGCTAAAATCTGAAAACACAAAAAAGATTTTAGGAATTAAAACTACATTTTCTTCTTTCAGTTCCTCAAACCTCCCAAAAACATCTCCATGGTTTCACTGCGGCTTAAAAAAAAGTTTAAAAAAAAAGGGGGCACCCTTATGGCCTAAAACTTCTTAGTGAACAAAACAGTTATGAGTTTCTTAGAGAAAAAAAGGCTGTATTCTGATGTGTTTGGAAATACCAAGAAACCTGTGATGTCATGCTAGATTTTAATGACTTCTGTTTAAACCCTGCTGATTCCAGCATGCTGAATCCCACTGGAAAATTTTACCAAAAAAGTCGTGTGAGGCATGCAATGTGAAAAACATTAGGTAAAATAGTTAATGTGGGTCACAACTGAGTTAGGTGCTTGCATTTCCATCTGCCTCTGAAAAGAATCACATAAGAGCTGCACAACAGACGAGGAAAGGTGTGAAAACAACAGGAACATGATCTGAAGCTGTAAAGGAGAGGGGTGAGGGGAACAGACACTTGAAACCAAGTGCTGTTGCAGGTGTCATGTTTGCATGGTTGAGTGACTGCACACACAGTACTCTGAAAAAAAAGGTGTGAGAAAAATCTTGTGGTTTTGGCGGAAGGTAAAATCTTTGAAATGCTGATCTTGAAAATGAGATAAAGCAAGATTTAACACAGATATGCCATTTATAAAACACTATCAGGTTTCTTTTTGTTAGGACTTTGGATGAGGGTTATCAATCAAGCTGTAGATGTTCATTCATAATTTCAGTTTGTTTTTTTCCTCATTCATTTTGACTACACTGTATTCAAAGAACTTTATATGAATGGTGTACGTGGCTGTTGTGTTTTGGGGCGAGCATACTGCAGTAATAATCTCTACTATTGTTATAATAAAATAAGAGCAAGTATCCTTTGTTTGCATGGCATGCAACATAAAAAGATGAACAGAAAGACTACACTAATTTCACGACTCGTTCATGCAGTTTTGTATTTTATATAGTCTGCTTTTTTTTTATATATATATAAAGTAATAGTACAGTTAGACTTTTCAAAATGTGGCATGGTGGGGCAGTGTGTAGTGGTTTTGCCTCATACCTTGAAGGTTTCTGGTGTGAACGTCTGGTTCATCTATGGCATCTCTGTGGGAAGTTTGTGTCTTTACACTTGCTGCCAATTTAGAGAACATTTTGTTCTAAATTGGCAGCAAATGTGAGTGTGAAACCCTGACTTAAGCTAAGAAGAAGAATGCATTTACAAAACAAATTGTATAGTGGTTTCTGTGTTATGAAAACGAAAAATATTTCAAAGTTTGGGTTTGATGCATATTGTTTATTTGACATGCATTCATTCTAATACATTACTTGTGCTTACTGAGCATTTCTTAATTGCTTTAGCACATTTTAGACTTGTTATAAAGTTTTGAGCACTGAGGCTGCAGTTTGTAAAGCAGTTTGTAAATGCAACAAAACACTAGTACAGAATTCAGTCAAAGCAGTGCAGAAAAGTATATTCGATCAACTCTTACATGCATTTCAATTTGAGTTAAATAAAATGATCAAATTGAATCGAAATATGAGGTTCAGAAATGTATATGATTCCAGTGAATGCTTTACAGTTTGACGGTGTTGTGTGACCACATGCACGTATGCGTAAATGAATAGTTTATACCAAACTAGACAAAAAAATACATTACCAGTCAAAGGTTTGGACACTCACCCATTCACATGAATGAGTGAGTGTGTACTGTATAAATATTAAAAAATCAGACATTGTCGTGTTGATGTTCCGAGGCCAGGAAATGTAGTAATTTCTTAGTAGCTTCTTAAGTTGTCAGTATCAATTCATAATTGCAAATAACAATTACAGCACTCATCACAGTGCATTTCTTTTAAGTCGTATATTTCTTCTAAATGGCAACAAATTCTGAAACATAACCTCCAAACCAAATGAAACTGATGAGTGTTTTCAGGTTTAGTCTGTGATTTCACAGAGATGTTCACGGAAAGTCTACCTTTCTCACTCAGTAAAGGCTTTAGTCATATGCATATTTTCACATTGGTGTAAAGGTCCTTTACTAACATAAGGAGAAGGGCAACAAGGAGAAAACAGTTGTAACGGGGAATTTATAAATAGGTTACATTATCCCTACTGTGGGCTGGATCCAGACCTCTGAAACCCACAGTTAATATATGATGTGAATTTTGAATTGTGAAATTACAGTTTAGGAGTATTTTATAGCTATTTATATGTATAGCTACATTTTTAAATTAAGGGTAAAACTTTATTCTCAGTATCTCGAATGAGGAGGAAATAAGAAATAAAATAGAAATTTAAAAGCAAGTTTTTCTTCACCAGAATTCTTTATCAAAAAAACATTACCAAAAAAAAAAAAAAGATCAGACCCCTTACTGCCAGCTTATGAAAGTTTTCATGCTGTCATAACGCGCAGTGCAAGATGGAGGAGGGTTTTTTTGGTTTAGTCGCTTCAGTCTTTGTCTTATGTCAGCTTCCTCTGTAGTGGGTTTAAATCCTTTTATGAGCACGGCTGGAGGCAGAGCTCCTTTTCACAGGGCAGATTTTTGTGATCTACAATATCAGAGGATTCTAGTTTGGTATGTTTTTATTTTACACCTATTTTTTTAATCATCCTATCCTAGCTAGTTTTCATTTCTCATGCATATGTCATTCTTTAGCATAAAATTTCAGTTCTGCTTACATTAGATTACACACATCACATTGTGCATTTGAACTGCACTGGCCACTCTCTGTACAAACGAATAGGATTAGGTATGCAATTAACAAAATACTAAATGATCACAAATTAAATGTTGATGCAGAATGCTTGCTTTACTTTGTCTTTTTTTTCTTTGCTCATTTGTTTTCCTGTTTGCACACACACCTTTACTTCACAGTAACAGTCCACAGCATGCTAAACTGTGCTGTGGTTTGAAGTGTGACAGTTTGCGTTATATTTTTTTGTCATTCAGTAAGTTGTTGGCATTTCGTTAAGAATAAGGGAGTGAGACAGTAATGGAGGCAGTAAACAGTTCTGAAAGAATGAATAAATGTAATTAATGTTTAGAAGTTTTGCTATATATATATATATATATATATATATATATACACACACAAGCTGACATACATACTAGCTTATTTTTGCTTTTAATTTGTCTAAACAAAAACAATCAAACTCCACAAGCCAAATGGTCAAACCATATTAATAGGGTTTCCTCTCTCTATCCACAGATGATGGAAGGTGAAAGAATTAGTGTGAATGTGGAGGACCTTGACTTGCTTGATTTGTACGAGAACTTTTATAATTACTCATGGAACGACTCTGATGTTGGTTGTTGTGAAGGGGGTGATGTTTGCGACCTGCATGACGGTGTGAATTTTGAAGCAGTGTTCATACCAGTTCTGTACTCTGTGGTGCTTGTTGTTGGTCTACTGGGGAATGGACTACTGCTGGGAATACTGGCTCGGAGTAGGAAAACCTGGAGTGTGACAGATACCTTCATCCTCCACCTGGGAGTGGCAGATGTCCTGATGCTGGTGACGCTGCCCATCTGGGCTGCACAGTATGGCCAAAGTGATGGATGGACATTTGGTACTCCCCTGTGCAAGATCACTGGAAGTGTTTTTACAGTAAGTATTGTGCTGAGGAAAGATGCTTTAAAAATGACTGTATTATATGACGATTCATTTGATAGAGGTTGTAAAGTATTACTTACTCTTCTTTTGTTGATTCCTTTAGATCAACTTCTACTGTGGGATCTTTCTCCTGGCCTGCATCAGTCTGGATCGCTACCTGTCCATCGTCCACGCCACCCAGATGTACTCCAGAAAGAAGCCTTGGGTTGTTCATGCCAGCTGCTTGATGGTTTGGTTCTTTTCCCTGCTCCTCTCTGTCACTGACTGGATCTTTCTAGAAGATGTGTTTGATGACAGACGAGGCAGAAGAGAGTGTATTCACAACTATCGCAAATTTAATGAAACGGAATTAGATTCTTGGAAGTTGGCATCTCGCCTGATTTATCACATAATGGGCTTTCTGCTTCCTTCACTTATCATGATTGTCTGCTACTCCTGCATCCTGCATCAGCTGAGGTGTGGTACTCAAAGCCTTAAAAAGCAGAAAGCTTTCAAGGTCATCGTGGCTGTGGTTGTGGTTTTCTTTCTCTGCTGGACGCCGTACAACATCATGATCTGGGTGGAAATGTTTCATTTTGACAACAGCAATGAAACTTGTTCAGGCACAACATCTCTGGAGAAAGCTAAGACAGTGACCACCACTGTGGGTTTCATTCACTGCTGTCTCAATCCTATCCTGTATGCTTTTGTGGGTGTGAAGTTCCGGCGTCAGCTCATGGGCATCCTCAGATCTCTGGGCTGCAAGATGGCAAGTGCCAAACTCCAATCTGCTGTCAGGAGCAGAAAAAGCTCCATTTGGTCTGAGTCTGCCGACACGTCCAACTCTATCGCTATCTGAGAAAGACAAAAACAGCAAATCTGAACAAGCTTGCTTACAGATCCAAACTGACATGCAGACAAAGATATAAACATGAGAACATGCAATGCCCTTTTGTATTATATTGTTGTGTTGTTTTCTGTAGTTCTTAGTGCATCAGTAGTTAAAGGACTGAAATAATTTTATCTATCTTGAACTTGCACCTGCATTTGCTGGAAGCTTATAGTATTTCCTTTTTCTGATTGCTGGGGAGTATTGTACTATAAATAAATAATTTATACTACAGTACTAAAAAATAATTCTCATGTTTTCAAGACAACATGAGAAATATTAGTGTAAAGAACTACTGTTTCACCTTAAAAGGTTTTAAACAGCATGTATTTTATGTCACATTTTTTGTATATATTCATGTTTTTTGAATCAAATGTTCAAATTCCAAATAAATTTTATTAAACATAAGCAAGTCTACTTCTAACATTACAGCACACCCACAGTCCCATCACAGGAATCTTGGGTAATTATTCACTGAAATTAACTTACTTGTTGTCAAAGCTATGCAAGGAGTTTTGGAAATATCTATCAAAACTGCAAGACAGTTAAAAAAAACATCAAACAGTTGGTACATTCCTTTGATCAAGTGTACCAGGCGCCAGGTTTTAAGTTTCTATTTGAAATCTGTCGACTAGTATTTTTAATTTTCTTAATTTGACAGAAAGATGGCAGAAAAATTAGTCTTTCTTCTGAAAACAACCTAAAATTTGAAAGACGTGATTTATCACAATTATTAGTCACAAAGAGATAACGCATATAGACTAAAACCCCAAACCTCTTTTAAATGCCAAGAAAAAAAAAATCTGAAACGCAACATCCAAACCAAATGAAACTGACAAGCGTTTTCAGACATACTGTCTGATGTCACAGAAATGTTCACGGAAAGTATGACTACCTTAGTCACACACTAACCGTATAAATGATTTTTTATCATGTGCGTATCTTTACAGGTCCTTTATTATCATAAAGAGAAGAGCAACAGAGATTTTTTTTATTTTTATACAGTTTTACAGGGAATTTATAGGTTAGGCTATCTCTACTGTAGGCTAATTCCAGACATGTGAAACAAAAAAGTTAATACATTAAGTGAATTGAAATTTTAGTTCAGGATCATTTTATAGCTGTATCAAAATATGATAAATAGACTAGCTCTTACATTGCACTTTTCTACTCTTACGGAGCACTCAAAGCACTTTACAAAACACGTATGCATTTACCCACTCACACAAGCACTTCCTTCTACAGCTGAGTGCTTACTATCTAACGTTCACACTCTGACGATTGCATCAGAAAGAAACTTGGGGTTCAGTATCTTGCTGAATGACAATTTGGCATGCAGACTGGAGCAGCCAGGAATCGAACCACCAACCTTGCAATTACTAGATGACCTGCTCTACCTCCTGATCCACAGCCACCCCAAAATATGCATTCTATTTTTAAATGTAGGTTAAAGCTTTATTCTCACCATCTTAAAAATTGAGGAAATAAGAAATAAAGAAATTTAAAACAATTTTTTTTTTTATTATCAATCATTAGCAATAGTTTCTATTAATGTCTGTAAAAACATCAAACTCCTTAGTGACAATTACTGATAATGAACACATATAATGTGCCGTGTATGGAGGAGGAGTTTTATTTTTTTTCGGTATGCATGTCTGAAATTTCTTATGTCAGCTTCCTCTTTAGTGGGTTTAGATGCTTTCATCTGAACTGCTAGAGGTAGACCTCTTTTTCACTGGGCAGCTGTGTGATCTCCAATATCAGAGACTTCTAGTTTGGTATGTTTTTATTTTATGCCTATTTTTTCTATTCTTTTCTTTTTTTTTTTTTTTAAATCATCCCATACTAGCTAGTTTTCATTTTTCATGCACATATCATTATTATAGAAATTTGGTCCAACTTACATTACAGACATTGTGTATTTGAACTGCACTGAACCCACTCTATACAAACAAATTAATGAACAAATAACTAAATGATCACAGAATGCTTTCTTTGCTCATTTGTTTACCTGCTTGTACACCCACCTTCAGTTCACAGTAACAGTCCACAGGATGTTAAACTGCGCAGTTGTTTGAAGTATTACAGTGTGGTATTTTACCGTTTTTAGTTATTCAGTAAGTTGTTGGCATTTTGTGAAGAATAAGGCAGTGAGACAGTAATGAATGTGATACTACTCCTTTGAATCATTTACCTTATCAAAAGAATGATTGATTCTTCATGATATAACATCATGATTAAAATTCCGATTAATGTTTAGGAGCTTCATGGCTCCTAATTTGTTGCAAACTGTGAATTTATACATACTTCCTCTTTGATGTGTGCATACAGTTTTCTTCTCCAAATTCTACCACTGAACAAAAAAGGGATGAATATAAAATAAATAAAACAAATAAATAAATGAAAAATAAATCAGTAATATGACCGAAATGTCATAACTCCTTTATGTTGATACAAGTAATTCAGATAACAAAAATAAAATTAGAAACCTTATAACGCAAAGTATTATATACCCAGGTACAGTAGTATTAGTATTTATGTTTCCTGCTAATGCAGCAGGTTTGCTATGCTGTTATAAAACCCTTAGCTGACATACGATCTGCTTAGAATGTGAACATTTTAAGGAAACCTAAAGGATTAAACTAAATACAGAAGAAGAAAACAATGTTTTTGCTTTTAATTTGTCTAAACAAAAAAAAAATCATACATACATGCAAACCTACACACACACACACACACACACACACACACACACACACACACACACACACACACACACACACACACACACACACACACACACACACAGACACACACACACGCAGATAGATAGATAGATAGATAGATAGATAGATAGATAGATAGATAGATAGATAGATAGATAGATAGATAGATAGATAGCGCCACTGTGTGGTTGATAACAACTCCACAAGCCAAATGGTCAAACCAAATTACTGGCATTTGCTCTCTTTTTCTTAAAATGTGAACATTTTAAGAAAACCTAAATTACTAAACTAAATACAGAAGATGAAAACATAATATTTGCTTTTAATTTGTCTAAACAAAAACAATCAAACAATCAAATTCCACAAGCCAAATGGTCAAACCAAATTAATAGGGTTTCTTCTCTCTATCCACAGATGATGGAAGGAAAACGATTACACTGAATGTGGAGGACCTTGACTTGCTTGATTTGTACGAGAACTATTATAACTACTCATGGAACGACTCTGATGGTGGTTGTTGTGAAGGGGGTGATGTTTGCGACCTGCATGACGGTGTGAATTTTGAAGCAGTGTTCATACCAGTTCTGTACTCTGTGGTGCTTGTTGTTGGTCTACTGGGGAATGGACTGCTGTTGGGAATACTGGCTCGGAGTAGGAAAACCTGGAGTGTGACAGATACCTTCATCCTCCACCTGGGAGTGGCAGATGTCCTGATGTTGGTGGCGCTGCCCATGTGGGCTGCACAGTATGGGCAAAGTGATGGATGGACATTTGGTACTCTCCTGTGCAAGATCAGTGGAAGTGTTTTTACAGTAAGTATTGTGCTGGAGGAAAGATTCTTTGAAAATATCTGTGTTATATGACGATTCATTTGATAGAGGTTGTAAAGTATTACTTACTCTTCTTTTGTTGATTCCTTTAGATCAACTTCTACTGTGGGATCTTTCTCCTGGCCTGCATCAGTCTGGATCGCTACCTGTCCATCGTCCACGCCACCCAAATGTACTCCAGAAAGAAGCCTTGGGTTGTTCATGCCAGCTGCTTGATGGTTTGGTTCTTTTCCCTGCTCCTCTCTGTCACTGACTGGATCTTTCTAGAAGATGTGTTTGATGGCAGACGAAACAGAAGAGAGTGTATTCACAACTATCGCAAATTTAATGAAACGGCAGAAGATTCTTGGAAGTTGGCATCTCGTCTGATTTATCACATAATGGGTTTTCTGCTTCCTTCACTTATCATGATTGTCTGCTACTCCTGCATCCTGCATCAGCTGAGGTGTGGTACTCAAAGCCTTAAAAAGCAGAAAGCTTTCAAGGTCATCATGGCCGTGGTTGTGGTTTTCTTTCTCTGCTGGACGCCGTACAACATCACACTCTTGGTGGAAACGTTTCATTTTGACAACAGCAATGAAACCTGTTCAGTCACATCTCTGGAGAAAGCTAAGACAGTGACCATGACTGCGGGTTTCATTCACTGCTGTCTCAATCCTATCTTGTATGCCTTCGTGGGTGTGAAGTTCCGGCGTCAGCTCTTGGGCATCTTCAGATCTTTGGGCTGCAAGATGGCAAGTGACAAACTCCAATCTGCTGTCAGGAGCATGAAAAGCTCCATTTGGTCTGAGTCTGCCGACACGTCCAACTCTATCGCTATCTGAGAAAGACAAAAACAGCAAATCTGAACAAGCTTGCTTACAGACCCAAACTGACATGCAGACAAAGATATAAACATGAGAACATGCAATGTGCATTTGTATATTTTTTTCTTTAAAAAAAAAAAAGAAAAACCTGAAACAGGCAGTGGTTATTGTGTTGTTTTCTGTAGTTCTTAGTGCATCAGTAGTTGAATGTGAAGGGACAGAAGTATTTGCATTTGTTGGCAGCTCATATTTCCTTTTTCTGATTATGGACAGTAGTGTACTAAAAATAAGTCGGGACAACATGAGAATTATTTGTGTAAAGAGCTACTGTTTTACTTAAAAAGGTTTAAAACAGCATGTATTTTATGCCTCATTTTTGTATACATTTGTGTCTTTTGTGTCAAATGTTCAAATTCCCAATAATTTTCTTTTAAACATAAAAATGTTTGTGTTCAATACTTCAGCACACCCACAGGGCAACAGGCCAGCTACAGGTTCTTAAAGTTATACAAGGATCTTTGGAAACATCTAACAAAACTGTAAAAAAAATATTTAAAAAATTGTTACATTTATTGATTAGGTGTTCTGGTCTCCAGGTTACAGTTTCCATTTGAAGCCTTTCGACTAGTTGAAAGAGAAATGGCAGAAAATTTCGATTTTTGTCTTAATTTTGAAAAAACCTAAACTTTGATTAAAAAAACTTGGCAAATATTACTCACATGCAGATAAAACATGTAGACTAAGACCAAAAATCCATCCATCCATTCTCTCCCGCTTATCCGGGGCCGGGTCGCTGGGGCAGGAGCCTAAGCAGAGAAGCCCAGGCTTCCCTCTCCCCAGCCACCTCCTCCAGCTCATCCGGAGAGACCCCAAGGCGTTCCCAGGCCAGCCGAGAGATATAATCCCTCCAGCGTGTCCTGGGTCTACCACAGGGCCTCCTCCCAGTGGGACATGCCTGGAACACCTCACCCAAGAGGCGGCCAGGAGGCATCCTAATCAGATGCCCGAGCCACCTCACCTGGCTCCTTTCGATGTGGAGGAGCAGCGGCTCTACTCTGAGCCCCTCCCAGATGGCTGCACTCCTCACCTTATCTCTAAGGGAGAGGCCAGCCACCCTTCAAAGGAAACTCATTTCAGTTGCTTGTATTCGCGATCTTATTCTTTCGGTCACTACCCAAAGCTCGTGACCATAGGTGAGGGTAGGAACGTGGATCGACCGGTAAATCGAGAACTTTGCTTTTACACTAAGCTCCCTCTTCAGCATGACAGACCAGTGCAGCGTCCGCATCACTGTAGAAGCAGCCCCAATCCGTCTGTCGATCTCCCGCTCCCTTCTCCCATCCCTCGTGAACAAGACCCCGAGATACTTGAACTCCTCCACTTGGGGCAAGAACTGGTTCCTGAGCCGGAGAGGGCACTCCACCCTTTTCCGGCTGAGGATCATGGCCTCAGACTTAGAGGTGTTGATTCTCATGCCGGCCGCTTCACATTTGGCTGCGAACCGTTCCACTGCGAACTGGAGGCCACCCCTTGATGAAGCCAACAGGACCGCATCATCTGCAAAGAGCAGAGATGAGACTCTGAGGCCACCAAGGAAGAAGCCTTCCACCACCTGGCTACACCTAGAAATTCTGTCCATAAAAATTATGAACAGAATCGATGACAAAGGGCAGCCCTGACGGAGTCCAACACCCACAGGAAAGGAATCCGACTTATTACCGGCTATACGGACCAAGCTCTCACTGCGGTTGTACAAAGACTGAATGGCCCGCAACAACAGGCCAGACACCCCATACTCCCGCAGGACCTCCCAAAGGACACCCCGAGGGACACGGTCAAATGCCTTCTCCAAGTCCACAAAGCACATGTAGACTGGTTGGGCAAACTCCCATGCACACTTGAATATCCTTGAGATGATAAAGAGCTGGTCCAGCGTTCCGCGACCAGGACGAAAACTGCATTGTTCCTCCTGGATCCCAGGTTCGACCAAACCACCAAATGTCAACCAAAAATGTCTTTTAAATGTCAAATAATTCTGAAACCAAATGAATCTGACAAGCGTTTAGTTTCGGGTTTCACAGAAATGTTGACAGAAAGTGTAACTGCCTTAGTCACACACTGACCCTATATATGCTTTATCATATGCATATCTTCCCACTGGCGTAAAAGCCATTTACTAAAGTAAACAGAAAGGCAACAAGGAGAAAGAAATGTTGTGCTGGTGATGGTTGGTGTTGTCAGGCTTCCGGAAAAGCAGGCAGGTGAATGAGTAGGTGGGTTGGGAGGCCGGATAGTGGACAGTGGCTTCCCAGCAGCTGACGCTGACTTTCTTGCGAGGAGCAGGAGCTTCCACAGGACCATAAATACCCAGCATGATCAGCAGATGGGATGCAGGTGCGTGGAAAAGCAATCACAGCACCAACGGCCGCCCTTGGAGGGGCAGGGGGTGGGGAGAAAGCGCAGACCAACCATTACAGTTTTGAGTTCTGGATTTTCAGTTTCTGTTAATGTCTCTGTTGATTCTTAGTTAATTGTAGTTGTTGCAATTTAGAATTTTGCATATCTCCTTAGGGTTTCAATTTTAAACATTTAGTTATGGTGTCTGTTGTATTCCAGTTTGCTCTGCCTTCCCTATGTTTCCTGTGTCTAGTCAAGTCCATGTTTCTGTGTCCCATCTTCTGTTACTTCCTGTTTTAATTTGCTAGTCTCTTATCTTGTGTTTAGTTTTGCTTCTTTTGTCTTGTTTTCACTGAGTGGTTTCGGCCATGTACCATTGTGCTTCTCATTTTTTCCTAATTACCCCAGTGTGTACTTAAGCCCTGAAATTTCCTCTGTTCTTTGTTGCGATGTGCCCCATTGCGGTCCTGTGTTCTCCATAGGTCTGGTCCCTAGTTCCTGCCGAGCTGAAGTTTTTGGGTTTTGTGAACAATTTACATTAAAGCTGAACTCTGAGTTAATTCCTTGCCTCTGGAGTCTTGCACTTGGGTCCTACTCCATTCAGCTCTACACAGCTGAACAAGAAAATGAACAAGACATATGAAACACACAATTTAAAACATGAAATGAAATTAAAGTTTAGTATTATTTTATAGCTATGTAGAAAATATAAACTACATTTATAAATGAAGGCTAAATTTTTTTCGCACCATCTTGAATGATGAGGAAATAAGAAATAAAATCGAAATTTAGAAACAGTTTTTTTTCGTCACAAAAATGCATCATCAAAATGTTACCAGCAATCAATCGCTGGCTAGAACCCTGATGATGAACCCAATGATTTCTGTTAAATATCAGACTCCTTGCTGCCAGCTTCTGAAAGTTTTCATACTGTCATAATGTGCAGTGAAAGGTGGAGGAGGGTTTTTTTTTTTTTTGGTTTGGTTGTCTCAGTTTTCATTTTATGTCAGCTTCCTGTGTGGTGGGTTTAAATGCATTTATCAGCATTGCTTAAGGCAGAGCTCTTCTTCACTGGGCAGATTTTTGTAACCAGAGGATTCTAGTTAGGTATGTTTTTTTGTTACACCTATTTTTTATTTTTATCTTTATTATAGAATTTCACTTTCCTTACATTAAATTACACACACATTACACACATCCACTGGCCCCTCTCTGTACAAATTAATTTGATAAAATATGCAATTAAGGAATTACCAAATGATCACGTATTGAATTTTGATGCAGAATTCTTGCTTTGCTTTGTTATCTTTGCTCAATTGTTTTCCTCTTTGTGCATACCTTTACTTCACAGTAACAGTCCACATCATGTTGAGCTGTGATGTGGTATGAAGTGTGATTTGTGTGAGTTTGCTTTATATATTGTTTGTCATTCAGTAAGTACTTTAACAAAAGGATGATTCATTCTTCATAATATTACATCAAGTCACAGACGATTAAAATTCTGATTAATAAGGAGCTTCACGGCTCCTAATTTGTTTTACAAGTTTCTTCTTGGATATGTATAATCATTTTTCTTCAACAAATTCTACCACTGAATTAAAAAAAACATTAAGTTAAAAAAAACTCCCTTTTGTTGATTGGTACAAGTAATTCAGATAATCAAATATAAAATTACTAACCTTTATTATTTTGGCAAACACTTGGTATTTCACCCTGTGCTTACAGTTAAATATTATTTAGAAAAAAACACAATATTCTTTACCTGTAAACATTTTGAAAGTATTTTCAAATTCTTTGTCTGGAAGGCATTGGATGTCTAATGCAGCAGGTTTGATATATTACAGCTGACTTAAAGTGTGAACATTTTAAGAAAACCTAAACAATTAAGCTAAGTACAGAAGATGAAAACATTTTTTTTTTTTGCTTTGAATTTGTCTAAACAAAAATAAGCAGTCAGGCATACATACAAACAGATAGATGTCACCACCATGTAGTTGAAAGCAATTAAAAGTAAAACGCTCATACCAAGTTAATGGCATTTCCTCTGTTTCTGCACAGATGATGGAAGGTGGTGTTTGTTGTTGGTCTACTGGGCAATGGAGTGCAGTTAGGGGAGGCATTGCCTCCCATCATCATGTCAAGTAAAATATTAACAATGATAAGAGAAAATACATTTGACCACTTGACTGTTCTATAAAACTGTTTTATGAAACTGTTTAGTGAATTATTTCAACCCTTTAATGGTCAAAATCCCGGAATTTATGCATTGCCTGTTCAACACATGGAAGAAATGCGGGATGAGGCAGTGCAGTGCTGTGCCTCACCTCTGGTGGCGCTGTGTCACATACAATAAATGAAGCAGGCGGTTGGCATGCCCATTGCTGTCTCTCTTTATATCTCCAATATACATGTTTGATTACACATGTGCTACACATGCTAATGTTCCACAGTCTGTCTAATATATTGAATGAATGTGTGTGACATGTTTATTCTTTGTGATTGGTCATAAATGCACAGTGAATATACACAGAGTGAGGCAGAAAGTACCGTGCCACACCGATAGGGGGCAGTGCTGTCCCAGCAGCAGTGCTGAGAAGGATAGGTGCATGGACTTCATTTTCAAATAAAGGTAAGATAATACTTTTTTTTTTTTTTTAATTTAGAAAGAGACCCCCCCCCCCCAAAAAAAAAAAAAAAGTTTGACCTTACATGAAATATTTTGTTTTTCTTGCCATCATTGTTGAACAGTATGAAGTTGAGTAAGGCATAATTAATCATTAGCATAATTAAAATTGAAATATAAGCTTCTATTTTGGGTTCATATATGTAAACATCCACTCCAGACGAGTCAGTGCTTCACCCGTCTCAAACCTCACCGCACGTCATTGATTTGGTACTTCCCTGTGCAAGAACACTGGAAGTGTTTTTACAGTACGTATTGTGCTGGAGGAAACAGGCTTTGAAAATATCTATATTATATCATGATTCATTTAGCAGAAGTTGCAAAGTTACTCCTTCTCTTGGGCCTGTGCTTCGAGGTTTCTGACAGTTAGTATGACCTGGGCGTGCTGATTTGTAGCAGAGTTGCGTGTCTCTGGCATTTATACTGGCTGCATAAAGCGGCCCAGACTTGACTAATACTCTGGCAGGGGTATTGTGCAGATTTCAAGAGCATCAGATTGCAATTACATGCGATGTGGAGAAAATGTTTCACTGTTTCCATGTCAGCCCAAAAAATAGGGATTTCCTAAGATTCCTGCGGTGGAAAGATGGGAATACTGATAGTGAGCCCAAGGAATATCACATGCGAGTGCACATTTTTGGAGCGACATCGTCACCAGGATGTACTAACTATGGCATGAAATATCTTGCAAGTGAACATGAGAAGGACTACCCTTTGGCAGCCAGCTTCATTCAAAAAACTTCTACGTGGATGATGTACTAACCAGCATTGATTCAGTCAACAAGGCAAAGCAGCTGGTCTGTGAAGCTCAAAACGTATGTGCTAAGGGGAGACTGCGCTTGCACAAATTTGTGTGCAATAGTAAGGAGGTTTTGAGTGTTATCCCAGAAACTGAATGAGCCAGCAATGTAAAGGACGTCAACTTGAACTAAATTCCAATGCAAAGTGTATTGGGAGTAAAATGGAATGTTGAGGCTGACGTGTTCTCATTCAGTGTACCCCTCAAAGAAAGGCCAGCCACACGTTGAGGAATTCTGGCAACAGTAGCAAATGTGTACGACCCGTTAGGATTTCTTTCGCCCTACACTCTAACTGGGAAGCAAATACTCCAGGAAATGTGCAAACGTGGAGTAGTATGGGACGAACCTATTCCCCCCGCATTGAAGACTCCCGCCTCCTGGTAGATTCATTAGAGAAGATTTGTATGCCAGGAAGAGGTGGTGGAAAGTGCAATATTTGACAGAGCAGTTCTGGAGCAGATGGCACAAGAAATACTTAATCAACATCAGCTTAAGACAACAGTGGCATACACCCAGAAGAAACATGCAAGTTGGGGATGTAGTGATTGTAAAGGAGGACATTGTTCCTAGAAACAAGTGGAAATTGGCAAGGGTAGTTGAATCAACTAAAGATGATGATGGTTTAGTGCGAAAGGTTAAGCTCCAAGTAGGACAAACAGATTTGGGAATAAAAGATGAAGGTTTGAAACAGCTATCGTTTCTTGAGAGACCAGTTCAAAAACTAGTGGTATTAGTTGAAAATGAGTCCTACGTTACAGAAGAGGTTGCAAGGGTCAACATAAACATAAATGTATAATCTTTAAGATTGTAAGTAATTTCACTTTGTAACATAGTATGGAGGCTGATTGTCATTTTATGGAAAATTACCAGATTTAAATTTGTTCAATTCATTGTGAATATAAATCTTTTGTAATTTTGGTGGCAGTGTAGCTGTCGCAGAGGGAAGGTGTTTATTTGTTCATATTTTGTCATTTTCTTTGTAAATCTTGAAAATTAATTTACCTTGTGTTGTATTATTGACATTTGTTGGTGGAGTTGTGTATTGCATGGAGAGGTGATCATGCAGCGAGCTCATGATTAATTGATTGATGCAAGCTATCGGAGGCTACCGACAACACCCAGAAAATATGTTAGTGTTGATTTAAGCTTGAAAAGAAAAAGAACGGATAATATGGGCAATAACTCTCCTAAATGTTTGGGCAGAAGGTGCACACGGTATGTTTATGTATTTACTTTGGATATAAGTTTTATTTTGGTTGTAAATGTCAGTTAATTAACACGTTTATATTGTGCATTCAATATAGTTTTTCACTGTGTTGCTGGCAAAGAAGAGAATAAAAGCTGGTTAACATCAGTTGGAGCATGGCTTTATTCTGCACCAAACAAAAAACCTTTGGGAGCTGTTATACCCCACCTGCCCCTTTCCTTCTGTTAAAATCTATCTGTCTGTCAGCAGGCAGAGGGCGCCCATTACCCCACAAGTGGAGTAGTGCAGTAGGCGCTGCTGCGGCGATCGCAAGGCGTTGGGGGGAGGGGGTGGTCATGTCGCCCATATCAGGAACCGCTACTGCTATGGCTCCTGTTTTGGTTAATGCATTGTTTGCTTCTTTATGTTATGTTTTTAAGTTAGTTTTTCTGATTAGTTTATTTAGTACTTTTCACTTGATTTTAATGAGGCGGTGGTGGTGGTGGCGATACTGGTGGCTTGGGGGGGGTGGTGTACCCCTGTCCAGCCCCCTGCCCCCATTTTATTTGCTGTGCTTCCCTGGGATTGTGGTTCTTCACTCAAGGATGTGGTAATCAGGTGTATGGGTGAATTATTTTTATTTAGTTTCTTGGGAGAATCCTCCTCGCTTGCACTGGTCCCTGGCAAACAGGGACCAGTGCAAGGGATTTTTTGCTCCTTAATTCTTGTGTGCCTTTGGAATTCTCATCCATCCATCCATTCTCTCCCGCTTATCCGGGGCCAGGTCGCTGGGGCAGGAGCCTAAGCAGAGAAGCCCAGGCTTCCCTCTCCCTAGCCACCTCCTCCAGCTCATCCGGAGGGACCCCAAGGCATTCCCAAGCCAGCCGAGAGATATAATCCCTCCAGCGTGTCCTGGGTCTACCACGGGGCCTCCTCCCAGTGGGACATGCACGGAACACCTCACCCAAGAGGCGGCCAGGAGGCATCCTAATTAGATCCCTGAGCCACCTCAACTGGCCCCTTTCAATGTGGAGGAGCAGCAGCTCTACTCTGAGCCCCTCCCAGATGGATGCACTCCGCACCTTATCTCTAAGGGAGAGGCCAGCCACCCTTCGAAGGAAACTCATTTCTGCCGCTTGTATTCGTGATCTTATTCTTTCGGTCACTACCCAAAGCTCATGACCATAGGTGAGGGTAGGAACGTAGATAAACTGGTAAATCGAGAGTTTTGCTTTTACACTAAGCTCCCTCTTCAGCATGACAGACCGGTGCAGTGTCTGCATCACTGCAGAAGCAGCCCCAATCCGTCTGTCAATCTCCCGCTCCCTTCTCCCGTCACTCGTGAACAGGACCCCGAGATACTTGAACTCCTCCACTTGGGGCAAGAACTGAGCCAGAGAGGGCACTCCACCCTTTTCCGGCTGAGTACCATGGCCTCAGACTTAGAGGTGTTGATTCTCATGCCGGCCGCTTCACACTTGGCTTCACACTGCGAGCTGGAGGCCACCCCCTGATGAAGCCAACAGGACCACATCATCTGCAAAGAGCAGAGATGAGACTCTGAGGCCACCAAGGAAGAAGCCTTCCACCACCTGGCTACGCCTAGAAATTCTGTCCATAAAAATTATGAACCGAATCAGTGACAAAGGGCAGCCCTGACGGAGTCCAACACCCACAGGAAAGGAATCCGACTTATTACCGGCTATACGGACCAAGCTCTCACTGCGGTTGTACAGAGACTGAATGGCCCACAACAACGGGCCAGACACCCCATACTCCCACAAGACCTCCCACAGGATACCCCGAGGGACACGGTCGAATGCCTTCTCGAAGTCCACAAAGCACATGTAGACTGGTTGGGCAAACTCCCACGCCCACTCGAATATCCTTGAGAGGATAAAGAGCTGGTCCAGCGTTCTGCGACCAGGATGAAAACCGCATTGTTCCTCCTGGATCCAAGTTTTGACTAACGGACGGACTCTCCTTTCCAGCACCCTGGCATAGACCTTACCGGGGAAGCTGAGGAGTGTGATCCCCCTTTCCCCTCCTGAGTCCCCTGACGGTTTGCCGTCCAAAAGTCTTTTTCCATAGCCTCACCGAACTCTTCCCACACCCGAGTTTTTGCTTCGCCCACTGCCCGAGCTGCATTCCACTTGGCCTGCCAATACCTGTCAGCCCGATAGGAGCCCGATAGGAGCCCGATAGGACTCTTTCTTCAGCTTGATGGCTCCCTTCACCTCTGTAACCACCATCTGGTTCGGGGGTTACCACCACGACAGGCACCAACCACCTTGCAGCCACAGCTATGAGCAGCAGCCTCAACAATGGAGGTGCGGAACATGGTCCATTTGGACTCAGTGTCCTCAGCCTCTCTCGGAATGCTGTCGAAGTTCTGCCGGAGGTGGGAGTTGAAGATCTCCCGGACTGGGGCTTCTGCCAGGCGTTCCCAGCGCACCCTCACAATACATTTAGGTGCGCCAGGTCTGTCCAGCATCTTCCCCTGCCATCTAATCCAACTCACCACCAGGTGGTGATCAGTTGACAACTCAGCTCCTCTCTTCACCCGAGTGTCCAGAAGATACGGCCGCAGATCTGATGATATGATTACAAAATCGATCATCGACCTGCGACCTAAGGTGTCCTGGTGCCATGTGCACTTATGGACATCCTTATGTTCGAACATGGTGTTTGTTATGGACAAACTGTGGTTTGCACAGAAGTCCAATAACAAAACACCATTTGGGTTCAGATCGGGCAGGTCATTCCTCCCAATCACGCCCCTCCAGGTCTCACTGTCATTGCCCACATGAGCATTGAAGTCTCCCAGCAAGACTATGGAGTCACCAGATGGAGCACTCTCCAGCACCCTGCCCAGCAACTCCAAAAAGGGTGGGTACTCTGAACTGTCATTCGGAGCATAAGCACAAACAACAGTCAGGACCCATTCCCCGGCCCGAAGGCGGAGGGAAACAACCCTCTCGTCCAACGGTGAAAACTCTGACATGCAGGCAGCAAGCCGGGGGGATACAAGATTAGCCACCCCAGCTCGCCGCCTCTCACAAAGGGTAACTCCAGACTGGAACAGAGTCCAGCCCCTCTCCAGGAGACTGTTTCCAGAGCCCAGGCCACGCATTGAGGTGAGCCCAACTATATCTAGCTGGTATCTCTCAACCTGTGGCACTAGCTCAGGGTCCTTCCCCACCAGAGAGGTGACATTCCATGTCCCAATAGCCATTCTCGATAGCCGGGGATTGGTCCACCAGGGCCTCTGCCCTGGGCCACCGGCCGACACACACTGCACCTGACCCCTGCAACACCTC
Organism: Archocentrus centrarchus; assembly: GCF_007364275.1. Lineage (NCBI taxonomy): Eukaryota > Metazoa > Chordata > Actinopteri > Cichliformes > Cichlidae > Archocentrus > Archocentrus centrarchus. Next base: position 28,280,372 of record NC_044361.1, on the reverse strand, counting down.
CTGCGGGTGGTAGGCCTACAGGAGGGCGGGCCCATGTAACCTCTTCGGGCTGCGCCTGGCCGGGCACCACAGGCTAATGCCCGGCCACCAGACGCTCTCCCTTGTGCTCCCTCCCCAGGCCTGGCTCCAGGGTGGGGCCCCGGTAATCCTATCCCGGGCAGGGTGAACTGTTCTCTCGTTGTTACAGACATAAGGGTCTTCTGAACCGCTCGTTGTTTGGACCGTCACCCAGGACCAGTTTGCCATGGGAGACCTTACCAGGGGGACAAGCCCCCGGGCAACATAGCTCCTGGGATCACTGGGATGCACAAACCCTTCCACCACGATAAGGTGGCGATAAGGTGGCGATTCACAGAGGAGTGGAATTCTTATGCTTTTCCTAAATAAAAAATTTATTATTATTTTTTTTATTCAACCTTGTCTCTTGCCTTGTCTGTGGGCAAACCTGTATGTGTCTTTTTAGTTAAGGAATTCAATTCCATGGGTCAAACTCCCAGGGTGGTGTTAGATTAGATTAGATAACACTTTATTAATCCGTTTAGGAAGATTCTGTCGAGGAAATTAAAGCTCCAGTAGCAGCGTTTACAAGTAACATAGGCACACAAACACAGCAGAAGTCCCAATAGGCAGAATAAATCAATATATTGATCAATTATTAAATCATTTACTAATAGGGACCTAGAAGCAAGAGACATAATATTTAGTAATCCACATTTAAGTGTTTTATTCTTTGGTGCTGTTGAGGATGCTATACTCTTTGTGAATGTTTATGCTTAAATTGTTTTTGCAGATTTTTGGTGATTTGAGAATGCAGATCAGTATCTATGGGAGTTTGGGGGGATGACAGGAGGAGAGAAGCTGCAGAGAGCCTGCTTTCTGGTCTCAATACTGGATAGTCACATTTAGGGAAATTTAATAAATTTGGCAAAACCTCTAGAAATGAGAACTGCTCCATCTAAAGTAAGAAGGATGCCATCTCTCCTGACAAGACCAGATTTTTCCTAATTGTCTACAAAAGCCACATTGTTCTTTGGAAACAATGGCAATTTAAGGAGAACGTGCAGCTGAACATGTCGCTTGCAAATCTCGTGAGTCGCGGGTTGCAGTTTTTTGGGCTTGTTTTTGAACATGGAGTTGCTTATTTGGGCTTGACTTTCTTTCCGAGTGAAACTCCTTGAATATCTCTTGGCGCCCTATAATAAAGCAAAAGACAAGTGGTAGGTAGTTTGTCCCTTCCAAGCCCCCGTTTCCCGTTGATCGGTCCTGCCCAAGTTGACTGGGCGCACACCCAAACAAACACTCATAACAGCCCAAATTGAGGAGGCAGCGTAAGAATGAGCTCCAGTAAGTGGGGAAAATATAGAAAAAATATATAATAAAGAGTGGGAGAAAGAGAGCGCACTTACAGAATGGATCCGAGTTCTGATGGGAGACAGTGGCACTAAAAGTGGGTATGCACTATATGCAATACATAGGGGCGCCGCACAAGTGGGGGGCGCCAAAACGATGCAACGAAATTATTTCTCTAGTCGCATTTTCTGTATTTAACAGCTGTGCATGTGAAGTGATCAGTAACAGAGGAACTGCGCTGATTAGGCACCCCTGTGCTCCTTCACCTTATGCTAAGAGCTACGCAAGCTAGCAAAATCCTAAACAGCAGGTATTCTATACCACATTTTTCTTTGTATATTATTTATGTTTATGTAAAATGTTGAAATTGTTCAACAGGCTAATTAAAGGAATTGTGGGTGATTACTCACTGAAATGAACTTATTTACTGTTAAAGCTATGCACAGAGCTTTGGAAAAGGCAAGAGCTGCAAGAAAGTTAAAAACACAGCTGGTAAATTCCTTTGAATAGGTGTATTGATTTTCAGGTTTTAGCTTCCATTTGAAGCCTGTTGATTCTTTTGTTTCATTTTCTTCATTTGACAGATAAATGGCAGAAAAATTAGTTTTCATTTATCTTTTTTTTATATATAATCTGAATAAAATGACTTATTACAAATATTACATATGGATAACAAATCTGTATTTAATATTTGTACATAAAGTCAAAATCCAAAAATGTATTTTAAATGTTAAATTTTTCAGATTTGGTCTCTGATTTCACAGAAATGTTCACGGAAAATTGTACCCACACACTGACCCTGTAAATGTTTTTATCATATGCATGTCTTCACATTGGTGTAAAGGCTCTTTGCTAACATAAGGAGAAGGACAACAGTGATAATGAAAAGTTTATACTTTTACAGCAAATTAATACATCGATTAGATTATCTCTATTGTAGGCTAGTTCCAGATATCTGAAACACACAGTGTAATATCCATCCATTGTCCCAATAACATCATTAGTGCTAATTAACAATTTTTTTCACACATCATCTGCCATATAAGGAGGAGCAATGTTTTGGTTTGTGTGTCTGAGTCTGTGTCTTGTGTCAGCTTCCTCTTTAGTGACTTTAAATGCTTTTATCAGAATTGCTGGAGGTAGAGCTCTTTCACTGGGCAGCTTTGTGATCTGCAATATGAGAAACTTCTAGTTTGGTATGTTTTTATTTTACACCTATTTTTTTGAAATTATCCTATAGCTATTTGCATTTCTTATGTGTATGTCATTATTATAGAATTTTGGTCTACCTTACACACATCACATTGTGCATTTGAACTGCACTGTCCTTTCTTAACTGCATACTTCATCCCATTCAAATGAATGGGATGAAGTATGCAGTTAAGAAATTACTAAATGATCACAAATGTTGATGCAGAATGCTTGCTTTGCTTTGTTTTCTTTGCTCATTTGTTTTCCTGCTTGTACACACACCTTTAGTTCACAGTAACAGTCCAAAGCAGGTTAAACTGTGTGCTCTGATTTGAAGTGCGACAGTTTGATATATATATATATATATATATATATATATATATATATATATATATATATATATATATATATATATATATATATATATATCCTTTACCTTAACAAAAGAGTCACAGATGACTGAAAATCTGATTAATGTTAAAAGCCTTGTGACTCCTATTTTATTGCAAAATTGTGAATTTACATATACTTCCTCTTGGAAATGCAGTTTCTCTTCCCCAAATTTGACCATAAAATTTTTCAAAAAAAGGAAGAATAATGAATCTAAAATGACCCCCTCACATACACACACACACCAAAAAAATGCAAAAAAAACTGCAAAATGACTAAAATGGTTATAACTCCCTTATGCTGATTGGTGAAAGTAATTCAGATAATCAAAAATAACATTATAAGCCTTACAAAGCAAAGTAATATATCTCCAGGTTCAGTGCACAGTGTTCTTTACCTGTAAATATTTTTAAAGTGTTTCCAACTTCTTTATCTTGAAGGCAGTGGATGTCTAATGCAGCAGGTTTGCCTTGCTGTAATAAAGCCTTTAGCTGACATACAACTGGCTAAGAATGTAAAAATTTTAAGAAAACCTCAAAAAATAAAAATAATATTTTCATCATCTATATGATTTTTATTTTCAATTTGTGCAAACACAAACAGACATCATGACCATGTGGCTGAAAGACATATCACAAATCAAATGGTCAAACCAAATTAATAGGATTTCCTCTCTCTGCCTACAGATGATGGAAGCTGAAAAGATTACAGTGAACAGGGACGACCTTGACTTGCATGATTTGTACGAGAACTTTTATAATTATTCATGGAACGACTCTGATGATGGTTGTTGTGAGGGGGATGATATTTGTGACCGAACTGATGGTGTGAATTTTGAAGCGGTGTTCATACCAGTTCTGTACTCTGTGGTGTTTGTTGTTGGTTTACTGGGACACGGACTGCTGTTGGGAATACTGGCTCGGAGTAGGAAAACCTGGAGTGTGACAGATACCTTCATCCTCCACCTGGGAGTGGCAGATGTCCTGATGCTGGTGACGCTGCCCATCTGGGCTGCACAGTATGGGCAAAGTGATGGATGGACATTTGGTACTCCCCTGTGCAAGATCAGTGGAAGTGTTTTTACAGTAAGTATTGTGCTGGAGGAAAGATTCTTTGAAAATATCTGTGTTATATGACGATTCATTTGATAGAGGTTGGAAAGTATTACTTACTCTTCTTTTGTTGATTCCTTTAGATGAACTTCTACTGTGGGATCTTTCTCCTGGCCTGCATCAGTCTGGATCGCTACCTGTCCATCGTCCACGCCACCCAGATGTACTCCAGAAAGAAGCCTTGGGTTGTTCATGCCAGCTGCTTGATGGTTTGGTTCTTTTCCCTGCTCCTTTCTATCACTGACTGGATCTTTCTAGAAGATGTGTTTGATGACAGACGAGGCAGAAGAGAGTGTATTCACAACTATCGCAAAATTAATGAAACAGCAGAAGATTCTTGGAAGTTGGCATCTCGCCTGATTTATCACATAATGGGTTTTCTGCTTCCTTCAGTTGTCATGATTGTCTGCTACTCCTGCATCCTGCATCAGCTGAGGTGTGGAACTCAAAACCTTAAAAAGCAGAAAGCTTTCAAGGTCATCGTGGCTGTGGTTGTGGTTTTCTTTCTCTGCTGGACGCCGTACAACATCACGCTCTTGGTGGAAACGTTTCATTTTGACAACAGCATTGAAACTTGTTCAGTCACAATATTGCTGGAGAAAGCTAAGACAGTGACCATGACTGTGGGTTTCATTCACTGCTGTCTTAATCCAGTCCTGTATGCTTTTATGGGTGTGAAGTTCCGGCATCAGCTCTTGGGCATCCTCAGGTGTCTGGGCTGCAAGGTGGAAAGTGCCAAACTCCAATCTGCTGTCAGGAACAGGAAAAGCTCCATTTGGTCTGAGTCTGCCGACACCTCCAACTCTATCGCTATCTGAGAAAGACAAAAACAGCAAATCTGAACAAGTTTACAAATTGACCCAAATTGACATGAAGTGAAAAACATGAACATCCCTATTTGCAATGTGCGTTTCTGTATTTTGTTGTTAGATTACTGAAACAGGCAGTGGTTGTGCTGTTTTCCGTAGTTTTTGGTGCATCAATGGTTGAATGTGAAGAGACAGAAATAATTTTGTCTATCTGAGACTCACACCTGCATTTGTTGGCAGCTTATAATATTTCTTCTTTTGATTGCAGTGCAGTACTGTACCATAAATAAGTCAGGACAGCATGAGAACTATTAGTGTGAAGAGCTACTATTTTCTCTTAAAAGGTTTCAAACAGCATGCGTTCTATGCCTTGTTTTATTTATTTTTTTGTGAAATGTTTTCTTTAAACATAAACAGGTCTGTTTTCAGTACTACAGTACTGTCATGATCTGGGTCTGTGAGTCATGTTTTCATTTTTTTGGACCTTCTAATTTTGTTATTTAATGTCTCCTTGATTATTAGTTTGTGATGGGATATTGTACCATTTTGGGTTTCATGTGCAGCCTCAGACCTCAGACCTTGGTTACCCGAGTTATGTTCTTGCTTACAGTTTATTGCATTTCCTGAGTCCCTGTGGTTCGTCTTGTTGTCAAGTGTGCGTTTGTGTCATGTTTAGGCAGTTCCTCTATCGTTTTGTCAGTCTTGTCTCTTGTGCATTGTGTTCAGCGTTGCTTCCCTTGTTTCATTAGTTTATTCAGTTCACCTGTTTGCTCCAGTATTGTCCTCTTTCCCTAATCACCCTGCATGTGTATTTAAGCCCTCAGTTTTCCCTCGTTCCCCTTGTTGTGTTGTTATCTCATTGCTGTGTGTCTCGCTGCCTTGTGTTTACATGCTACTCTCTAGTTCCTGCTCTGCAGATGTTTTTTGTTTTGTATTCCTGTGTGCCATCAGAATTAAAATTGGATTCGGAGTATATTTCTTGTCTCTGGAGTTCTGCTTTTGGGTCCAAGCTTGCCTGCACACAGCCAAATCTTGACAAGTACACCCACAGGGCCATCTTGGGTGATTAGTCACTGAAATGGACTTACTTGTTGTTAAAGCCATGCAAAGAGCTTTGGAGACATCTATAAAAACTGCAAGACAGTTAAAAAAAAACATCAAACACTTGGTACATTCCTTTGATTAGGTGTACCTGTCTCCAGATACAATGCATCAAATGGCAACATGTTCATTGTCCATGGTCCCTTTTTAAACAAATAAAAGAAAAAAGAAAAGAAGGTTTCACTTTCCATTTGAATCCTGCCGACTAGTTTGTTTAACTTTCATACCTAAATTCTAAAACTCAAACCTGTGAAAATATATACATACTAACATAACTAAAAACATTTGAATAACAAAACCCATAGCAGAAGTTCTTGTAATGAATATTTGTTTTAAAAACTCTTCACAAAGTCTGCATAGCAGAGGTCAACACAAAGCACATTCAAGAACTACATCTTTCAAAATTCAAATTGACTATGCACAGCTCATTTAGCATGTTTACACACTGTTTCAAAAATTTTGTATTTAAAACCAACTATAATAAAATTACTGTAAAATATATGGATACATTTACATTTTGGTATATATGGAAAGAAATAAAACATATCTGTAGAGGGATTCCAGAGAAATATTAGACTTGCAGACAGATTATTTCCCATGCATACTGCAAGAAAGCAGATGAGATGTGATGCTGAAATTATGCCAACTGGCCCTGCTGTTTTTCTCTGACTTTCTAAGTCTCAGTGGCTATCCTACACAATATGCATAGTACATAATGTATGCATAGTTTTGTGTGTGGAATTGCTTTTTGTAAAAACAGTTCACTGATGCATATTGCAGCATTTTTACTTAATTTCTGAGGCATAATAATAATGCATGCACGCAGTTTGGAAATCTTTGCTGAGCTATATACAGAAAACTGTTTGGAAAATGTGAAATCTGTGAAGTGTGTGTTGGCTAATGTGCAACATCATAGAACATTATAGAAAAAACATATTCTGAGCAGCAAATAACAGTAAGATAAAAATTCCAAATAAACACTTAAATGAGTGAATAAGACATTTTTGTGGATTTAATTTGGTTAATACAAACACGTAAAACCAGTTTTAAACATATAACACACATTTAGAGCAGGGCTAAAATCTGCCAACAAATTAAGAACAGTTAAATGAGCAAATCATTGCTTTGGTTAGTTTCTTGCCTGTCAGTATACACTGCTCCACTGCAACCTTATACAGCATAAGAGTATTCAGTGATGTAAGCTTTCCTGTTAACATACCATTGCTCTGCTTACAGTTACTTGCCAACTGTATGCAGAGTCCACTGCAGGAGAGGAGCCAGCCAACATACAGTAACTGAATTAGCTGTAGCATGCATTATGTCCTTCTTTTTACTTGCTCTAAACACAAAAGCAGTATTCAAAACACATTATGAGACCAGTGTGTGACTTGTCTTTTACTCATGAAGTCTTTAGTCTAAACAGGCTTTTGGGCATTATTTCCATAGGAGCATGGCTGTAACATGTAGTGAATATTGTGACAGAAGGGACACAAGACTGTGCAACCTTTCTGTCTCTTCTTTCTCTTTTTCTGTATGTATTGAAATTTCATAATGGGCTGTAGAAACTGAAAATAACTTTAAAAAAATCTACAATATATGTTCGGTAAACGGGAAGAAGGCATGTAAGAATGACACATAAAAATGTAAACTCACACTTAGCAGTTTCTGCAGAAATAACTAATGTGTTTTGACAGGAATCTGAAACAAAATAATTAAAAGCAGCTGCACTCTCTCAACCACATGACTTAAGGAGAGAGATCTTAAGGAATGGATGGAAACTCTGAGATATAATGTGGCATTAATGTGACGTGTAACATTTTAGTCTTGAGGCAACAGCGAGTACAGTAGATTAAAGAAACTGTCTGCAAACCCAGTCAACCGGGGACAACAAGACTTAGCTTTGTTTTCATCATACAGTGTTTATGCTCTTTAACTTTTATCAGGTTTAATGCAAATTTTTCTCTATCTCTTTTTTTTTTTTTTTTTTTGCTCACCTCAGCTTCCCAAAGATTATGTTCATGTGGTTGAGAGGTTTGGTACTCTTGAATAAAAAGACCCAATTAGCTGCTCTTGTTTATTTTAATTACTGGATAAGCTGAAGCGAGAAATAATCTTTCGCTTTGTTGTGTTGCTCAAGACCGTTGACTATGTCTTAAACATGAAGTGTTTTTGCTGCTTTTGACAACCACCATTTCCTCACATTAGACCATGTTCTTATAAACTCTCTAAATTTACAACACACCAGAGAGAGGAAGGAACATAGGTGCACTGAGAAGAGGAAACAGCTTATTTTCAAGAGTGAAATGACTGTACATTAGGTTTCCAGAAGAACACTCAGTAGCGAAACTGCACTTTATTATTGAACATGGTTAAATATTTCAAAATTGTTAGGCTTTGAAACCAGTCAAGCATGGCAGGTCATAACCTGCAGAGCAGATTTCTAAGTGCAGCAAAACATGCACTATTATCATCACAATAAGTTTCTAGAATAGAAGAGAATGCCTTTATTGTCATTATACAGGATGTACATTGTCCTGTAGCTTCATTAACTTTGTTCTTTTCCCACCTACTGATTTTTTTTTTTTTTTTACAGCTGCCTCTATGCACAAAGCATCTCAAAGTTCTCCCTACCAAAAACATAGATGAGTCTTTAGATGAGCATAAGCAGAAAACTATGAAAAGGCTGCAGCACCCTTCCTCCACCGTTCTGCTCTGTCACCTGACTGATGGCATCACCACATGTTTTTTATTTCTTCCTGTGTCCTGTCTGTACATTCCATGCTGCTGTGGGAATTTCCCTCACTGCACAGTGAACACACAGTGACATGTCATTATGCAATCTGGGGATTCACATCTTCACCATGTAAACTGAAATCAAAGAGAGCACATAAAGAGAAAAGCGAAACAGCAAATTGTGTTAACCGCAGTAAAGTTATAAACTGTTAAGGCTGACAAACCTTACCTCACGTCCCTAAGAGGGCCAGATCTGACTAAACTCATTCTCAAGTGGTGTGCATGTTTCTGTTTAAATAAATGTAATGACAACAAGAAAGAAAGAAAGAAGTGTAGCAGATAACATCTAACGGTAAATAATTAAATACCGCTGGTTTACCATTAATCGAGGGGGAAAGACTAATGTAACTTCCACATTATTTCTTTTGTTTATGTTGATATTTAAGATGAGTTAAATTGCCTGGCAGAGCAGCCTAGTGGTAACCAGCATTCTTGGCCACAAGGTGAAGGAGTCCAGTGTGTGGCAGGAAGTCACAGTTGGGACCAGACACTGCAGAAAAGATGTTTTCTGCAGCCACTGGCCGGGACGCTGGCAGCTGTTGTTTTATAGGACTGTTGTTGTTTGTGGTGTCAGATTATTTATGGCATACAGTGTATAATGAGCCACCTCTCATTACCTTACCCACCGATAGGTGGAGGGAGGTTATGTTTTTGGTTGTGCTGGTCTGATTGTCTGTAAGCAAGATAACTCGAAAAATTATGAATAGATTTTGATGATATTTCTGGAGTTGCTGGTGGTGGTACAAAGAACAATTGATTACATTTTGGTGGAGATCCACTTCATAATCTGGATCCATGATTTTGTAAAAGGATTCTTTACAACTGTGAGACAGGGACAGAATTCACGTATTCATGTTTGACCTTATGAGGATAAGTCAGAATCCTTTAAAAAGAATTAGGGAGCAACTTGACCATAAGTTCTGTCATATTGCAAAGTTTGTTCATGATCAAAGGGGGAATCAATATCTCATGACCCAGAAAGCTGAAAATTATTGGGTCAAAACTTCTGTAGAGTAAGAAATAAAGCCAGTGACATGCAACTAATACCAAAATATAGATGAACCTGATGGAGTATGACAACATTGGGTGGTATCTTTTGCAGCGTAATATTGGCACATAGAAAATTTGGGGTGGGTGAGGTGTGCACTCTACTCAGTGCCCAGTTTGTTTGTTCATTTGTCTGTCTCTCTGTCAGTCTGTTAGAAATGTAACTCAGCAAAAACGATTTGAGCCAAGGTCACCAAAATTTTACAAAAATCAAAATTTTTAAATTCATATCTCTGTTGCGATGCAGTTTGGTACTCAGGTGTACTGTTGATAATTCATTGTCTTTTTCTATTTTAAATTTAAATAAAATAATGCAAAGTGAACTACAAACCCTACACAAAAATCATATATACATAGACAATCCATATCTCATTTGTTTTCTTTTTTTTTATTCAGTTCTTTTTAGACGAGGCTATTCGGGTACATAAACTGAATAAAATATATCCAGACAATATATCCCATTATCTGTTCATGTGGATCTCAGTTTTTAAATAAAAAATATAAAATAAATATCTCAAATAAAGAACACACATTTTAAGTTTTAATAGCTTTCTTATTAGAAACACTTTTGATGAACTGTTTTGATGAACTGCTTTAGAAATGTTCAAAAAAGGGGGGGTTTGAATGACTAAATTTAGCTCTGTGTATGTGATATTTTGACAAAAGTATTGTCAGATTTATGACATATAGTTCTGTTTTTTACTTTTGACATTGTGGATACCAAACGGTACATCATTGCAACCTGGACAAAAATCTGAGGCAATATTTATTTTGTCATAATGGATTACTTCTGTCCAGAAGGTGGCAGCAGAGTGACAGTGTCAAAACAGGTGTACTGTTTCAGGTTCAGACAGAACAGTTCACACATACAGGTGCTGGTCATAAAATTAGAATATCATGAAAAAGTTGATTTATTTCAGTAATTCCATTCAAAAAGTGAAACTTGTATATTATATCCATTCAGTACACACAGACTGATATATTTCAAATGTTTATTTCTTTTAATTTTGATGATTATAACTGACAGCTAATGAAAACCCCAAATGCAGTATCTCAGAAAATTAGAACATTGTGAAAAGGTTCAATATTGAAGACACCTGGTGCCACACTCTAATCAGCTAATTAACTCAAAACACCTGCAAAGGCCTTTAAATTACTATTCTGGATAGTCAAAATGTAGTTTTGTCTGCTCAAAATGCAGTTTTTGCTATCTGCAATGTAATTACGGATAGTCAGACAAACGGATTTTGTGTTAAAATGGTTTGCCATAAGCAGTGTTAATCCGGTCTTTAAGTCTGACATCATTTCCGGGTCCAAATCCTCCTAAACAAACAGCAATGGCATAACCAATGACTGTTCACTATTAAAGATGATTGTTACATATCATAGCGACTGCAGCTATTTCTGCTTCTCTTTCTCAAATGACAGCTGAGTGTTTTTTTAAAATAAATATTAGTTTTTGTCAACTGCCATTTTTTTCATGATGAAAACAAGACATAACTAAAAACTACCTAAAAGGATAAAAAGGATGATGAAATTAATTGACACTTTGTGAACAAATGAAAATGAGAGGAAAATGCTTGGCGGGGAGGGCATCCGATCAGAACTCATTTAATTTTGTGAAAGGGACAAGTTAGGAAAACATCCAATCAGAACTGATCTTTTTTTGTGATAGGGCGGGACAAGTTAGGAAAACATCCAATCAGAACTGATTTAATTTTGTGACAGGGCAGGACAAGTTAGGAAAACATCCAATCAGAACTGATTTAATTTTGTGACAGGGCAGGACAAGTTAGGAAAACATCCAATCAAATGCACACTTGCGCAAATTTGCTCTAAACCCGGGAAGACCAAACTAGCCTGTGATTTGTCTTTACTTCCCATAGAACTAAGTTATGTAAACAATGTCAGCAGGGAGAAAGAGAAGAGCCGATGTATGGACACATTTGTCCTTTGACATTGTGACAAACAAAACGATGTGTAAACCATGTGGGGCGACTATCTCGGGTAAAAACACGACAAATCTTAACATGTAGAAACCAGTCACCCAGATCTCCATGCAAAGGTAAGCATTTTAATGTCATGCAGGGTAAAGTGTTTTTCCCAGTTTAGCGTTTGTGTTTAGAGAAAAATCACCGCACCGTGGTGGATTAGCCTTTCCTAATCTTAGTCCTGAACCCTGCCCTGTATCTTTCAGATCGTGTCCTGCTATAAAACACTCTTATTATCTCAGTAAGGTGGTGTTAATGATCAGGTGTGTGGGAAGCAGGTGAAACGCTAATGTTAATATTATTAATAATATTCCATAACTTTGAATAAATGTTTAATTTTGTGTGTGTATAATGACTAATTCAAGGGAACTGAAGAAAAAGCATTTACAATTTACAACCTTTATATTTTAGTTGGCTAAATCGACTAAATCGACTGTAGATTTAGTCGACTATATTCTTACGATAATTCGTCAACTAAAACTAGACTAAAACTAAAACTATTCAGATGACTAAATTATGACTAAAACTAAATTACATTGTCGTCAAAAGACTATGACTAAAACTAAATCAAAATTTGCTGTCAAAATTAACACTGCAGCCCAGTCAGCACACCATTAGGAGAGGTGAAGGGCGAGACACCAGCTAAGGGGGGGTTGACGATCGTTTTTCCCCCTTTTGCTGCTCCGTTGTACGATCAGATAAAAGGCCTCTCCAAACCAAGCTCCCGGGCTGAATTTCAACCCCAGCCCGCCCTTGGCTGGAATAGAGAGATTTTACCCACACATGTGTATAAATGAAATGTTTTTTTCTTTTTCAGTATTGATGTTGATACAAAGGTTTCTTTCAATAAATGTCAGAAATTTAGTTTGGTTTCCGAGTTCAATTATTTTCTTTCTACCACAGTGGAAGAACTCCATATATTACACTCTTATGCAGAAAAGAAGGTTATTGGGTGTGAGATTGTACTGCAAATAAAAATTATCATAAGGACAATGACTAGATCAGCGACAAAAAGGTCAGACACACACATACGCACACGAGACAGACAACACAGAGATATGGAATTCCTCCTCCAAACCAGTGACAGGCCACTAATCACCTAGATGAAAAATCTCCAAGGGGCTCGACACACGAGGAGCGACAAACGACAGCGACAAATGGCCCGCATCACCACTGGGGTGAAACTGAACACACGGGACGTGATAGTGAATCGTGCTCTTGCGTCACTTGTCTCCAAGAAATTTGATTGTTATGAAACTGGAGGGATTTTGACATTTTCAAAGCAGTCCATGTCAGACAAGGCAATAAAGATGAAGAGTCAGAAGATTTTACTGGAACTGACAGAAATCTTGCTACAGAAGTCTCCTCTACAAAAGAAAAAGACAACCTTGGGTTCATCCTATATTATCACAAAAGTTCTCTCTATCCTTCTGTTTAAGGTCAGCCTGGTGCCAACAAGTTTCCATATGGCTGCCTTTTATGTGCAACTCGATAATCACCATGTGAAGTGTCATATAATATAGGAAAGTCAAACACAGCTAATCCATATTATGATAAGAACTACTCAACTACATAAAGAAAAATGATTGTCAGTCAGTCAATCCAAAAAATTTCAAGAACTTTGAAAGTATCCTCAAGTGCAGTCACAAAGACCATCAAATGTTATGATGAAACTGGCTCTCATCAGGACCGCCCCAGGAAAGGAAGACCAAGAGTTACCTCTTGTTGGGATGCAGGCTGCCTCCCCTCTAAACTTGTAATGTTGGATTGTCGAATTGGGACCCGCAGCAGGTGGCAAGACACGGATGTCTTACCTGGAATGCTTTATTTCCCACCACCAAGGCAGTTACAGTTGTTCCTAGCTCCACCAGGTTGTGGATGCGTAGGGGTAGTAGTATGGGTCTGCGGGGGTAGATGCGTATTGGGGGTGCAGGTGTGTGGGTGTTTCTGTGGTCTGAAACAAGAACCACCAAAACAGGTTTAACTATATGAAAGTTACATCAGAACAAATGCACATGTGACTACACCCCGCAGCCTTACAATCTAAACATAACAAATCACATATGTAAGAGGTTTAACCATAACACAGCAACCATAGCTCAGTAAATAACATTACGCCACAGACTTAACACATAGTGCACAGTAACTAGCAGGTACACTCATTACAACAATCCAATAGCACCCTCTGCTGGCCTCCAAAGCAAGCTACGGCCGCGCTCGGAGTCTCATTCACTTGGCTGATTACTCTGATTAACGCGTGGCACGGGTGCATCCCACACCTGTCGGAGAGTAGCTCGAAAGGCTTGCCTCTTCTGGCTGTGAAGTGTCTTAATGCCATCAGGAAGCTGTCTGTATCTAGGTGCAAGAGCAGATCAATAGGTGGTCATGCATTTAAACAGAATCCCCCAGCGCTTCTCATTCCTCCTACCGATCTTTACCAAGTAGGGCCTGAAGCAATCGACTCCTGTAGAGTAGAAGGCTGGCTGGTACAAGCAAAGTCGCAAGGGGGGCAGGTCAGCCATCCTAGGGACTTGTGGCTTGTCCCTCCATTTCTGACACTCCGAGCTCTTCCGTTGGAGATGCCGGATAGCCTCCCTGCCTCCTGGGATCCAATATTTACGACGAATCTCCGCGGAGACTCTCTTCAGTCCTGGGTGATGCAACCGTCGGTTGAAGTCCTGGATCAGCAAATGGTTGATTGGATGTTTGGCACAGATGCACTGCATCTGGCTCTAGCTGACTGCTGTGCCGAAACCGACCCCCTACTTGGATGAGCTGGTCACCGGTGTCAGACTCAGGGGCCAAGGTAGTCAGCGGGCTGTTCTTAGTGTGACGATGTGGTCAAGGCCCTTTTTCCAATGTTTTAGTAAATTGCTGCGACAACGCCACTGGAGGGAATTTCACCCTCTGGAAAGTATTACTTTTAAGTGTAGAAAATAAAAAAAACAAACACCTTAATAATTGCACAGGTTCGAAATTATACACTGGGACAGAGATATGGTTCTAGATTAACACAGTTTCTTTATTTGACAAAAATAGGCATAAAACCATAAATAAAACTACAATAGTAAGTGCTCACGCAACCTCAAAATAAACAAAAATAAATGAACCAAAAAGATAAAAGCCAAGCTAGACTTACCAGTAGCAGGGGATTGCAGTTGGACGTAATCCGTGGGGAAGCAATCCAGCTGCACCTGACATAGCAAGGAATGCTGAGCTTGGTGGTAGTCCTCAGCCTTGGCGCTAGTCAAGGCCACCCCGTGTAGTCTCTGGATAGCCGTGGCGAGTAGCTCGCTGAAGGTAGAGAACTGCCCTCCCCCCCTTGTAAGACCAGAGAAAACCGTTCTTTTGCATTCCTTGCATTCCTCTGCACTGATCTGAAGAGGAGGAGTCAACGGCCATATGTCCGGGCTACTCCCCAGGAACCTTGGCCCATGGGCCCAACGACTCTCAGGTGTTAGGGTGGAGAGAGGTTTCCCTCGAGTTATATCGTCAGCAGGGTTGGAGGCTGACTCTACATACATCCACGTGTCTCCCTCCGTGAGATTTTGGTCACACGTGTGCCGACGAACACATTGTACCTGCACAAGTCGGACTGCAGCCAGGTTAGTACTGTGGTTGAGTTCGTCCACAGTACAATTCGCTGTGCAGGGAACGTGAGCTCAGTCTTGAGGAGCTGGGCCACTTGGGCTCCTGTCAAGGAAACACATAGTTCTAGACACGGGATCGACTGCTGCTTCCTGGGAGCGACCCTAGACCTGGCAGTGATGAAAGCTACCTCCACTCCCTGCCTGGGCCTCTCCGACCGGAGGCAGGCTACCGAGCTGTAGGCCTGCCCTGAGGCTTCGCAAAACACATGTATCTCCCGCTGACAGTCCATGGTGTCTAATGCTGGACTAGTGTAGCACCTTGGGAGGGTTATACTCGGTAAACTTCTCCCACCCTCGCCACGCGGCAAATAGGTGCTCAGGAAGCTCGGGATCGTCCCAGTCTCGCCTCTTCTCTCACAAATGCTGGACGATGACCTTGGCCATTGTGGTATAAGGTATGAGGTACCCAAGGGGGTCATACTGGCTCACTAGCACCTGAAAAATGGAGCACAGCATTACGCAATCTGGCCTTGTCAGGGCCGCCCGATGTTTGTCGTGATGGCAGTTCCACTGCAAGCCTAGGGCGGACTCGGCCTGGCCGGGGTGCCCTTGGGCTATCCACCTCTCGGGACCTGCCGATCTCAGCCCTGCTGGAAGGTGATGGATGGCGTCCGGATGCGTACTAGCCCACTGGCACAGCACAAAGCCCCCATCCACCAGAAGTGACTGCAACTGACGGATAATAGCCCTAGCCTGTTCCACTGAGGCCACACTATGTAGACAGATGTCCACATAGAAGTGCTTTAGTACTGCATCCCTCACTGGATGACTGGGTCGCGTGTGATTGGTAACGTGCCTCTACAGGGCGTAGATCGCACAGCGGGGGCTACAGGTCGTACCGAAGGGAAGCACAGCCCATTGATAAACTGTGGGCGGTTCATCCCGCTTGAGGTCTCTCCATACAAAGCGGAGTAAAGGTTGATCTGCTGGCAAGAGTCTAACCTGATGAAACATGCCCTTTATGTCACTGCTAAAGGCCACGCTGTGTTCTCTGAAATGCAGGAGAACAGCGAGTAGGGTGGGGCTGAGCGCTGGGCCAGGAAGCAGAAGCCCATTCAGATCGACACCTTTGGATTGGAAAGAGCAGTTGAAAACCACTTGATGCTTGCATTGTGCTCAACCAGGTGATGCGGGATGTACCAACTATTAGCAGTCTGGCCCTGGTCAAGTGGTAGCTTGACGACATAGTGAGTCTGCTTGAGTCATTGGATCTCCGCATTGTAGACTCAGGCTATGTCGGGGGTCTTGGCCAATCACCTCTCAGTGCTCCTGAGCCGAGGCAACACCGCCTCCTTAGGTGCCCACAAGTTTGGGAAGTTTCAGACACGCAGTAGAGGGGTAGCATAGTGGTAAATGCCGTTCACCTTGACCCGCACTGTCCCTTGTTCCAAACAGTTAAGAGCCTCCTGATCCTGTCGCGACCTCATACCAGCCTTCTCATTTCGCCATGGCAGCACATCCAACTGCCACAGTTTCTCGACATGCTGCTGAATGTTGGCTGGTGGGGCTCGATAACTGGTGAACAGGCAGTGCTGCTCATGAAGATATGCCTTGATGTTATGGGTTGGCCGCTGTAGCGTTCACCCGAGGCGAGTGCGGACTGCCACAAGTGCTCTGGGGGGCCCCAAGACTACCGACTCAACCGGAGTCACCAGGGAGGGGTAGTCTGAGCCAATCAGCAGCAATAGGACAATATCTTTGAATGATGGGCTAGGTACCCCTTTCAGATGCCGGTACTTGCGCTGCAACACCTTAACCGGATAGGTGCGCTACCCTAGCCCCAGCTTCGGTGCCGTGAAGGCTCCTTCTATGCGGTACACCTTATCTGGACAGCCCACGGGTGACATGGGCGAGATGGAAAATGTGACTGACCCTAAGCAAGTAAGCACATGCTGCTCCTGTCTCACAGTCCACAAGGGCAGATCCTCGGGCTGACCCTGGAGCCCCAGTTGCTGCACGGCTGGGTTCAGCAATAAGGTGACCCATCATCCAGCACCGCATAAGTCTCCAAGGCTTGATTGCAGTGCCGCAGAATGACCTTGGTGACTTTGAGTAACATGCGGCTCCCCTGCAATGGTTTGCCAATGTAGAACACCTCCTCTACCGCTGGGGTAGGTGCAGATTCACTGGCCTCCACAGCCCCGTCATCCGTCTTCTTCTCTCCTCCATCCACTGATTGGTGCATTAAGATAATGCAGGGCGAGGAGATGCCTATTATTACAGGATTTACAGAGCATCTTCAGGTTACAGTCTGAGGCTCTGTGCTCCCTACCACACCTCCAGCAACGGTTATTCTCCTGTATCCAACTACACTTCTGCGCAGTACAGTAATCCCTCACTTATTGCGGGTGTTATGTTCCAGGACCACCCACGATAAGTGAAAATCCCCGAAGTAGGGACGCTATGTTTATTTTAATACTTATACATTAATTTAGTAGTTATACACTATTTTAAGTTTTTATAAACCCTCCCCACACACTTATACACCAAGTATATACATTACTGTACAACACGTACTACGCATGTGAAGAACGAGTACCGCAAAAACCCGCGAAACAGCGAAAATAACGCAGCAAATATTTTACACTAATATTGATTGAAAACCCGCGAAACAGCGAGTCTGCGAACCGCGAAGTAGCGAGGGATTACTGTACTCAGATACTTAAAGTTTGAGCAGTTATTCAGCGAATGCTTGTCATTGTCACAGAATGGGCAAAACTTCCTCACAGTTTGGCATAACCCTCTAGCTGCACCTCCGTCGGTTTTAGTTTCCGCACCTAACATGAGGATGGAAGCCTTGGTTGGTGGCCTCGTAGCAGGCCTGAGATCTTTGTGCCTCGTATTAATGTCTTTCTTGGGGCGGTACTGTGCGATATCCTCCTGGATCTGGAGCTCATACTCTAACCAGTAAGCCAGATCCCGAAGCGTGGGGATCAGGATCCGCAGAGGGTGTATATACCGTCTGAACCCAGATTTAAGCTCATGTGGTAGCTTACCCAGCAGGCGGGTGACATGTGAACCACAGTCCAGATCCACCTATTCCTTTCTGCCAAGCTACTCTAACATGCTCACCAGCAAGCGGACATTCAGAGCAAACAACCTAAAGGATTTCATGTCCCCACTTAGGATATTGAGCCCATCCATGAGCTCCGCGATACGCTGCAGAGCAAGCTGGTGTGGCTGCCCATATTGCCGATTCAAGGTAGTGTCCGTAAAGGGGTAATCCGAATTGGTGTAGGAATCTGCAACTAGCAGTACCTCTTCCAATTTCAGATGGTCAACTAATATCTGGAACTTTAAGCGTTCTGAAGATTCTCCAGAGCCATTCGGAGTCTCGCAAACTCCCTGGGGTTCGGGCGACTAAAATCCGGGATGGTAGGCACCAGCCCCCTATACATGCTCTCTCGCCCACCCGGTGGGCTCATGCATTGGAAACTGGACTGGTGCCACTCCGGTCCATGACCTGATCCCCAACCCCGGTCAGGGCCGTAGCCACGTCTCTGCTTGGGGGAGTCCCTATGCCACCATTCCTGGCCATAACTGGTGTAATACTCCCCTCCCATCCTGGATAACCTACATGAAGCGTAGGGCTCCGCGCACCCTGGGTCAGACATGAAGTCCCGTCTCCACCAACATTCGCCTGGACCCCTGACTGCATGCTGTGGATATGATGCGGCCCCACTCAAAAAACACTCTGGAGATCCTGGCCATGATGCCGTGGCTCTAAAGCCGGAACCCATGCTGTTCGGTGTCCCCTGAGGAGCCCCCTGCCGATACTCCTCCACTGGGCTGCTATGCTCGAGCTTGACCCTGAGCTACTCGTTTTGGAGTCTGTTTCTCCACGATGCTAGAAGGCTGTCCCTCTCCCACACTAGATCGTGCCATTCTCTCCTCCACTGCTCTGGGCTATAGGGTTCTTGGCTAATTGGGGAGGCTGGGCACGTGAAGTATCTCAAGAATCAAGAATCAAGAAGAATTTATTGTCATAATACATCAAGACATATAATGAAATTACATTCCAGAACACCCATCCAAGAAAGACAAACAAACAAACATGGGGAGATAGGTGAACTGTGGCTATGCTGCCCCCTTCTGGAGCGCTGCCATTAAAAAGACAGAAACAATAGTGAAAACATATAAGGTCTGCTGTGGTGGTCTCCATCTCCCAGCTTGTCCTGTATTGAGGAAGGAGTGTCCATGCCCGGTGGTGGCCCTGATCTGGCTGGGAACCCAGATAGGTCATCGTCGTCCAGATATGTGGGGAGGGATTGCTGCCTCCTGACACGCATACCCACCTTGTCCTCCTGTGCTGTAGACATCCTTATCAGCCTGATAATAAGTGTGTCATGGCCTTGGACACAACCTAGAAAGAAATTTGTTTCCTACTTTGCACACTTAGTCTTTGTACTAGAAAATTACAATTACATACTAAAGAAGTACACAGAGGTTATTTGAGTTGAAAAACAAATTTTCCATTACATACTACATGATTGCTTATGTGTTCCTTCATAGTCTGGATGACTTCAGTATTAATTTATAATCTAGGAAAAAATAAAAAAAATAAAACATTAAATGAGAAAGTGTCGTTTTGACTGGTACTTCAAGTTAAAATATTTGTTAGACCAAAATAGACTACTGTTAAAAAATTACTGTTAGGAGCTCATCACCATCTCCAAGGTTTATCTAAGCTGATGTTAGCTCAGAGCTGAAACTTGATGAACTCAGAGGACAAAATGTTCAGGATTAGCTATTAAGCTAACATTAATGTTAGCCTGCTGTTATCAGAGAATGGGAAGATTAACATTAAAGTGTTACTCCACATTACCTGGATTATATCTATATTCAAAATATACTGAAATTAGTTAGTATATACCCACTTTAGAGGAGGATCCACAGGAATGTGCAACCATGGTGTTCTCCATCTGCAGCTGAGCACTGAATGACTTTTCTAAGCAGAATATCCAGCATGTAGCAGCAGCTTATTTAAACCATATAACCAACATAGGCTACTGTGTAGTGACAGGTAAACAGGTTTGTTTGTGAAGGAAGACACCTGAAACACTTTAATTAAAAAAGTAAGACATTTAAATATTTTAAAGAGTCAGAAGTTATCTCACATGCATGCGGGGACTCAGAGGAGGAGACAGGCCTCTGTCTGCGCACTCTGTCCGTCCGAGCCCATGTTCCTGACTAACCATAACACCTTTATACTGTACTGCCACTTATCTAAACATAAACAAATTCTGGGCGCTATGAGTTGGCCTTCGTCACTCAGGCTGGTTTTTCATGACCCAGATTCCTCTCATCAGCAGTGGAGTCAGCAAATCTTTTTTTTTTTTTTGCATTTTTGGCCACAGCAGCTTTTTGTGACAGTGGAGAGAGACAGGAAATGGGGGAAAGATACAGGGGAAAACACACGGGCAAATTGACGACGGGCCGGGACGCAAACCCACGCCGCCCGCACCGCAACGCGGCGTGTGTATGTGGTCGCCGGCTTCACCACTAAGCCACCCAGGCGCCCACCAGCACATCTTCTTCCTGATGTTTTAATTTGTTATTGAGAACAATCTTGTCCAGATTAATAACAGAACACGGTGACGTTGGTGATGTTTTAATTGTACGTTCTGTGGCTGAACCTCAAGATAAGATGCACTGAAACAGAGAAGTTAGTCAGCACTTTCTATCTGTTGCTTTCTGTCTAATGTATTATTTAATTGTTTATTGATCCACTGTTTATTAATTAACTTGCTGGAGTTTAATTTTAAACATTTGTCCTTTATTCATCGAGTAAAAAATAATCCCTAACAGTAGTATCTGTAATTGGTAAATCTATGTTTTCTAATAGAGGGCTGGCGAGCTATTCTGTATATTTAGAAAACAAACAAGAAAGCAGACAAACAAACAAAGTCTACTTTATTTGAAAAAAAATGTAGGAATGCAGAGGAAGCCCAGATGTCCCAGTTTCCCACTAGTACTTGAATGGAGCTTACATTTGTGGATTTGTGCGAATTTGTGAAGCTGAACTTAAAAAAATATTTGTAATTGATCACTATTTATTCAGGTTTGGATGTACGCATTTGTAAAATAGTTTTCCGTGTGGTCAAATTGATTTGTTTTTGTGTGGATTGGAGTACACATTTGTGAGTCCTCAAAAGTTAAGACACAAATCATTGTGCTGAAAAATGGTCAGGTACAAGGACTGGACTGAAAATTAGTTTAAAAAACAAAAAATAAAACAAACAAACATGAAAGCCATGTCCAAAATCTGACTCAAAATGCAAAATATTAAGAAGTGAGAGGTGGCTCAACAGTTTTTCACAGTAAAGTAAAGGTGATTAATACTGGTTGATGGGGCCACCAGGGAATTTTTACTTAGGACTTGAACAGACAAGAGTCGCCACTGCTCATGTTATTGAATCTCCAGCAAATGACTGATCTGCACTGCTGTTAAACCACATTCCAACAGAGGGCGCTCCACTTCCATGCAATCAAACTGTGCCTTGATCTGCATGGTAGTATTTATGTAGTAACTTGGCCTTTTGTTTTTTTATTAGCCTGGTTAATTGATGGTCATGAATGACCATGTATTTGTTCATAATTGGTGTCTCTGAAGATTTGTCATTTCTTCATTCATGCCATTCATTTAGTTTTATTGTTTCTGTTTCCTGATTTTGCCATATTGATACAAAAGTCTGGATTTTCAAACAGAAAGGTGCAAAACAGGCTTTACTGTAAAAATGAAGCTTAACCTAATGCAGCACTCAGAGTGTTAGGTTTTATTTCAGATGTGTGGCCATTTGTTTTCTTATCTTTATCTAAGTCACACCGGTTTCTGAGGAAAAAATTATGGCCAAATCTATTCTTGAAGTAAGTCTCATAACTTATAACTCATATCTTATTTTGAAAGTTAATCTTCCATTAAACTTGACAGGGTGCCTCAAAAAAATTTTGCAAGTGCAACCGTATTGGGTGACCACAGCAAGTAAGTGTGCAACTTTGATATTGCACAGGTTTTTGCTTTTCTGTTTTAATGCCAAATGCAACTTTCCTATTTGTCCAGGTCTGGGACTGACACAAGGAGTACACTAGCTTGTAACCCCCTGATACTGGGTTTATGTCTCCTCTCAGTCTCAAACTGGGGAATTTTCACATGTCAGTCAAATACATTAACCACTGCACCATGATGCCACATACAGTTTTCTATAATAACAAATTCAAGAAACTCAAAGAGTTGTCTTCCTGGGATTTATTGCACCTGCAAGTGATCTCAGCCAAATTTTGAGTTTCCAGCTAAAAGAGTGCTTTCTTCCACAAAACATTGTTTTATTGGGTTTGTTCTGCATCCCACGAAAAAAAAAAAAAAGTTCTCAGGCTGCATTAAGGAGGTTAAATCTAGGTCACAATCTGAGTTTGTGTTTTTCTGGCAATGATATTTCCTGGTAAATGACATTGGCAGCTGCATACTGTTCTGAATGAGGGTACTCTGGAGTAAACCTGCAGGGAGAAACAATGGGAAATATGTCACTGGAAATGTTTTTAACTGGAGGAAAGATGCTTTGAAAGTACCTGTATTATCACACAATTCATTTAGTAGAGGTTGCAGAGTATTTCTTTCTTTGTACCTTTAGATCAAATTCTGCTGTGGGATCTTTCCCTGGCCTGCATCAGTCTGAACCACAAGCTGTCCATTGTCCATGCTATCCAGATGTACTCCCAAAAGAAGCCTTGGGTCATTCAAGCCACCTGATGGTTTGGTTCTTTTCTATCACTGACTGGACCTTTTTAGAAGGTAGGTTGGATGACAGACGAGGCAGAGGAGAGCGTTTGTACAACTATTACAAATTTGGCTAGCAGGCAGAAGATTCTTGGCTGTGGTGGAAACGTTTCATTTTGACAACAGCAATGAAACTTGCGCAGTCGCAACATCTCTGGAGAAAGCTAAGACAGTGACCACCTCTGTCTCGTGTGTGTTGTGTTGTTTTCTGTAGTTCTTAGTGCATCAGTATTTGAATGTGACTGGAAAGAAATCATTGTGTCTACTTGGGACTCACACATGCATTTGTTGGCAGCTCAGCATTTCTTTGTTTTTTTTTTTTAATTGGGCAGTATTGTAATATAAATAAGTCAGGATAACATGAGAATTATTAGTGTAAAGAGCTACTGTTTTATCTCAAAATGTTTTAAAAGCTTGTATTGTATGCCACATTTTCTTGTAAATTGATTTATGTTTTGTGTGAAATCTTCAAATGCAGAACACATTCTGTTTTAAAAGTCATAAACAAGTCTGTTTCCAGTGTCACAGTACACCCACAGGCCAGTTATGAAACAGTTGGTACATTCCTTAGATTAGGAACTCCAGATTTCAGTTTCGATTTGAAGCCTGTCAACTAGTTTATTTAATTTTCTTTATTTGACAGAAAGATGGCAGAAAAATTTGTTTTTATTCATCTTGGTCCTGAAAACAACAACCTAAAATTTGAATGCAATAATTTATTGTATATACTACTCACACACTGATAACACATATGGACTAAAACCTCAAATCTCTTTTAAATGCCAAGAAATACAAAGTGTGCCTCTTACTTCCCCAATGTGTTCTTACCCTGTTGTTTTATGCACTTCAAATAAATGAGAACAACCTGTGAAAACTATTACTTTTTTACAGAGGTTGGAATTTTAAAATAAACGGACCATTTAGGGCCAGGTTTACTGCAGCAGGACAAAGCTTTATTTTGAGAATGAAAATGACTGGATTTAATAATGAGACCAGTGTCAGTTTTGTGACTGAAAGTTTGAACATGAGGCATATGTAGACTTTCACTTTCAGGAGGTGAATGTTTAAACAAGTCACACAAGTGGGAATTACAAAGTCAATTTGCTGCAAATCGCATGAATTCTAACACAGAAAAAAATACTTATGCCTGCTGGGGTTGTGATAGTAGTGTCTATTGCACTGTGAGTGCAGTGCATAGGCGTAGGAACGCTTGTTGTCAGTTTACTTTCATATATATAGAAACCAAATATTTTTCAGTCATCTTAATCCTGGCCTGGGATGGTCACTGTCTAATATTTAGCTTGCTTATTTAGCTTACCAGTGCGGCCACCTGATAAAGTAAGCGTACAGCCCCTGAATGGTCATTATGCTTGATAAAAGACTCGAGCCATTTTGTTTGCCCACGTTTTACGATTATAAAACATACATATGTAAATGATACATACAATAATATAGGTATACTATATACCTATATTACCTATATAGGTATACTATTTTCCCAAGAAACATTTGAAAAAGAAGAAAGTAAAAGGTCAAATAGCATTTTTTTTAATGCTTTGCTCAAAGTATTTACGGATCAGTCAGGTTTCCAATATGTGTCCCCCCCAACAGTAAACTCATTCCTACGCCCTTGATAACAGGATTCAGAAACTATAACAAACTAGGAATCTAAAGTATAAGCAACTTAGAAACACTGCAGAATATAACAAAAAACAGAACCTTAAGGAAAAAAAGGGCGCAATACACTGGCCAATGGCCCAGGACCCTGACATACAGAGAAAACCAAACAAGAGAGCCAGAGATTAATAATAACTAATGATTAAATGTAGAGTGGGGTATAAACACAAAGAGTGAAAAGAGGTGACTGAAAGAGAAACACTCAGTGCATGGTTCAGGGTTACCTGATCCAGCCTGTAAGCATGGAAGGAAAGTTTTAAGCCTAATCTTAAAAGTAGAGAGGGTGTCTGTCTCCCGAACCCAAAGTCTGAGCTGGTTCCACAGAAGAGGGACCTGAAAGCTGAAGGCTCTGCCTCCCATTCTACTCTTAAGTATACTAGGAACCACAAGTAAGCCAGCAGTCTGAGTGCGAAGTGCTCTATATCTAATGTGCTGGAGGGGTTTTCTGTTTTGGTTTGTGTGCCTCTGTCTTTGTCGTATGACAGCTTCCTCTTTAGTGGCTTTAAATGATTTTATCGGAATTGCTGGAGGCAGAGTTTTTTTTTCCACAGAGCAGCTTTGTGATCTACAATATCAGAGACTTCAAGTTTGGTATGTTTTTATTTTATGCCTATTTTATTTTTTCATCATCCAATACTAGCTAATTTTCATTTCTCTTGAGTATATTGTTATTATAGAATTTTGGTCCACCTTACCTTAGATTACACACATCACATTGTGCATTTTAACTGCACTGACCCCTCTCTGTAAAAATGAATGTGATGAAGTATGTGATTTATAAATTACTAAATGATCACAAATGATTTACATTGTTTTCTTTGCTCATTTGTTTTCCTGTTTGTACACATACCTTTAATTCACCATGACAGTCCACAGCGAGTTGAACTGTACTGTGGTTTGAACTGTGATAAATTGTGATAATCCTATTTTTTGTCACTGAGTAAGTTGTTGACATTTTGTGAAGGATAAGGCAGTGCGACAGTAATAGATGCAATACTACTCTCTTGTATCCTTTACCTTTAAGTGCCTTGAGGCGACTGTTTGTTGTAATTTGGCGCTATATAAATAAATTGAGTTGAACTAAATTGAATTTACCTTTGCAAAAGGACGATTGATTGTTCATTATATAACGTCAAGTCACAGATGATTAAGATTCTGATTAATGTTTAGCTCTTTGTGGCTCCTAATTTCTCTCAAACTGTAAATTTATACGCTTCTTCTTGGAAATATTTATGTCAGTTTCTCTTCCTCAGATTCTTCCATTAAATAAAAAGCAGAACAGTGAATATAAAACAATAAAAACAATAAACTGACTGAAATGGTCAGAACTGCATTATGTTGACTGGTACGTAATTCAGTTAATCAAAAGTAAAACTGCAAACTTACAATGCAAATTATTATGTATCCAGGTCTGATTTCACAGAAGCGTTTACAGAATGTGTAAATGTGCACCTTACTCACACATCGACCCCATAGCTATTTTTATCATATTTATTTCTTCACATTAGTGCAAATACTCTTTACTAACATAAAGCAAAGAGCAAGAAGTAGAAATACAATTATTTTAATTAATTATTAGCAAATTTATAAATAGGTTCAGGTCTGTTATTCTTTTGCTTTATTGTAGCCAGACATCTGAATCACACAATTTAATATATAAAGTTTATTTTGTAGATATGTAAAAATATATACTACATATTTATGGGAAGACTAAAACTTAAGAATTAGAATCAGAATATACACATCAGAAAATAGACCAAAAAAAGTAAAGTGAGAGATATAGAGTTCTGACTGACAAAAGTGCAAACTGTTTTGAGGAGTTGTGAGATTCAGATGAGGAATGCATCAACGCAATAACAAATAACAAGTATCAGTAGAAACTATCACAGCGTGTACAAAACAATGAGAAAGGCTAATGAAGGTGGGGAAATGCGTTATTGATTTGAGAACTGAATTTAGAGTAGTCAGAATGCCTTTTCTGATGTGAGAATTGCACCAAAGAAACCGAGAAAAACTTTAATGGCGTTTCCTCTCTCTATCCACAGATGATGGAAGGTGAAAGAATTAGTGTGAATGTGGAGGACCTTGACTTGCTTGATTTGTACGAGAACTTTTATAACTACTCATGGAACGACTCTGATGATGGTTGTTGTGAAGGGGGTGAAAACTGCGACCTGAGTGAGGGTGTGAATTTTGAAGCAGTGTTCATACCAGTTCTGTACTCTGTGGTGTTTGTTGTTGGTCTACTGGTACATGGACTGCTGTTGGGAATACTGGCTCGGAGTAGGAAGACCTGGAGTGTGACAGATACCTTCATCCTCCAACTGGGAGTGGCAGATGTCCTAATGCTGTTGACTCTTCCCATGTGGGCTGCACAGTATGCCCAAAGTGATGGATGGACATTTGGTACTCCCCTGTGCAAGATCACTGGAAGTGTTTTTACAGTAAGCATTGTACTGAGGAAAGATGCTTTAAAAATGTCTGTATTATATCAGGATTATCAGAGTGTCGAAAGTATTACTTACTCCTCTTTTGTTGATTCCTTTAGATCAGCTTCTACTGTGGGATCTTTCTCCTGACCTGCATCAGTCTGGATCGCTACCTGTCCATCGTCCACGCCACCCAGATGTACTCCAGAAAGAAGCCTTGGGTCGTTCACGCCAGCTGCTTGATTTGGTTCTTTTCCCTGCTCCTCTCTGTCACTGACTGGATCTTTTTAGAAGATGTGTTTGATGACAGACAAAACAGAAGAGAGTGTATTCCCAGCTATCGCAAAATTAATGAAACAGCAGAAGATTCTTGGAAGTTGGCATCTCGCCTGATTTATCACATAATGGGCTTTCTGCTTCCTTCAGTTGTCATGATTGTCTGCTTCTCCTGCATCCTGCATCAGCTGAGGCATGGTACTCAAAGCCTTAAAAAGCAGAAAGATTTTAAAGTCATCTTGACCATGTTCGTGGTTTTCTTTCTCTGCTGGATGCCGTATAACATCACACTCTTGGTGGAAATGTTTCATTTTGACAACAGCATTGAAACTTGTTCAGGCACAACATCTCTGGAGAAAGCTAAGACAGTGACCATGACTGTGGGTTTTATGCACCGCTGCCTCAATCCAATCCTGTATGGTTTTATGGGTGTGAAGTTCAGGCGTTAGCTCCTGGGCATCCTCAGGTCTCTGAGCTGGAAGATAGAAAGTGCCAAACTCCAATCTGCTGTCAGGAGCAGAAAAAGCTCCATTTGGTCCGAGTCTGCTGACACCTCCAACTCTCTCGCTATCTGAGAAAGACAAAAACAGCAAATCTGAACAAGTTTACAAATTGAACCAAATTGACATGAAGACAAAAACGTGTTTTTGTGTTCTTTGTGTAAAGGGCCACTGTTTTACCTTACAGTGTTTCTAGCAGCATATACTTTATGCCATATTCATTTATATATTGATTTCTGTTTTTGTGTACGAAATGTTCAAATGCAGAAAATGTTTAATGATATAGAAGTCAGAGGTCATTCCCAATATTACAGAACACCCACAGGGCCAACTTGCCAATTATTGGAATCTTAGGTAATTATTCACTGAAACAGACATACCTGTTTTTAAAGCTATGCAAGGAGTTTTGGAAACATCTATAAAAAAAAAAACTGCAAGACACTCAAAAAACACCAAATGGTACATTTCTTGTAGTAGATACAGTGGTCGACAGGTTTCAGTTTCCATTTAAAACCTGTAGACTAATTTGTTTAACTTTTTTATTTGAAAGAAATTACAGAAAAAAATGTACTTTTCATTCATCTTTTTTCTAAACACCAAAAACTAAAGTTTGAATAAAATGGCTTATCTCCATTATTACTCACACACAGATAACACATATAAACTAAACCCCCAAATGTCTTTTAAATGACAAAAAAACAACTTCCAGACCAAATGAAACTGATGAGTGATTTTCCGTTTAGTCTCTGATTTCACAGCGATGTTTACAGAAAATCTAACTACCCTACCCACTTACAGTTTTTTCACTTATCCTCTATTTCTGTTGTAGTCTAGTTCCAGATATCTGAAACACACAATTTAAATATTCCAGGTGATTATTTTAGGGCTATAATAGTCTTCTTATTATTATCATTATTACATGTGCTTTGTAGACTTGGAGAATGCATTCAACCGCATCCCTTGGGGTGTCCTGCAGGAATATGGGGTGTCTGGCCCATTGTTGCAGGCCAATCAGTCTCTGTGCAACTGTAGCGAGTGCTTGTTCCGTATAGCCAGAAGTGTTGGACTTCGCCAGGGCTGCCATTTGTCACTGATTCTGTTTATAATTTTTATGGACAGAATTTCTAGGCATAGCCAAGTGACAGGAAGCTTCCGCCTTGGTGGACTCAGAATCTCATCCCTGCTTTTTGCAGATGATGCGGTCCTGTTGGCTTCATCAGGTGGTGGCCTCCAGTTCGCAGTGGAACAGTTTGCAGCCGAGTGCGAAGCAGCTGGCATGAGAAGCACTGTGGAAAAGGCTGCCTAAAAGGAACTGACATGCTGGCCCTTTATGGGGCGGAGCTTAGACCACCAGTGTGCAGCATGCAGACAACGAGAAGCAGAGAGGGGAGAAGAGCTGCAGCTGAGTTTTACAGTCCGAAGTTTATGTAGTTGCTTGCTGTTTATAGTTTGTTAGCCACTCCATTTTGATTTGTGTGTGTGGAAATGCAAGTAATGTTGAAAGTAAAGAATATAGTTTATTTAGCAGAATATACCTGTTTCATTCTCAACTGATAGCATGCTCTGTTCATGTGCACAATTAATGAGAGTGACCAATGTGGGTTTTCGCGTGTTCAGTGCATTGAGGAACATTAATGCTGCAGTCATTAAGAGTGTAACTGTGATATTACTGTAGTTAGTCATTTTGGCATTATTTGGACACTGATGTCATGTTGTTTTTTATCTGTTTAGAACCAGACGTCCAGTTCATGTAAAGTGAAAAATAAGCAGTAAATTAAAGTTTGCTAAACCTACTGGAGTGCGACGACTCTTTGGATTTCTAACCGGACTCACCACAGTGATTCGAACCTTCCAACCAGCCCAAATAGCCCCCCCTACTTTTCAAGCACCTCTAAGTCTGAGGCCATGGTCCTCAGCCAAAAAAGGGTGGAGTACCCACTCTGGATCATTGACGAGTTGCTGCCCCAGGTGGAGGTGTTAAAGTGTCTTGGGGTCTTTTTCATGAATGACGGGAGAAGGGAACGGGAGATCAACAGACGGATCAGAGTTGCATCTACAGTGATGCGGACACTGCACTGGTCTGTTGTGGTGAAGTGTAAAAGCGAAGCTCCCAATTTACCTTTTGACCTACGTCCCTACCCTCACCTATGGTCATGAGCTCTGGGTAGTGACTGAAAGAATAAAATCGCGAATACAAGCGGTAGAAATGAGCTTACTCCGAAGGGTGGCTGGCCCTTCCCTTAGAGCAGGGGTCTCAAACTCCAGGCCTCGAGGGCCGGTGTCCTGCAGGTTTTAGATGTGTCCCTGATCCAACACACCTGAATCAAATGGCTGAATTACCTCCTCGGTATGCAGTCAAGTTCTCCAGAGTCCTGCTAATGACTTCTATATTTGACTCAGGTGTGTTGAAGCAGAGGCACATCTAAAACCTGCAGGACACCGGCCCTCAAGGCCTGGAGTTTGAGACCCCTGCCTTAGAGATAGTGTGAGGAGTGCAGCCATTTGCAAGGGGCTCAAAGTTGAGCCGCTGCTCCTCCACATCAAAAGAAGGAGCCAGTTGAGGTGGTTCAGGCATCTGACTAGGATGCCTCCTGGACGCCTCTTGGGTGAGGTGTTCCGGGCATGTCCTTCCGGGAGGAGGCCCCGGGGCAGACCCAGGATACACTGGGGAGATTATATCTCTCGGCTGGCCTGGGAACACCTTGGGGTCCCTACGGAAGAGCTGGTGGAGGTAGCTGGGGAGCGAGAGGTCTGGGTTTCTCTGCATGGGCTGCTGCCCCCTGACCTGGCCTCGGATAAGTGGAAGAAAATGGATGGATGGATATTTTATTTAAAAATATATTTTATATAAAAATAAAAAAGAAATCATAAGCAGTGTGGTGAGGGAAATTACAGGAAAAAAGGAGACAGATACACTTACACAGCATCTCATGGCATCATATTACACTGTTGCTGAGCATAAGTCCAGTTTTCCTACACAGGTCAAACATAGCTCAACAAGATATATGTAGCAAATGGTGCAAATGAGTCTTATCTGTTTGGAGATGGAAGCAATGGGAGAAAACAGGACCCTGTGTTAGTTGAGGAGGTTCTACATGCCTGCATGTAGGAGAAGGGGGTAAGCATAACATAGGACATGAGAGAAAGTCTTTGTCAGCTTCCTCTTTATTGTTTTTAGATGCTTTGATCGGCACTGCTGGTGGTAGAGCTCATTTTCACTGGACAACTTTATGATTTAAAATATCAGAGGCTTCTAGTTTGGTACAGTATGTTATATTTTAGGCAAACCTGCATTTTTTGTTATCCTTTCCTAGCTAATTTTTATGTATCATGCATATGTCATTCATTTTATTTTAGTAACATAGTTCTTATTATTTAGTAACATATATTTAGTAATATAATTACTAATTGATCACAAATTGAATTTAGATACAGAATGCTTGGTTTGCATTGTTTTCTTTACCCATTTGTGCTTCTGTTTGTATGTAGACCTTTAGTTCACAGCAGACAGACCACAGCATATTAAAGTTTTTCTCGATCTCCTTGGCACAATTCTCACAGCAGGAACGTCATCCTCACCATTCTCAGTGTAGTTTTTCATGCCAGATTCATTTGTGCAAAAAAACAAAAACAAAAAAAAAACCCCACAAAAATGATCAAAACCTTTTTCACGCATGCCAGCTGTTATTATATTTGAAAAAAGGATATTAGAGACTGTAAAAAACTGTAAGACAGTTTTAAAGGCACAAGGGGCTTCAGCATGGTAGACCTAATGAAATGGCTTTTGGGTGCATAGGTATAACATTTGCTTGTGTGTGATTATCAGTGTTATGACATGCACCTGTGACACAAGAGTATGTATTTAAATTTATTTTAAAAAAAGTTAAAGTAACTTGATTGAAAACACTAATGCAATGCTGCACAGTATTTAGGAAAGTGAGCGATCTAGAGTTGAGACAAACTGTTTTGATGAGTTGTAAGATTCAGGTGAGAGGTGCGTCAACACAGTAACAAATATCTTTAGTAGTGAAGCATGCATAAAAACAATAACAATGTGGACAAAAACAATGAGAAAGGCTAACGTGGGTGGAGAAATTATTGATTTGAGAAATGCATAAAGAATAGTAAGAACAACTTTTCTGCTCTAAGAATTGGGCCAAAGCAATTGAGAAAAACTTTAATGCAAATATCTAATCAGTCAATCATGTGTCAGCATGAAGACATGGTCAAGACAGCCTGCTGAATTTCAAATCAAGTGTCAGAACACAGAAGAAAGGTGACTGAACATGGCATGATTGTTGATGCCTGATGGCCTAATAAAATGACTTATTAGAAATATTACTCACATACAGATAACGCATGCATACTCATACAGACTAAAACCCAAACCTGTGAAAATATGCACACCCAAAAAATAATTAACATACAAGAACAAAATACATAGCAAAACTTGAAGAAAAAACAAAACAGAGAAAAGCAGAAGAAATGGTGAGTGGGCAGCTTCTAATGTTCAAAGCTGACTGTCACTGAGTTAACTAATCAGTAAGAGAATGGTCAGTAATGGTTCCTTTAATAGTCACTGCTATAAAATGTTTTGGTGCTGTGAGAGTTGTGACTCAGAGCAATCCTTTGAATAGGAATGCTGAACTCCTTTATTTGTGTTATGATAATAATGCATGCATGTAGTTTGGAAATGCTGTCTATTGGTGGTAGTTTTATTGCCATAATGAAGACCACCATTACTGTTATACATTGTTCTAGTAATAGATTTGATCCTAATGTAAAAAGTAGTTTTGGTTGCATGTTAGCATTTTTTTTATACATTAAATTAACTGTTTTGCTGAGCTGTATAAAGAAAACAGTTTGGAAAATAAATATAACACAATTTGAGCAAAAATCTGCAAATAGGGCACCCAGGTGGTTTAGTGGTGAAGCCGGCGACCACATACATATGCCGTGTTGTGGTGCGGGCGGCGTGGGTTTGAGTCCCGGCCTGTGGCCAATTTGCCCGTGCATCTTCCCTGCATCTCCCCCACCCCCTCATCTCCTGTGTCTCTCCACTGCCGATAAAACCCACTGTGGCCAAATATGCAAAAAAAAAAAAAAGAAAGAAAAAAAAGAAAAATCAGCAAATAACAGTAAGAAAAAAAAATTCAAAAAGAAACAAATGAGTGAAAAACATGTTTTTATGCTGGATTTATTGGTAGTTAATTAAAAAGGCTACTCCAGAGTTTCCCAGTTTGCGCTAATAACACTTTGTTGCTAAATAAATAAAAAGTAAAATCAGGGAAACGTGGGTCAAACCACATCAAACCAGTTTTAAACATGACACACTTTTAGAGCAGAGTTAAAATCTGCAACAAAATAAACATGTAAAAAAATTTTTAAAGAGTTTTTTTGCCTGTCAGTATACAGGCAAAAAAACTTTACTGAAGGGTAACCAGTGATGGAAACTTTCCTGTTTACACATACCATTGGTCTGTGTATCACACCATCTCACAATTTTTAATGGCATCCATCCAACAGTATGTAGAGTCCACTGCAGGAATAGGAGCCAGCCAAAATAAAGCAAGAGAAGGGACACAAGACTGTGCAACATTTCTGTCCATTCTTTGTCTTTTTCAGTATATTTTGAAATTTTATAATGGGCTGTATAACCTCAAAATAAGTTAAAAATGTATGATATATTTTGGTAAATGAATGAAGAAGGATGACACATAAAAATGTAAACTCACATGTAGCAGTTTCTGTAGAAATAGCTCACATGTTTTTGACAGGAAACAGAAGCAAAAAAAAATGAAAAGCAGATACACTCCCTCAACCACATCGTGGAAGCAGAGATTTATAAGGAACACATGGAAATGCTGAGATAATGACTCGGGACGTGCTTGTGACTGACATTAAAAAAAACACAATGCGTCACTGTTTTTGCTTACATATTTACATGAAAGACAGATATTTGAGGGCAGCAGTGTAAAGATCATCCCAGCCAAAATCATTATGCCTAAAATATAAACATTTCAGTCTTGAAGCTACAGAGAGCAGGGTGGATAAACGACACTGTCTGCAAAGCCAGTCAAACGAGGTCAACAACTCGGCCTTGTTTCCTTCACACAGTATTTATGCTAAGTGTTTTTAACTTTTATCAAGTTGTATGCAAGAAGTTTTCTTTTCTTTTCTTTCTGAGTGCACTCTACTCAGCTTCCCAAAAATGATGTCCATGCTGATAACTGGCTTGTTACTCATTAAAGAAAAGACCCAATTAGCTGCTCTTCTTTATCTTAGTTACCGGATAAGCTGAAGCAGGAAATAATCTTTCACTTTGATGTGCCGCTCAAGACTGTTGACTATGACTTAAACATGAAGTGTTTTTGCTGCTTTTGACAACCACCATTTCCACACATTAGGCCATGTTCTTATCAACGCTCTAAACAGCCAACACAGCAGAGAGAGGAAGGAATATAGGTGCACTGAGAAGAGGAAACAGCATATTTTTTGAGCGTGAAATGACTGTATATTAGGTTTCCAGAAGAATCATCAGCAGTGAACTGCACTTTATTGTTGAACACAGTTAAATATTTCAAGATTGTTAGGCTTTGAAACCAGGCAAGCACGACAGGTCATAACCCGCAGAGCAGTGCGGAGGCAAAAACCACAGACTTCTATGTGCAGCACAACATGCACTATTATCATCACAATAAGTTTCTATCTTCTCTAACTTTGTTCTTTTCCCACCTACTCATTTTTTTTTTCAGCTGCCTCTATGCACAAAGCATGTCACAGTTCTCTCTACCAAACATAGAAGAGTCGTTAGATGAGCGTAAGCAGAGAGCTAAGAAAAGGCTGCAGCACCCCTCCTCCACTGCTTTGCTCTGTCACCTGACTGATGACATCACCACGTTTTTTTTTTTTCCTTCCTGTGTCCTGTCTGTACATTCCATGTTGCAACAATAAAGCCACCAAGTAACATGTCATTGTGCAATCATGGGATTCACATTTTCACTGCTTCAAGACAAGTCAAAGAGAGTGCGTTAAAAGAAAAGTGAAACAGTAAGTCGTGCTAACTGCAATAAAGTCACAAACTCTGAGACAATTATGCTGGGAACAATAACAGCTTGAATTACAGTACACTGAATTTCAAAGATTATGGTTTTAGCTTTATAATAATTGTGCTGAAAACACAGACAACAGATTTTTAACTATTGCTAAAAAAAAACTAAATAATTTAAAATAATCCAAAATTAAATACAGATATCTACTTCTAATGCTTTTGGGTGAGTATGTGTCACCATGATGCAGCTCTGAAACCTTAACATTCTACATGCCACAGTTACATTGAAAATAGTCCTTCCCTACCCTCGAACCCATGACATGAGATTGCATTCACTTCCTCTCAGTGAGTGTACCATCATTCAGCTCACATGTGAGTCACAGGAGGGTATTTTTGTCTATCCATCTTCACAAAGCTGATGGCACCTGATTCTGTGAAACTGTCATCGGTTTCAGCTGTACGCCTTCATCGTGACTGTGGTCAGGCTGCTCTCTCTGGCCTAAACCAAGATCCCAAAGTGAGCCTTCGGGTTCAGTTTTCGTACATCTCAGCATAGCCAGTAAATGTTTCCTGAAGTTTCCACACAGGCCGAGATACAGCAGAGGCCTCAGGCTGGCGTGGAGGCAGCCTAGAGCAGAAGTAACCATAAGAAGTGTTTTTATTGAGCCTTCAGAACTTTCAGGTGAGGAGGGTTCCTTAAGTCTGTTCTTGAGAGTGTCCA